>NW_028258372.1:1723924-2068709 GCF_053883595.1 Heterocephalus glaber | reverse complement strand
CTTTGGGAGAGATGGTTGGATCATGAGGATGCTATATTCATCAGTTGATTAATTTACTGATGTTCATAGCTGAATGTGCTGTGAGGAGGTGAGGCCCAGCTGGAGCAGAAAGGTCACCTGGGAGCTGCCCTTGGAAGCTATATCTCTCCCTGGCATATTTCCCTGTGCTCTGATTCCTGGCCACTATGAAATGAGCAGCTTCCACCGTGATGTTCCTGCTTTGGAGCCAGCTGTGACCATGGACTGAAACCTCTGAAACCATAAGCTGACTGGGCTGGGGATTTAGCTTAGTGGTTCTGCCGCCTGCCTCGCAAGCACAAGGTCCTGAGTTCGATTCCCAGTACCAAAAAAAAAACAAAACCCAAACCATAAGCCAACTAAAACTCTCCTCCAGCAAGTTGTGGATGTCAGGTATTTTATCCCAGCAATGAGAAAACTGATCAATAGTGTCAGATAATTTCTTGGAGGGTAAATTTTAACAATTCTTGGGGTACTGAGATTTTTTTTTTCTTCCTCAAGTTGATTTTGGTAATATATTTTCCTAGTAATTGTCACTTTTGTTTGTTTCCAAATTCACTGGCATGAGGTTTTCATGGTATTCTATTATCTTTTTGTTTTGTTTTGTTTTGTTTTGGTGGTACTGGGGGTTAAACCCAAGGAATTCACACTGAACTACATACCTACCCTTTTTTTATTTTTTATTTTGAGACAGGATCTTACTAAATCAACCAGGATGGGGTCAAACTTGAATCCTTCTGCCTCCATCCCTCAGATCTATTATCTTTTTAATCTGTTACATTTGGAGTTCTTCCTCCAACTGCATTTTCCCCTACTTTTGTTTACATCGTTCCTTTTCTTTCCCTTTTTCTTGTTAGTCTTGCCAGAAGTTTCACCTGGTTTATTAGTATTTCTTCCTATATTTTTTATTTATATGTCTTCTCTTCTTTCTTATTTCCCCTCCTTCCATTTTCTTTGAATTTATTCAGCTGCTGTTTGTTGTTGTTGTTTTTATTTATTTATTTATTTATTTTCAGCTGCTGTTTTGTAACTTCTCCTTTTTCTAGGCTTTCCCATTGGTACTAGAAATGGGACCCTAACCTAAAACATGTGGCCCCATCATAATGCTCTGGTACGCATGGCACAGAAATAAACATCATATGCTAGAAAGATGGAGATCAGGGTTATTTAGTGACAAAACATTTGGCAAAATGGTCACTTGCAATGACTTCCAAATCAGACCAAATGCCTACTGCTGATTCTGTTGTTTTAAAGGAATTTGCTGGAAAGAGCCACGGTGTTAGTGCATGCATGTTGGCCACCCCTTACTGTGTTTAGCAAAGTTTTTAGTTAATGCTAGGATCACAGGAAAGAATTAACTATCATGGAAAAGAATGGACTTAGCCCAGACAGTTGGGCCTTGGCAGTGTTGGAAAAGATCGCTTCTCAGTCCTAAGCAGCACTAAGTAAAACTGAAAACAGGTAGCTTTTGTTGTTATTTTGTTTGTTTTGGTTTTTTCCTGCTATTTTTTTATGGTGCTGGGGATAGAACACAGGGCTTCACACATGTTCTGATAAAAGCTTTGAGTGACAGAGGCCAATGACACATCTTACAAAAACAAAGCGATTCAGCCCAAGCCGAAGGTCATATTGAGACTCTTCTGACTTGAACCTACTGCTTTAGATGGGCTCAAAATAATTATTGTAGGGCCAGGGATGTGGCTCAGTGGTACCACGCCTGCCTGGCAAGCACAAGGTCCTGAGTTTGATCCCTGGTACTGAAAAAAAAAATCACTGTTAGGTGAAATAGAAGGGCATGCAACAAGGACATCAATCAGGTTTGAGAATTTTATTTAGGCGAGAACTATCAATATGCTTGTGGCATATGGAACTATCTAGAAACAAATAGATTAGAAACCTACTAAATTTGTGAGGGATTATAAAGAAATCACAAACTCAGCTTTGGCAAGAAACGTTTTTAATTCTTTTTGAGTCAGGGTCTTCATATGTCACCCAGGTTGGCCTTGAAATTTTGGGCTCAAGGGATTCTTCTGCCTCCAGCCTGCTAAGTAGCTGGGACTCCAGGTGTGTACCACTATGCCCTGCCTGACTTTGTAAGCTTTAAAATAATCCCAGTGTCCACAAATCCACACTATTATGACATTGGATACAAGAATGTGTTGCTAAAGGGTCGCAGACGGGGCAGAACTTCCCAGACTGCAGAGTGAGGAGTCATGGATACCAAAGACAAAGAATCCTTCGGGGAACAGAATCAAGTTCTGATCTGGGAGCTTCCCACATCCTCGGGACAGACTTCATAATGCCTCCTCTTCAGGGTTCCTTGATTGGTAAATTCTGGCGACCTCTATGCTTCTACCATTTTACCTCCTATCAACGGACTTGTGGATTTTTATCGGCGCTACCCTTCCTGCACTCCACAGTTGCCTATTCTGTGTGAAGGTCATGGGATTGAACTCTAGTCACCTCCATCCTGGGCCAAGAAGAGAGGTGCCTGACATCCAGGCCTGGCCGATGGGACGCTTCCTACACGCACTCCTGTTTTCCCCCTTCTGGTGGCTGAAATAAAGATGACACCCAGGGAAATCTGAAGAGCCACGTGCTAAAAATGGCAGCACCTCTGTCAGCCTGAGTCTCTGAAGCACTAAGTATAGAAATCTGCCCCACGAGCTCGATCAACCCGCCCAGTATAAGAAAAAACAATCTTGCTGGTTCTATTTGCTATAGCAATTAGGGCGTCCTGACTTGTATACCACCTAATAAGCTTTTACTTTCAAAGAGTCCATTTCTTCATGTTAGTTCTAGTTGGTTCTTTTTCAAATTTGGTAGATTTTAACTTTTCTCCTGATTGTTGCTTGTGTTTTTAATCCTTTTGATTTCTGTAAAAGTTTTAAACAAAAATATTTTGAGATTCTGCATCTTATTTCTGTCTGTGAAGTCCTTACAGGTTTAACTCTAGTGATGTATGCTTACTCTTGCTTTGGTGGCTTTCTTCCTTGTGACGTGGGGTTTTTGTTAGTTTGATTGGTGAGGTACTGGGATTAAATCCAGAGCCTTCACGCTGAGCTATACCCCAGTCCTGTTTTGCTTTGAGAGAGGGTCTTGCTAAGTCACTAAGTCGCCCAGGCCGGGCAATCACAATCCTCTTGCCTTGAGTGCTGGGACTTCAGGTGCGCGCCACCACACCTGGCACAAGTTTGTAATTTTTAAACGTGGGTCCTGCTTGCCTGAGTGCTTTGGGGTTTCTTGCGGACCTGGGTCGAGGATGTTCTTCTCCAGAGCTGGGCCTCTGCTGTTTCTGGGCCCCTGTAAGTGTTATAACCCGATGGCCCTGAAGCTTAGCTTTTCATCTTGTGTTTTCCTGCCCACCCTTTGTAGTACAAGCTGAATGTGAAAAAACAGACGTATAGCTACAAATTCTTGTGTTTTTGTGTTTTTTTTGGTACCAGGGATCGAACTCGGGTCCTTGCACTTGTGCAGCAGGCGGCAAAACCACTGAGCTAAATCCCCTGCCCTGTAGCTACAAATTCTTGGAGGATCCTTTTTCAAATGCCTTTGTCCATTCAGAACTGAAGCTCCAATAGACAAATTATGTTTGTGGTTTTCGTTGTTAGCATTTGGAAGTTGCAGTCCCTGACCCTGCAGGCCCATTGCTCGTGGGCCTCTGGTGGAGGCCAGCACATCATGGCAGGAGCCCGTGGCAGAGCAAAGCCATTTCCCTCATGGCCGGGGAGCCAAAGAGAGAAAAGGAAGCGACCAGGGTGCCACAGTCCCATTGAAGTCCACGGCCCCCGTGACTTCAACCCTCCACTTGGCCCCATCTCTTAAGCTGTCCATCACTTGCCATTAGCACCATGCTGAGGACCAAGCATCTAACACATGGACCTGTGGGGGGACACTCGAGGTCCAAACCATGCTGGCTGGACCTTAGACAAATTACTTTAAATTTCCTAGTCTTGATTTAAAACTTATCTCATGGGTTTCTTGTGCACATTAAATAACATAATGCATGTGAAGTGCTTAAACTATGTGTGGTATAAATTAAGCATTCAGCTGGGTGTGGTGGCACACTCCTGTAATCCCAACACTGGGGAGGCTGAGGCAGGAGGATCACCTTGAGTTTGAGGCCAGCCTGGGATATATAGTGAGTTCAAGGCCAGCCTGAACTACACAGCGAGACCTAGTCTCAAAAAAAAAAAAAAGCATTCATTACATGTGGCTTTTTGTTTTGCCATTTATTTATATGGCAAGGCCTACACCCAAAACAATGAGGGAAGATATAAAACAAAATATGCATGAGTGATGACTCACATGCGTAGGCTACTATCAGAGGCCGATCAATCCTCTGATCTGCCTAGAGAGGGATGCTGCAAGGGCTAAAGAAAGAGAGACAATGGAGACGTAATTTCAAAGTATAGTCTGGGAGGTCAGCGCCAGAGTGGGCAAAGACAAAGATATTCCAAACATGCCACTATTTATTGGGTACACATAATAATTGGAGAGAGTACCAGGAGACTCAGAGGGCAGCAGTAATCTTAAGTTGATGAGGTCGAAGAGGACATTAAGAGGGGAAAAGCAATGGAGTACTACTCAGCCATAAAGAGTGAGAAACTAGAGACATTGATAGCTAAATGGATGCACATTGAGGCCATACTCTTAAGTGAAATAAATAGGACACATATATCTAAATACCGAATAGTTTCTCTGGTATGAGAAACTGAAAGTGTAAATAAGGATCAAAATGTATAACAGGTAATTTGAAATAGAAAGAAAAGTTCCAAAGGGGAAAGGGAAGTAGGAGGAGTAGGGGAAAGGAAAGAAGCGAAAGAAATAAATATGAGAAAAGGAAAAAAAGGAAACAAAGTCTTTCTAAATAGGGAGGGGTGGAGGGATTGAAGGGAGGGCAGGGAATGGGGAAAAAAATAAGAACCAAGATATATCATGTTAAGGTACAAATTCCCAATGATGAATGTCATTATACTGTATACCTAAAATGTATCAATAAACTTAATGAATAAAATAAGGAAGGGCAAAGCATTCTTACAATAGTTGGTGGGATGAGATAGCAGGCTAATAAGGAATTTGTCCTTCCCCCAGGTGAAAACTTTCTCTTTATTACTACTGGGTTCTCAAAGAACCAGGATGTCTTCAGCTGATGTTGCCCTTGAGCGTCTCAGCATCATTCAGTCCTCAGCTTATGACCTGAGGTACACAGAGTTTTTTCCGCATACCACTGATATAGGGGGAAGAGATGTAACTCCCGAACCCACTAGATACTTGAAACTCAAGTTCATGTTCTCTAAAATTGAAGAATGAATTCTAGGAATAACAGAGGTTAAGAATAGGAAAAATTTATTTAGAGAAAGATAGCTTCTGTCTAAGAGAGACAGACAGGGGACTGGAAAGTGGGTTGCCTGCCCACCCCGTTTTCAAAGGCATTTTATTGAGCAAAGTTGAGAGGTGAGGTGGGTTCAAGGTGAGACAAAACTGTAAGACCCAATGGAAAATTACAAGGTGGGCATGAGGTGGGACAAAACCATGATCAACCAATAAGATCACAAGTACAGTCACCCAGGTAATATTGATTAAATGGGGATCAAATGGGAAAACAAGTCACAGACAAGGAATTTCCGGAAAGGAAATGGGCTAGGGAGATTGATGTCTACTTAGAATACCAATCACTGCAACTCATCTCTAGGGTAAGTAGTACCTCTTTTCTTTTTATAATGCTGACCAGTGAATGTGCCTCAATTGTTTTTCTATGCTGAGGGCCCAGCTTTGTTTAACTGCCTTATAATAATTTCTAACTAATTTAGCCATCAGCAATAAATACCATAGCTGGGTCTTGGCCAAGGTGACATTGGGCCTTAGACAGTCCTAATCATAATTTTTTTTTTTTTGGTACCCGGGATCGAACTTGGGTCCTTGCGCTTGTGCAGCAGGCGGCAAAACCACTGAGCTAAATTGCCAGCCCTAATCATAATTTAATCATGAAATGAGTTTTGCCCCAAAATTATGTAGAATGGCTCTCGACAGGCTACCATGGAATGTGTGGAACACATTGCTGGGAAAACAGGGCCTGAAGAACCTATTCCATTTTTCTGAGCCCTCGGGAAAGATGCTACCTCTCGTTTGAGGTTTTCATCAGCTATCCTAGAACAAGAGCAGATCATGGCCTCTCATGATTAGCAGAATGTTAGTGTTGATATTTGGTGGAAAAGTCAATTCACTAGCACAGCACAGTGGTAACTTCTGGCTCAGGCTGATCATGGGCCCTGCATGCCTGGGTTGACTCCAGGGCCTAAGCCCTGATCTGGGGAGTGTCCAGTCAGCCAGGGCTGCCCTCACAAAGCTGAGCAGTGTAAACAGAAAAACATAGCTCCCGAGGCTGGAGGCTGAGACCGAGGCATCAGCAGCAGGGCTGCGCTCCCTTTGAAGGCTCTGGGGACAGGTCCGGTCCAGGGCTTTCTCCCGGCCCCACCACTTCCTTGGTGCTCATCTCCACAAGATGTTCTCCCTGACCTCAGTCACGTTGGATTGACCTCATCTGAACTAACTACACGTGCCATGGCAGTGTTTCCAAATAAGGTCACGCCCCGAGGTACCAGGGTTAGAACTTCAGCTTGTGAATTTCAGGGAAGGGACACGTCCTTCCCACCCATAACTGGCTGGGTCTCCCAGTTCTGCTAAATGAGGCAGCGACTCTGCCAGTTCCCTGTGCCCCTCTCCTCCCGCCCTCCACTAGCTTCTCCTTTCCCCCTCCACACACTCATGGCTTGATTGAAATGTGTTTCTCTTTCCCTGGAAAACTGAAGCCATTTCTCCGTCTCTACGCTCACACAATGAGATGCTCTGGCCGCAGACATCTCAGATCTGTCCGCGGAATGGTCTCGAGCCAGAGGAAGCCCTGAATAACACGGACGAGGTGCTGAATGTGTGTCGTTGCAGAGCTGGCCTCTCTGAATCCTCACATCCCTCTCGAGCATATGGTATGAGACTCACTTCAAAGTAAGGCTCTGAGACATTAAGTAACTCACCCAAAATTGCACCGTCGACAAATGGTGGAGCTAGAAATAGGATCCACTGGGGTCAGATGCAGTCTTATTTATCTTTGCAATTCCAGCACTTGACACTTGAATAATGAGACACTGTTTGAACCCAGCTCTTCTCATTTCAAAGCTTCCCACCCTTCTCTGCCTGACTAGCCACAATGGTAAGGACAGGCAGCAGCTGTGCTCTTAGAGGCTGAGCGTCCCCGTTCAAATCACAAACTGGCCTTTTCCCACTGTGCCTCTCTAGACTATGTCACTCTAACTACTGACCTTTCAAAATCCCTAATATTTATCATGGCCTGGGTTCACACGAGGGTCACACAACACAGAATACACATGGGAAGGATGAACAATGTTGGGCAGTCCATGCGACCCTGCACAACCCTTAAGTGCAAAGGAATTCTGAGGCAGACTCCTCTGAATGCCAGCGCCTTCCTGGGGGCTGCACGGCACCTCTTCAGAAGAGCAGCCAAGTCTCACAGCTGTCATCATATGCCTTGTCACTTGGCTCTCCACCCATCCCACCCCTGGGAAAGGAAAAAACGGACACATGAAGTACTAGGAATTAACAGCAAAAGCTCTCCTCCCCTGACTGAGATACTTCGAGGCAAAGATGAGCCAATAACCTCCCCTGGTACCCTGGACTAAAGGACAAACATTGTATAACTGCTTCTGTGAGATACCTAGAACAGGAACATTCTTTTACACAGGTAAAGCAGGGTTTGGGTACAGGTTTAACAAGGTCGCGGAAGTTGTTTGCACTTGGCCTGCCTGAGGACACCCGGGAGGGACCAGAGGGCGGTGGCCCTTGCTGTTCTTCCATGTTCACTTCTGGTCTATTCGATTGTCAGGCCAAATTCCCATCCACCTCATCCTACAGTTCTAGTCTGGACTGGGAACTCCAAGGGAAGTTGGAGATGGTAATAGATTTGAGAGAGGAATAAAAAAAAGAAGGGGAAGGAGAAGGAGAATGTTCAAAATGAGAAAGTAGATCACTCTCTAAGGGATGTTTTCTTTTTTTCTTCTTTTCTTTTCTTTTTTTGGTTTTTTGAGACAAGGTCTCACTATGTAATTCAGGCTGCCCTTGAATTCACTATGGATCCCAGGCCGGCCTCGAACTCATGGTGATCCTCCTGCCTCAGCCTCCCGAGAGCTGGGATCACAGGCATGTACCACCACGCCCGCCCAGTCTTGGCATGTTTCCTTCTAATCAGAAAATGAAAACTAACGCAATTACATTGTGAAAGGAGGCTTTTCTCCCACGTGTGCTTGCTCCCCTTGAATTAGTCAGAGTTCCACAAATTCAAGAGTTTCAGGAACTGCCCATTTTCTCCTCCATATAGACCCAAGTTACTGCTCTCTCTCCTGACTGCAGAAAGCCCAGGCCTGGGCTCTGTGTGGGTGAGCAGTGCAGGGCCAGGTTGGGTCCTGAACCCAAGTCTCCTTGCCTGAGTCCTGGCTCTCACTGTGCCCCAGGGCCTCCGCAGACACTGTCCCTCTGTGCCCGCCTGTGGGCCAGTTCCCTCGCATCTCAGGCCAGTTTTGAGGGTCAGCAACCAGGAGCTGCTTTCTCAAGGCTCCTTGTGGGCGGGTTCTGCACCTGAGCCTAATTCACCGCAGTCACAGCTGCCTCGTCCTCGAGAAGCTGACACGTGGCCTGAGCACAGGAGGCTCTGGCCAAGGTCCCAAGTGTCCACAGGACACAAGCGGGGGAATCCGATCCTGCCAGCCAGAGAGCTGAGATTTTGGAGTCTGCTGTCCAGGGCCACCCGGCTCAGCAAAAGGCAAATGTGGACTTAGAATGTGCCTGCGGGTCAGTGGCCTGGTGCTTTTCCCGCCTCCCTCGAGCTTCTCTTCCTTAAAAAGAAAAGGACACCACCTTTAGCGCAAAGGTAGGTGAGCGGGGCGTGTGGGGAGGGAAGGCGGCCAGTCCACCATGGCTGGAGCCTCTCGGTCCCTTCCTCTACCACGCCTGGGGCAGAACAGGGCCTGGCTCCCCTCTTGGCTTTCGGGCTGCACATCCGCTTGGGTTTTTAGGGACTTCATTAGCCGTGACTAAAACAGAGGGTCCAAGGCTGTGCCCACTTGTTAATCTTGGGGGAAACTTGTAGGATTTTAAAAATATACTAAGTTTTGTGCACACATGTAAACTTAGGCCCCTGCCGGAATCCCCCACCATCCCGGGCAGGAACAGCGACGAGCCCAGCCTTTCTCTGCCTCCGGGTCACTCCAGGGAGGCTTTGCCTCTCCACTGTTTCCCATAGTTGCAAACCCTCCCCGGGGCCACGACTCCTGGGGAAACTGGATCATCAGGCCCACGGACAACCTCTCCAGCCCCGCGGGGCTCCCAGGACGCGATAGCGGTCGGATTTCCCGCGGCCACACAGCTTCCCTACCTCGGGTCCCCTCCCGCCCAGGGTGCCCGGAGCCAATCAGAGCGCGGCGGAGCTCGGGGAGGTGGAGTCCCGAGGCCGGGACCCGCCCCTCTTTGTTGCGGAGGCCAATGAGCGCCTTCGGAACATCGGCGGCTGCCCGGGTGACTGGGTTATATTTCACAGAATAACATTCGAGAATGAGACTTGGGATGAGGGGCCGGCCGCCGCACCCCCAGCAGAGTCAGCCCAGGGCCGGGCAGCAACCTCCGCCGCCCGCGACCCCCGGAGAGGGTCGGCCGAAATGAAGCGCGCTGGCCTCAGGTGGGTCCCCACGCCAAGCGCGTCCCGCGCCCCTCTGGTGCCCGGCGCTGGGCTCCGGAGAAGGGGCTGGGGCCGCCCCTTCGCCCACCGGGGTCCAGGGCGGGGCGGGAGCTTCCTGGAAGAAACCGCGCCTCCTGTGCGAGCCGAGGCTGCTGCGGCGCCCGCGCTCGAACCCCGCGTGCTCACGTGCCGGCGCATTCTGGGCTAGGCTCGTGGCCGGGCCACCTCTGGGACCGAGGGCCGCGTGGAGCTTTGCGGGGACCTCCTGTTCCTCACTCAACACGAGCTGTCTTTCTTCGGCCCACACGGTCCACTCCACATCCCCCCAGCCCCCGGGCCCCGCATCCCCGCCCCGGGCTTAGGTGGGTGTGAAGCCTGCTTGCTAATTCCGAGCCGCCTTTCCCGCAGTCGCCGGGCAGAAAGCTCGGGTTCAGGGCCTCAGCGCGCGGGGTGGGAGGTGGGCGATCTGTCCCCCCGCGAGGGCAGCGGGGCTGCCGTGGGGACTCCCCGGGCCTGCACTCACGCCCCTGCACGTCCGCTCAGCGCCGGGTCTGCTGTCTCCTGCTTCCAGACCCGGCCAGTGAGCGGGAGCACCGCCGCGCTCCCCCTTGGCGCGTCCTGCGGCACCAGCGGCATGGAGAAGGCCACGCGCGTGGGGCTCTGATCCCGCGCCCACGCCCACACCCCACCATGACTGGCTCGGCGGCCGACACTCACCGCTGCCCCCACCCCAAAGGCGCCAAAGGCACCCGGTCCCGGAGCAGCCACGCGCGGCCCGTGAGCCTCGCCACCAGCGGGGGCTCGGAGGAAGAGGACAGAGACGGTGGGGTGCTGTTCCACGTGAACAAGAGCGGCTTCCCCATGGACAGCCACACCTGGGAGCGCATGTGGATGCACGTGGCCAAGGTGCACCCCAAGGGCGGAGAGGTGGTGGGGGCCATCCGGGACGCCACCTTTTTGGCAAAGGTCAGTGCTTAGAGGAAAGGTGGGCAGTGTGGGCCCCTCCCCGCTTGCTCCCCCTCCGGAAGCCTTAGAAATGGGGGCGGGGCGGGCAGGGAGCTTGAGGTCCAGCACTCCGCATTGCGCGGCTGTGCCAAGGTTTCTCCGACTCTGAGCCAAACTCCATTATTTTCTCGACCCCATCTGCGTGCCTTCTGCAAAAGCTGGAACCGCAGGTAACACCGGTGAAGCCAAGCCTGGGTGGACCCGTAAGAACCCTGTCCTGCTTGTCCCCCTTGGAATCGCTTGTTCCTCCTCGGCCCCCCTAGCCAATGATTTATTAAGCTGTGAATGGATTTGCAGTCGACCACTCAGACTTCTCAGTGTGAATCATTTCTAGACTTTTTGCCAATTTTTTTTTCCTGGCAGTGACTTTCACCTCTGAAATTTGCAAAACAGTGAACTGTCACTTCCCAGCTTATCTGGGCTCCAAGAGAAAAAAAGGGAAGTTTTGGCTGTGGCTTAAAAGGGACTTTCCAGTACACGTGATGAATTAGTCCCTGGCTGAAAGAGGAGGCTCTGGAGGAGCAAAGCTCTTCTTACTTTGGAGAGAAGCCAGCCAGCGGATTGGGCTAGGGGCTGAGGGTGTCATTGCCAGGGGAGGGATGGCCCTGGTGGGAGTAGCTGCATTGTGTAAAATACCAGGATGTGCACTGGGGAGAGCTGCAGAGTGGGGGTGGATGGTGTGTCCCCCGGGTGCTGGCAACACTGGCATGGCTCAGAAGATTCCTAGGCTGGCCTAGGAATGCCACACCGGAGACCTGGAAAGCCATCTGGCTGAGTCCCCAGCCTGGTGACAGCTGGGGAACAGCTACAAGGCTGTGTGCCCTTGGGGAAGTGACACATCCTCTATAAACTTCCCGCTGCTCAGTTCCAGGGTTTTATTACCCTGCTGGCCAAGGAGAGCGCCCGAGAAGCCTGTCTGCTTGAGTGTCAGCCCTATTGACCCGCACCCAGTCTTCCTGCAACACTGACTGCCCTTTCTGGGGTGCAGAGTCCTTACGTGAGGGGGAGCTGAGCCCTGACATCTGGAAGGGGTGGTAGCAGGGAACAGAGGCCTGACGCATGGTCCCCTGCTGCCTTCTGCCTCACCGCCTAATTGCATCCTTGTGTGCCCCCCTGTCCATTTGGGGGAGGCTGTGGGCTCAGTATTGGTTAGACAGCCTCCCGCTTCCTGGCTGTGTCCCGGCCTCCTTCTGCAGGCTGGGAATGCGGGAGGGCTCTCCGGCTGAGAGGCGGGTGCAGGCAACAGACCTCGGGTGGGACACACCAGGCACATTTCACCACTGGTGCGTGCTTTGCCCTTTGAATTGGACAGTGTGTCCACTTCCTGTGCTCCTCACAGTAACCTTGGGTGCTCCCAGACTTCCTGCGGTAGGAGGGACTTAGAACACAGAGGAACTGAGTTCTAGCCCTGTTTGTGTGCTACTTCTAGCTTTGTAGCCAGGTCACTCATTTCAGATCTGTGGCCTCACTTTTCTTTATAAAACGGGAATAGAGCAAATTTCGTGGGCTATTCTTTCCAACCCTAAAAATCCTATGGTGTTCTGACCCCAAGTCTGGGTCTCTCATGCTGATCTGTGTCACCAGGGGCCCTCAAAACTGACATTCCACAGCTTCTGTTAGTCTTCTCTGACCTCAGGTGGTGCCTCTTACCTTTTCTTATGTGTCATGGTTCCCAGACCAGCTCAGTCTCCTCTTCCTAGGACAATCGCTAATTTGTCATCGGGCACTACCCAAAAAGCACACGCATGAAACAGTATTCTCAGTGAGTGGTTCAGAACATAGATTTCTCCTTCCTGGGTCCTGTAGCTGATACTCACAGAGCGGAGTGCAGTGTCCCTCCTTCAGTACCGCAGCCACATCGAACTGTACTTTCCCAGAGACCGGGAGCTCAGCATCGCTCCCTCTTGTACCCCACTCAGGCTGGCACTTGTCCCCAGCACCATGATGGCACCCCTGGCCCCGGGTTCCGCACAACCTGCCCCTGCCCAGTCCTGACCCCAGTGGTCCCCACTCAGGGGCTCCTCCTCTCTGATACAGGGGCTCAAGCCAAACTCACCAAATCCTTTTCTCTTTCCATCAGCTCAGCTCCTGCCGACCCTTTTACAGAAGAGGCTGCTGGGCTGGGGTGGAGGGTGGGGAGTCATCAGTTGAGTGTGGACTGAGAAGGCACAGGGGAAGGGATGTGAGAATAGGACATCCTGTTAGCCCTGGTGGCTTCTGCCTACAGGTCCAGATGCCACTGGGGCAGGGACGGGAGGGTTCCCCTGCCCCCAAATTTGTGACTGCAGGCTCTGCCTTGGGGTTCCTGAGACTGAAGTTAGCACTCACCTAGTCAAGTCCAGGGCTTTTCAGGGATCGCTAAGAAGATAGCAAGAATCTTTGGAGGAAAACAGAGGACGGGAGGGAGAGAACACTCCGGAGTCACCCGCCAGCCCCTCGGCGGAAGCAGGCTTGGCAGGAAACCTGGGTGGATTCAGCAGGAACATCAGCTGGCTTCTTGCAGACCACACAGGTTTGTGTCTTTCTCACATTGATTCCAGAGTGAGAAAGAGTTCACCTCCAGGGGTCTGAGCTTTGTCCAAGTGAGAGCGAAGAGGTGTGGGCGAGCTAGGTAAGGTGGTACACACCTGTCATCCCAGGACCTTGGGAGCCGGAGGCAGGAGGGTGGCAAGTCAAGCCCCACCTGGGAAACTTAGCTACCTAGGGAGATTCTATCTCAAAATTAAAAGCAAAAGGCTGGGGGTGTAGCTCAGTGTGAAGGCTTTGGATTCAATCCTCAGTGCTAAAAAAAAAAAAGGAGAAGGAAAGAAGAAAGGAAGGAAGGAATAGAGAGAGAAAACAGAAGAGTGTGATGTGCTTGGGCATCCGGGTCCTGCTGCGGGCAGGCGTCTGGGTCTCCGCCTGCACCTACAGCTCTTGCTGCCTGCCCTGTCCCTCGTACCCTGTGACAGGTGAACAGGGCCCAGCCTGTATGGCCTCATGCTTCTCCCTCCTAAACAGCCCTCTCCCCGCTGCTCCACTCCTCCCTGGTCCTCTTCCCTCCTTAGCCGCCCGCCCTGGTCTGCAGGGAGCGGTCAGTTCTGCCCTTTCCCTCTAGAGTCTGCCCTGGTGGGGCGGGACTTGATGGCAGGAAGTGAGAGTCGCAAGGGGTCCAGGTTGGAATTCCAGGCGGAGGCACAGGGAGAAGCCAGTCAGAAGAGAAAGGTGGACTAGGCCCCACCAGAGCTGTATGTGAGCATCCTGGCCAGCACCAGGGACCTGGGGTTCAGAATGTCTGCTAACCAGAGAGGCGAGTGACGTTTTTTAGTGACTTTCTCTTTTGTTGGTGGTGGTACTGGTGACTGAGCCCAGGGCCTTCACACTGAGCTGTATCCCCAGCCCTTTTCTCAAACTTGCAATCCTGCCTCGGCCTCCCAGAGTGCTGGGATTCCAGGTGTGCGCCAACACATCTGGCATTTCAGTGGCCTTAATTGGTACTTCTTAAATCATTAGTGAACTTGAATTCTGTCAAATATTTACCTCAAATATTCACTATTTGTATTTCTTTTGTGAACTGTCTTTTTGTGGTCTTTTCTATTGTGGTGAAATGTACATAACAAATAATCTGCCATTTTAGCCCTTTTCAAGTGTCCCGTTCTGTGGTAATGAACACATTCAGGTTGTGTTTCTGTCACCATGGTTCATTTCCAAAATTTCATGTTCCTCTGCTGACACTTGTGCTCATTAAACAGCAACACCCCATCCTGCCCATGGCAACCACTCTCTGCTTTGTTTTTGTCAATCTGACAACTGGAAGAGCCTCAGGAATTATATAATAGTTGTCCTTGGCCAGGGATTTAGCTCAGTAGTTCCGTCGCCTGCCTCTAAAACGCGAGATCCTGAGTTCAATCCCCGGTATCAAAAAAAAGAAATAATACTTGCCCTTTTGTGATTGGCTTATTTCTCTTAGCTAAGTGTCTTCAAAGTTCATCCATTTTCAAGCATGTGCCAAATTGTCCTTTTTAAAGGCTGAATAATATTCCATTGAATGACTATGCCACACTTTGTTTATTCCTTTCATCTACCCATATATACTTGGGTAGCTTCTACCTTTGGGGGCCATTTTTTAAATTGAGCCTTCAGGAGTTATCACTTTGTATGACCTCTTCATGAATTAAAGATACTAACTCACTGTCTACATGGGACAGTGGATGTTTTCATGCTTCTTATTAGGGTGAGAAGGTATCTTCAGGGTGGAACGCTCCTGAATCGATATCTGGATCGTGGACTCCTCTTGAGTCTGCCCCGAGAGCATGTTGCCGATGACTACTAATACAGCTTGTGCCCGATGGGCAGAAGCCCCAGGCCCTGCTGTGCCGACTCCCTCTCGGGTCCCCTTGGAAGCAGGTGATAGTCATATTTTAGCAGGGAGCTCAGGCTGCGTGACCACAGCTGGTAGGTGATGGGGCAGGGTTTGAACCTGGGGCCCGCAGAGCTGGATGTGGGGCTCTCTAGTAACACCAAGGAGCCCTGGCATCTCGTCTAAGTGCTGGGGGAGCTGGAAGCTGCCCCCTGCCGGGGCCCCACTAGCTCTGCTGGTCTTCAGGCAGGTTTCTCAGTGGTGTCTTTCCCCACAGCCCTGCTCCCGATAGGGTTTGGAACCTGCATGCATTTGTCCTCCCTGCTGGGACCAAAGTAACTGCAGCTGAGGTAACCATGCAGCTGTTTTTAAAAGCCTTTGGGCGCCACTGGGCTGCTATTCTGAGCCCCAGCTGCTGCCTTTCTCCCACCTGCCTTGCAGCTCCGTGGGCTCTGGGACCTGCAGTGAGTTGAAAGAATGTGGTGGTTGCAGAGGACCATGACCCCGGGAATGGATCGTTCCCCTGCTAGTGTTGCTCAGCAGAAACACAAAGGGTCCCTGGTTTTGTTTCTGAGATGGGTCTCACTGTGTCACTCAGGCTGACCTAGGACTCCTCGGGTCACAGTATCCTCCTGCCTCAGCCTCCCAAGTAGCTAGGACCACAGGCGTCCACCACTGTGCCCGCGCACCTTTTATTTTGACTGTGTGTGTGTGTGTTCAAACTGGAACATTTTGCGTCCGTGAACGACTCCCAGACGGGAATACGATTTCTGTGCGTGGAGGTGTCTCAAACGTAGCCCGCAGAACGGTTGTGTCTGCGTGTGCGCCCACACAGCCACATGCACTTTTACACACACAGTGCCTCGGGTGTCATGTAGGAAGTGTGACTGGCGTCCTTCAGCAGCAGGGGCAGGGGCAGGGGCAGGTGCTGGGAAGCGGGGTGTCTCAGCCAAGAGCGACTGGAGTAACCGCGGGGGAAAGAGCTGCGAGGAGGCGGGGAGTTCGCGGAGGGGAGGCCCTGGGAGGGAGCCTGCTGGCGTCGTGGAGAGCCCAGAGGGGGCGCGAGGCAGGGGCTTCCCTGGCAGTCCCTGGCTCAGCCCCCCGGGGCTGTCCCCAGGTCTGTTTTCCAGCAGCTTCCTTTTCTGTCTGCTGAGCCCCAAATCCCCAGGGCTGCCCGCCCTTCCTCCCGGGATGGGGCTAATCTTTCCTTTAGCCTTTTCTGCTTCTGCATAAGAGGCTAATCCCCCGGAGCCTCCTCCTCCCCGGCCTGGGCCCACCTGCGCTGAGTTTCTCTGACCCGTGACCCCGCCCCACCAGGCAGACAGGTCAGGAGACCGGAAGCGTGCGGCCAATAAAGCAAAACAACGAAAATCTAAGCCAGAAAAGCCAGTGTATGGACAACAGAGCCCTGCCCGGCTGGCGTCCCTTGCTTTCCGGGACTGGCCTGAGTGGTGTCCCCTGCCCGTTCCCATCCCTGTCCTCCTGGCGGGGACTAGAAGTCCACAAGCTCAGTTGTGGAGCCTCGTTCAGCGTAGAGCAAGAGACAGACGAAGAAGCAGTTGACGGGCGCCGTCAGGGCTTTGAGTCGAGGCTCAGAAGTCAGGAGCTGCTCTGTCCGACCCTGGGACGGGCAGGGCCGGGGAGCAAGTGTTTTAGGGAGGGGACCCGGGAAGATGAGCTGGGCTTTGCTGGGAGAGTGGGATTGAGATGCAGTGCCCGCAGCGCCCTGTGTTGTTCGTGCACGGTGCCTGCGTTGGCCGTGCAGCAGCAGGTGTCATACACTGAAATCGGGGATGAGTGGAGCGCCTGCCTGTGTGTCCGTCCTGAGCACTTAGGCTGCTGTGGAGGAGACCAGCTGCTCCACACTGGGACCCCGAGGGCTGTGGGAACCACTGTGGCCAGAGTGGACCCCGCTGCAGAGTGGGTGGCCGTGCCAGGGTGGCCCTCTTCTCTCAGGAGCTCTCTCTGGTGATTTCAGCCTGGGCTGCCCTCCTTGGTAAGTAGATCCCTGTCTCTCTTTCTCTGCAGCCTTCAATACCCCAGGTCCCAAACTACAGGCTGTCCATGACGATCCCAGACTGGCTCCAGGCGATCCAGAATTACATGAAGACGCTACAGTATCCTTCCAGCCAGGGGGCAGGGATGGGGACTGCACACCTGGTGGCATAGGTGTCCCCAGCTGGTCCCCCAGAGCTCCCTGAGGTCAGGCAGGGAGGGATGCCCCAGGTGAGAATGGTTGCTGAAGGTGGGGCTGAAGGTGGACCGCAGGGCCCAGGTCCACCCGGAGCCCTCAGTGTCCTCCTCCTCCCTCCCCTTCCTGGTGCTTTGCCAACTCCCTGGCATCCACTTCCTCCCGCCTTCCTCCCCTCCACTTCCGCTTACCCATCTTTGTCCTGTCCTGCTCCCTGCCTGCACTGAATTCCCATCTCCCACTTCTCTCCCATTCTTCTGTTCCTGTTTTCCTCTCTCACATTTGCCTTCATCCCTGCCCGTTCATGATCTCCAGGGAGCCTTGGGCTCCCGAAGCCTCCAGGCTGGTGACCTTGCTCCGGCTCTGCATGGTGGACGGTGGCAGCAAGAGGGTCCTCTCTCCCCACTCGGCCCGGAGGACATGTGCGGAGCCCTGAGGGCCCAGGCTGGGTTCAGACCATCCACACCTTGGGTCCCTTTCTCCTGGGGGGACCTCAGGTTGTTTGTAGTCAAGACTAGATTGGTTCCTAGGGCTCTGTGAGCACAGGTGTGGCTGGCTCACACTTAACGGTGTCTTTGCCAGGCCAGCGTCCTGTGGGGAGTGGGTCTCAGCACCCCGGGAGCCCAGGCTTCCTCAGGGCTCCGCCCTGCCTCCTAAAGACAGGAAGCCCAGCCCCCGGCACATCGGCCCCCTCCCTGTCCAGGAGCAGACACCAGCCTGGAGGCTGGGACTCTGGAACACCATAGGCATCCCACCTGGCCCGGGAGAGCCCCTCCTTTCTGTCACAGGCAAGAACCTCCTGGTGGATTTCAGTGTCTCCCCTGCAGGGACCAGACGCCAGCACTACCTCCACAGGGCCCGGTGTCACAGGGGCATGGGGGGACACCAGTTTCTGCTCATTGAGGTGGGGATGCCCTGATTAGCCTCCCGCTTCCTGAAGCATGGACCATCGGCTCTGTGCATGGCCTCTCCCGGGTAGAAATGGGGTGATGTGAGGGGAGGAGGTGCACATGAGACTGCAGCCTGGGGAGACTCAGTGTTGGGGCTGAGCCTCCAACCTGCACCCCACATGGGAGTTCCTTGGGGTCCAGAGACCCAAACTCCTGCCCAGCAAGTAGACTGGGTCCCCGAGACCTGGCCCTTTCTACATTCCAGAAGCTCCCTCCTCTCTAGGACCCAGTCTTCGCAGGGCCACCTGGCCGGAGACTGATGGAGAGGACTGGGAGGCGGTGGGGGGGCAGCCAGACACCCTGCAGCTGAGTTTCCACCTCTGCCCCGAGGGTGTGCTGTTTAATTTCCCTTTGCTCCGACCCATTCTGATGGTCGCTGCACGGGCTGCAGACTGCAGGAGCTGTTCCCTGGGGGCCACCAGAGGAAGGCAGAATCTTCACTCTTTCTCTGCCTTCTGGCCTGGATCTCAGTTCCTCTCTTGGGAGCCCCGGCTCCTTTGTCCTGGACACAGTGCCAGGTGTCAGGGGTGGGGACGGGCAGACCCAGCCGCAGCTGTCAGCGGACAGATGAGAAAACAAATCCTGCCTCCCTGGGACAGCCTCTGAGTGGCAGCCAGGAAAGGTCGGGCTGCCCAAGCTCTTCGGGACAGCATGCAAGGGGCCCTCGGCCTGGTGGAGGTCTTGCTAGGCAGGGGGAGGCTGGGGGAAGGAAGCCCCACTCCCTTCCAGGGGCTCCTTTATGTACCATAAAAAGGCGAGGTGAATTTTAATTATTTAATTATGGGTTTATCTTCCTTTATGAACCCCATGTGTAAATTAGATGTCTAAGTAGGGAGAGCTGGGCCTAGAAGTGAAGTTTTGCTAATCGAATTCTACTTTAAATGTGCTGGGACTCCACTAGTTGAGTAAAATCTTTGGTAAACAAAATCACTTCACAGTGAGAATTTTTAGTTCCTTGTTTTCCTCTTTTCTCTTATAAGATTTTATAGGTTGTGTCTTAGGAATGTCAGGCATCTGTGCTTCAGCGGTTACTACGGCCCAGGCATTAACCGTGGTCCTGGCCCCAGAACCTGTAGTTCATTTGTCTGGCATGGGGGACGCTCAATGTCTCCCAAGGTTAGGATCCACGGCCTAAAATCAGAGCCTGCCAGGGCTGATTCCGAGACTGCTTTTGAGCTCCGCAGATGGTCATTAGGTGTCCCCATGTCTGCAAAGCCAAGCACATCTGGGCTGCGAGGGGACCCCAGACCCTCTCGGAGGGTGTGAGGCGCCTCATCCGTAGCTGCTCTATTACTGCAGGGCACACTGCACATCTCAGATGCCCTGCCGAGGCCCGAGGCTGCCTAGGCTTGAAGCAGCCTTAGGCTGCTTCAAATTCATACTTCATTAGCATCCTCCCAGCATGCACTTAAAAAAAAAATACAGTTTTGTTTGAGGCTGAAGAGCAAAATATACAAAGCACCTTTTCTCTAGGCTGAGAAAAATCAAGAGCCAGTCTCAGAAAGCGTGACATCAGAGTCTTTGGTCTCTTCCAGGATGACCTGCATGCAGCAGGCTTGCCATTCCTGAGGCCTGAGCATCAGTTAATGGTGCTGTCTTTTCAGGTTTACTAAATCAGCATCTACTGCCATCCTGAAAAGAAGATGATGTTTCCATAGTAAACTCTGCTGCAGTCTGTGTGCTATTGAAAAATGGTGCCATTCTTCCAGACTCTCTTCCTTCCATCCATCTCTGTTAGCCCTTCCATTCCATCCTTCCATCTCTCCATCCATCCATCCATCCATCTAGTCTTCCATCCATTGGCCCATTTATCTACCAGTCTATCCCTGCCCATCATTCATTCACTTTCTCATTCATTTACTATTTGCTAACTTGCATGTGTTGGGCTTCTGCCAAGCTTTGTGGGGATGTAAAAATGATTTTTAAAAACAGCCCCAACTCTCAAAGAACTTGTAGTCTGGTAGGCAAAATAAGACATATATTTAACTGACCAGAATACAGAGCAGATTAAAGAGCTGTTGCAAAAGTTTGAGATGCTTTGGGGCCTAACTAAGAATTAGATTTCCAGGGCAGAGTGGTGAGGAATTCGTGGCTATTAGCTACCTTCTAGCCAGGGACCATTTCTGAGAAGCTAATCCCACTGAGAGATCAGATTGCATATTTTCCTCTGCCGGATGACTGGGACATTTGGAGTTTTCTGTCACTTTCCCTTTACAAACTTTACACAGATATAATCACACGGGGACCCAGTTCTTTGAAATTAGGAAAATGAGACCACTGAGCGGGTAAGTGGTGCATGAGCGATGGGCTGGATAATCTTTCTCTTACCTGAGCTGCCAACTGGCTCTTCCAACCTCTGTTCCCTGAATCTCAGTGCCCGGATATCGTAGAGTGCAGGGAGTGGAGGTGAGGGTGCCCCAGGGCCAAGTTGGAGGCAGGACTGAGGACTGGGCCACTCTGACGCCACCTTTGGTGGTGAAAAAGAGTAACCCGGGCAGCGGGAGGATTCTTGGGGTGCTGGTGCCAACCTCCGGGCACTAACTTGGGAAGGGGAGGGAGGTGGACATGGGACCTTTGTTCTGCTCTGTGCGCTGTGCTTTGGGGCCTTCCTTGTGTTCCCGCATGGTGCCTGGTGTGGAGAATGCATGCTGATGGCTGACAGACTGGCTGACTGCAGAATTGCACGGTCCCTGATATCCTCTGTTATGCTTTGTCCTGCAGGTTAATGGAAACAGCGAAGGAAATGACCCGAGAGTCCTTGCCTATCAAATGCCTTGAAGCTGTCATCCTGGGCATGTATCCTTGAAGTTGTGCATGCCTAAGTTTATTCCATTCATGGTGACTTCACTGTGGGGCTGTTTGTGCCTTTAACATCGTAAATTCACAGAGATGATGCCCAGTGTCACTTTGGTGTAATAGCTGAACTCCCTTTGTGCTTCTCTTTAACTTTCCCTGTTGAGAGTTGGACCAAACCAGAGCTTGGCGCCTTAGACCAATGTCAGTCCTTGGCTGTTAGCTGCAGCCTCCACCAGGGCCAGCTCCCGGCCCAGTGACCATGCAGACTCTCTCATCTCCAGAATTCCAACTTAGGGGGACTAGAGGGAGAGGAAGGTGTGGGAAGACACTCAGGGGGATGTGGAATCAGAGCCAAGAGAGGCAGCATCCAAACCCCTCTCCAAGGAAGATAGGAGAGCAGGTGGTGGTGGTGGCGGAGACTAAGCCTTGTTAGTGTGTCCTGACTTGGAGAACACAGCTGACGCAGGGTCTGGTCCCTTTTGCACTTTCTGTTGCATTTCCCACCACACTCTTTAATTGTTCAGCCTGAGATGAGTATGCAGTGTGATCGAAATATACCTTGAATGTTCAAGTTTTTTAAATGTATTACAATTTTTTTTTTGGTACCAGGAATCGAACTTGGGTCCTTGCGCTTGTGAGGCAGGCGCCGGAACCACTGAGTTAAATCCCCAGCCCTAAAATGTCTTACAATTAAAGATACATTGCAGGGCCAGGGATTTAGCTCAGTGACACCGTGCCTGCCTTGAAAGTGCAAGGTCCTGAGTTCAAGCCCCGGTACCACAAAAAAAAAAAAAAGTTAAAGATACATTGCTGTTAATCCACCTCAGCATACTCCGCCTCGCTTCAAGCTCTCATGCCATCCTTCTTGCCCCTTTCTGAAGCAGTTCTGGAAGTCCTCTTTCGTGAGTGTCTTTGGTTCTGCTGTTGTGCGGTTGGCTGCCTCCATATCCTGAATGGATTCAAAACATTTACCTTTCCCGGTCATTTTGTATTTGGGGAAGAGCCAGAGGTTACAGGGTGCCAGATCTGGTGAATAAAGTAGATGAGGACAAAGTCGTGTTTTTACGAGCCTGCCTTTCTGTTGGATGATATTCAGCAGCAGCGTTCACTGTGTATTTTTTTATCAGAGTTCATAAAGACAGTCTTGAAAGAGGACTTGCAGAACTATTTCAGAAAGTGGCAAGAGTGATAAGTGAAGCAAGGGGGATATTTTGGTGGTTTTTTTCCTTCTTAACTTTAATTTTAAAGGTACATTTTAGGTAAACAATATAATGACATTCATCATTGGAAATTTGCACCTTTACATAATCTCTCTTGATTCTTATTTTTCCTCTTTCCCCTGCCCTCCCTTCAACCCCTCCATCCCTCCTTATTTACAAAGACTTTGTTTCCATTTTTCCATTTTCTCATATTAATTCCATTCCCTTCTTTCCTTTCCCCTACCCCTCCCACTTCTCTTCCCCTTTGCCCCTTTTCTTCCTATTTCACATTATCTGTTATACCTTTTGGTCCTTATTTACACTCAGTTTTTCACACTAGAGAAACTATTCATTATTTACACATGTGTGTCCTATTTGTTTCACATAAGAATATCACCTCAATGTGCATTCATTTAGCTATAAATGTCTCTTAATTTCTCATTTTTTATGGCTGAGTAGTACTCCATTTTATAAAAAAAACCCCACATTTTATTTATCCAGTCTCCAGTTGATGGGCAATTGGTCTGCTTCCAAGTTTTAGTTATTACAAATTGTGCTGCTATGAACATGGGTGCATATATATCACTGTGGTATGATTGTTTTAATTTTTTGGGGAGGATACCCAGCAAGGGAATAGGGGTCAAATGGGACTTCCAGTCCTATTTCTTTGAGGTATCTCCACACTGATTTCCACAGTGGTTTCAACAGTCTGCACTCCCACCAGCAATGGAGAAGGGTTCCTCTTTCCCCACAGCCCCGCCAGCATTTGTTATTGGTTGATTTCATGATAGCAGCCATTCTTTCTGGGGTAAGATGGAATCTCAGTGTTGTTTTCATTTGCATCTCTTAAATGACCAATGAGGTGGAACATTTTTTCATATGTTTCTTTGCTATTTCTACTACTTTGTCTGAGAAATGCTTGTTCACTTCACATGCCCATTTTTGGATTGGATCTTTAAATTTGGGAGGTCTGAGTTTTTTTAGATAGTAGACCTTTGTCTGAGGAACAGCAGGGGAAGATTTTTTTCCCACATTGTGGGTTGTCTCTTCACACTGTTGGTGGTTTCTCTTGGTGTGCAGAGCTTTTTAATAAGAAGAGATCCCACTTGATGATTGTTTGTGGTAGCTCACGGGCAACTGAGGTTTTGTTCATAAAATCTTTTCCTGCACCGGTGTCTTCAAAGAGTTCTACCAAACCTCTGTTCCAGCTGGTTTAGCGTTTCTGTTTTAATATTTAGATCTTTAATCCATTTTTATTTTAGTTTAGTGCATGGTGAGAGATATAGGTCTAGTTTTAATCTTTGGCAAGTTGAAACCCAATTTTTCTAGCACCATTTATTAAAGAGGCTATCTTTCCTCCAGTGAGGGTGTTTGGCTCATTTGTCAAAGATGAGATGGCTGAATGTGTCCTGAGTTGTTTCTGCATCTTCTAATCTGTTCCACTGGTCCTCAGGTCTGTTTCTTTGCCAGTACCATGCTATTTTTATCACAGTAGCTTTGTAGTATAGTTTCAAGTTGGGGGTTGTGATACCTCCTGCTATGTCTCTGTTACCTAGAATTGCTTTTGCTATTCTAGGTCTCTTCTTGTTCCAAATAAATTTTTGGATTGTTTTCTCAAGGTCTGAGAAGTATGCTGCTGGGATTTCAATTGGGATTGTGTTGAATCTATATAGCACTTTTGGAAGTGTGGCCATTTTCATTATGTTGATTCTTCCTACCCAGGAGCAAGGGATGTCTTTCCATTTTCTGATATCATCTTCAATCTGTCTTTTCAGAGTGCTGTAGTTTTCAGAGAAGAGGTCTTTGATTTCTTTAGTTAGGTTGATTCCTAGGTATTTCAGCTTTTTGGATGCTATTGTGAAAGAAATTGTTTTCCCTATTTCTCTCTCAGTGAGTCTGTTGTTCATTTACAGAAAAGCTATTGAGTTTTCTGTGTTGACCTTGTATCCAACTACTTTACTGAATTTGGTGATTAAGTCTGGAAGACTTTTGGTAGAGTTCTTGGGGTCTTCTATATAGAGTATCATGTCATCTGCAAATAATGACAATTTGACTTCTTCATTTCCTATCTGTATTCCTTTTATTTCTTTCTTTTTTCTAATTGCCATTTCTAATATTTCCAAAACTATATGGAACAGGAGTGGTGATAGTGGACATCCTTTTCTTGTTCTTGATTTTAGTTTTGTTTTGTTGGTTTTTTTTTTTTTTTTGGTACTGGGGCTCAAACTCAGGACCTTCCACTTGCGAGGCAGGCAGCAGAACCACTAAGCTAAATCCCCGACCCTTGTTCCTGTTTTTAGTGTGAAGGATTTCAGATTTTGGCCATTTAATATGATATTGGCTGTTGGTTTTTCATAGATGGCTTTTTTCAGATTGAGGTAGAGACCGTCTATTCCAATTTTTTGTAGGGGTTTTATCACAAAGGTGTGTTGGCTTTTGTCAAATGCTTTTTCTGCAACTACTGAGATGATCGTATGTTTTGTCCTTGGCTCTATTGGTATAGAGTATTCATTGATTGATTTGCATATGTTGAACCATCCCTGCATCCCTGGGATGAATCCCACTTGATCAGGGTGTATGATCTTCTTGATGATCTTCTGCATTCTATTTGCCAGTATCTTATTAAGGATTTTTACATCTATGTTCATTAGTGAGATTGGCCTATAGTTCTCTTTTTTGGGTGGGTCTTTCTGTGCTTTGGGGATCAAGGTGATGCTTGCTTCCAGGAATGAATTCGGGAGTATTATTGCTTCTCTTTCAATTTCATTGAAGAGTTTAAACAGTAGTGGCAGCAGTTCCTCTCTAAATGTCTTGTAGAATTCAGTGGTGAAGCCATCAGGGCCCGGGCTTTTCTTAGTTGGTAAGTTTTTAATTACGTTTTCAATTTCATTGATTGATATTGGGTTGTTTAGAATTTTTAGGTCTTCTTTGTTCAACTTTGGTAATTCGTACATATCTAGGAATCTGTCCATTTCTTCTGGGTTGTCCATCTTATTGGCATATAGGTTCTTGAAGTAGGTATTGATGATTTCTGGATTTCTGCTGGGTCTGTTGTAATTTCACCCTTTTCATTCCTAATTGCATGGATTTTGGCCTTTTCTTTCCTTTTTCTGATAAGGTTGGCTAAGGGTTTGTCAATTTTGTTTATTCTTTTGAAGAATCAACTCTTGACTTCATTGATTTTTTTGTGTCGCTCTCTTAGTCTCCATTGCATTGATTTCTGCTCTGGTCTTTATAATTTCCACCCTTGTATGAGCTTTGGGTTTGTCCTGCTCTTCTTTTTCAAGAAGCTTGACGTTCAGGACCAGGTTGTTTAATTGGGCTCACTCTGTTTTCCTAACATGCGTATTCACTGCTATGAATTTGCCTCATAAGACTGCTTTCATTATATCCCATAGATTCCAATATGTTGTATTGTCATTGTCATTTATGAAGGAACTGTCTGATTTCTTCTTTAATTTCATCTGTGACCCACTGGTTATTCAGAAGTGTGTTGTTCATTTTCTGTGTGTTTATGAAATTCTTGCAGTTTCTTTTGGTATTGATCTCCAATTTCATCATACCTGGGGAATGAGCAGGAGGCCAGGGCTGGGGTCGGCCAACAGATGGCTCAGGGCCCCAGCTCCCTGGTGGCCACAGCTGTTCAGCAGAGCCTCTTGCAAGTTTAATGGGGTGAACAATCGGCCGGGGATCTGCTGGTGGAGATAGTGGAGGAGAGAGACCATCAGCTGAGCTGGTGGAGCTAACCTCAGACACCCCTGCCGGGCAGTGGGTTCACCTGCATACAGGTTGCCTTGACCCTGCATGGTTGTATACACCAAGCATTGCGTCTCGGGAATTACCTGCGGGCCTGGGGTGGACGGGAAGAGACTCAGGACCTGCTTCAGCCTGCGGGGCTGTGCTTTTAGTTTTCCTTTGTTCTTACCCATGGGATGTTCCAGAAAAGTGCAGGGAAGGCAGAGAGGATGGAGAGGTTGAGCTCATGCTGCTAAATCAGGGAACTTGGGGAAATCTGACTCTTGGACAGAGACAAGAAACACAAAGCTGAATTCTGAGTTACAGCATCTTTGTCTTCTGTTTGCTCTGAGTCAGCGTCCTGTGTGCTGCTTTCCCCTGGGGATAGTGAAGGATGACTCGGGCCTTCCCCTGTCTCCCCAACGCCCTTCTGCAGGTCCTGGGACAGAAGCGGTGCTTGACAGCCGGAAGCTGGTCGGTTGGCCACATGGGCCACATGGGTGGCCAGCCCATTTACCTGTCCTTCCAGTGTTTTCTTTCTTTGTGTCTTAGCCCAGAAGTCCTTCGTGAAGGGCCTTTTTACATGGCTTAAGTGCATATACACACTTTTGCCTGCAAGCTGGATACTAGGCTCTCTGGTTCCAAATTATTTTCTGAATTACGGCAACTATTTTGAGGCCTTTGATGACCATTGCAAGGGTTGCTCCTGGTCCTGAAGGACTGTGGTTGATTAGAGTCAGCTGGCTCCGTGTCCCGTACGACTAATTCCGGTGTTCCTGAGCCGAGGCCCCTCCTCTATATTCTCAGAGACTTCTGGGCTTGCCTCTCTTACAGCATATATCACATGGTGTTCTGTTTTATTTTGGTAAAACCTTCTCAGCTCAAAGTTTACTCTTTCAGCCATTACTAAGTATCCGGTTCAGTGGCATGAGCACCTGCGCTGTCTTGTGCAGCATCCCCACCATGCATCTCCAGAGCTTTTCCATCTTCTCCACTGCAACTGTCTACCCATTAAACCACAACTTCCCCTTTCTCCTGCCGGACCTGGGAATCCCCACGCTACCCTCTGTCTCTAGAATTTGACTCCTCTAGGTACCTTGGGTGAGTGGACCCATAGTTGTACCCTCCTATCTGGCTTATTTCACTTAGCACAATGTCTTTAAGGTTCACCCATGTTGTAGCACACTGTGGGACCACTTTTTTAAAGACTGCGTCATATTCCCTTGTTATGTAGACACTGCATTTTGTTTGTCCTTTGATTCGATAATGGACATTTAGGATATTTCCATCTTATGGTAGTTGCTTTTATTTATTTTTCTGGTACTGGGAATCGAACTCAGGACTCTGCTTGCCAGGCCGGCACGGTGACACTGAGCCACATCCCCGGCCCTTACTGCTGTTGTGATTAGTGTCAGGGACATGAGTGTACGAATAATCTGTTGGAGCCCCTGCTTGCAACTATTTGGGTCCGTACCAACAAATGGAATTGCCGGGTCATGGTAACTCTGTTTTATTGGTCACATGATTGAGAAAAAAATTAAAAATCCATAAGTAGCTCTTCCTGTCCCTGTAGAAAACAAGCAAGGAGGGCCGGGGATTTAGCCCAGTGGTCCTGCCATCTGCCTTGCAAGTGCAAGGTCCCGAGTTCGATCCCCGGTACCAAAAAGAAAAAGAAAAACAAGCAAGGAAGAAAGTACCTTGTTAATGTTTTGCATTTGATTACTAAAGAAGATAGCAAGTTTTTCTTTATGTCCTACATTCTTTCATTTTGTTCATGCGCCATGTAGTTGATACTCAAAGCTCCCTTTAAAAGAATAGACGAATCTTTTTAAATGTGGGTCCCTTCAGAGGCAGAGGGACTGACTCACTAACCCGTGACTTTTTTTCCCTCTCTGGGAGTCCAGGCTCTGTGGATTTCCCAAGGCCTAGTGTCTCTTCCTTGACTGAGTCTGTCTAAGATACTTAACCAATGGGCAGCCCTCTGTTGAGCGATTCCCCATCAGCTTTAAAACCTACTTCTCAGGAAATTACTTTCACCACGTTGTGCTGGGAATATACTGCAATGGCCGGTATGGCTCACTGGGCATGAGCCGAAGGGCTGAGCTGATGGACAAGCCACTGACCTTTCGGACTCTCAGTGACCTTGTCTTTGACTTTGAAGACTCCTACAAGAAGTACCTGCACACAGTCAAGAAGGTCAAGATTGGGCTCTGTGTCCCCCATGAGCCTCATAGCTTCCAACCCATCGAATGGAAGCAGCTGGTTCTCAATGTCTCAAAGATGCTGAGGGCCGACATAAGGAAGGAGCTGGAGAAATATGCCAGGGACTTGAGGATGAAGGTAGGTGCTGGCAGGACGAGTGGCAACCCATGCAAGAGAGCTCTTCTCCCATTCATTGTCCTTCTTACTCCAGGCTCTGTATTTCTAGTGGCTCCTTATTACAATGAAAAATGTAGGCCGTTTATTCTTCCATATGGACAGTTGGCTTTTCATATCTGTGGGCTTGAAAGCCTGGGGGAAACCAGGAGGAGTTTATGGTCTATTTCAGAGTCGCATTACATTTCCGCTCTGCCTCATGTTTTGCAAAGTCCTTTGCATAAAACTAACCTGGTGTCACAGTAACAAACAAGGGAGCATTCACTGAGCTGGCCTTCTGTGGACTGTACCCAAAGCCCTCTGCTCCTGGCAGTGACCTCCCCGTGACCTGGTGCAGGCTTGTCCATCTGTCACTACGAGAAAGTCCCTGCCGGTGCTGGAGACCCAGGGCAGGGGTTATGCCGACCTTAGGCAGGCTGTGCGTAGCATTGCGGGGACTATTGCCTTCACTGTGTGGGACCTACAGTGGAGACGTCAGTAAACTGAAGCCACTCTGTCCATGCATGTGCGCTGGCAGAGTCGGGGGACGAACAGGGTGCCTGGGGCATCAGTGAGACTTTGCCCTCCTGAACAGGGGCTCACTAGGTCCCATCCCAGCACCAGGAGGCTGCGCCCCTGGGCTCAGAGCCTCTGTCTGCCATGGAAGAGGGGACGCAGTGTGGTCTCCAGTGCCCTGCAGGAGCTGGTACTCTTGCTTCCTGCTGTGTAGAAGGCCAGAGGAGTGTGCGCCTCTGGAAATCTCCCTCCCAGTGGCTTCTAAACCTCAGGGCCATGGTGGCCTGGGGGGCTGCCATGCCACTGTGCTGTAGGGAGGCCTGAGGGTGGGGCACCATTAACCCTTTGCATCTCCCTCAGATCTTGAAGCCTTCGAGTGCCCATTCTCCGACCCAGGTGAGAAGCCGGGGGAAATCCCTGTCGCCTCGAAGGAGACCGGCAAGTCCCCCGAGAAGGTTCGCCAGGCGAGACAAGTCGTGAGTAGTATTTCTTCTTCCCTAGCTCAAGGCCCAGTGCACACATTTGTGGAATTGTCTGGCCCTTGGGGATGAAGGTGTCCTGGGCTTGGCGTCAGAATGCACACTGACCTCTAAGGGGCCAGCTGCGTTGGGGCCACCGATGGGAAAGGTGTACATCGGCCCTTACTCGTCCTTAGCACCTGCCGCCCAGGTGACTAGAGATGTCTTGTAACATTTCTACATGTGGACTTCCTTACCCCCAAAATGGGAGTGTTAGAATTCATGAATTTCCTGAAATCCTGCAGCCCTCTGTGCCCAGTGAAGTGTGATTTCTGTCAGTGGGTGGTGGCATCACACGTCTGCAGCATGACCTTCACCCTTGGCTAACTCCACCCTGGCCGGTCTCAGCCTGGGGCCAGTGATTCCACACCTACTTTAAGGCCCAAGTGACCCGTGTGAGAATGACAGATTGGAGCTGCTGAAGGTGCCCAGGGTGACCAGTGATAATCTACTGGGAAAGACTTGAATCATAATTATCCTGGGGAAAAATACTGCTTTTCTTAATACTAGCAGCCTGCGGTGTCACCGGCACCCCTCGCTGTCCTGGGGACCAGTGGCACCGTGTGCAGGCCTTGTGGCTGAGTCCCTGCTCTGCTGCGTATTCGCTCTGCAGCTGGGCAGAGCCTTGGTCCTTCAGGATCTTAGTCTGCGTCCATGAGAAAGGATAAAAATGTGCCCCTGCCTAGCTCAGAAATTTGCTGAAAAGATCAAATTAGATCCTGCGATGGCAGTGGCGGGTTAGTGGCGAGCCCCTTTTACACAAGCACACTGTTCTCAACACCTTGTACAGCGTTTCCTTTTGGATGAAGAAGCCAGGATGAAAAAGGGTTGGCTGTGTTGTCCTGAGTCCCGTGGTGGTCCGTGAGGGAGCTGGGCTAGAACTCAGGGCCCTGGACTCTGGAAGGTGGAAGGGTGTGTGTGGGTGGGTGGGGGGGTCTGCTTTTGGAAGAACAGGACAGGGCAAGGTATTTTCATTTCCACAGAAGGTTCACTACTTGCCCCATTCCACGTCCACCAGCAACTCCAGGAAGGCCTTGGCCAACAAGGCTGGCGTCCAGGGTCTGAAGGGGGATCGAGGAAGCGGGAGGTCGGAGTGTCCATGGCAGGAGAGGAGATGGGGTAGTTTCTGTGTAACCTTCGTCCTTGCAGGGAGCAGGATGGCTTCAGACCTTCCTGTCGGGCCTCCTGACCCCATCTCTGCCCCACTGTGACCCACACTCTCTCCCCTAGTGATTCAGGCATCCATTAATTGCTCTCACTGAACAGAATAGCAGTTTGGGGGTAAGGTGGAGATCGTCAACAAGGCGTGAATGGCCCTGCAACAGGAGGTTGCTCATAAAGCAGGTAGGGCCCCCTCAGTGTGACCTATGCCCTTCTTACCCAGACAGGTCCGAGTCGTTCTTTAGCCCTCCAGTCTTCATCGGAAGTTGAGCAGCTCACAAAGGCCCACTCTTCCCTCTAGAGGCGGGGGCTCCCAGAAGCCCTCGCTTGGTAATGGAGTCATGCACAGAGCGGCAGTGGGTGGTTTGTAAGATGAGTCCAGTTGGATCCAGTTTACTTGGACCTATGGGGACTTAGCAGGCAAAGGCCAGAAAACGTTAACCATGATTGCCCAGGACAGTGAATATCTTAGAAACAGGTTGTGGAGATAAAAGTCAGGATCAGGTCAAAAGTGGTGGTGGTTTGAGAAATGTGTAGGAAGAAGGCGAGTTTGAGTTTAGACTGTGGAATTTCAGGTGCTTCTTAGGCATCCAGGGAGAATGTTCTAGAAACCGCTGTAAATGCAGATCTGGAGCGGGAGGATAGAGATGAAGGAGCCATCTACACAGAAGTAACCATTGAAACAATAGCTGGGTAAAACGGCGAGGAAAGAGAGAAGGCGGTGAGGCTCCAGGGAGGCCAAAGGCAGAAGAGCCAGAACAGAGCCAGGGTGGGCACTGGCTCAGGTGTGTGCTGGAACTGCCTCAGAGTGCCCCACTGGGGACCCACTCACCCGTGGGTGCATGAGAGTGGGCCCAATGGGGACCAGGGAAAGGAAGGAATCTCCCTCTCTGAGCCTCCAGGTCCACCCCAGCCCAGGGGCACGGAGTGGTCCATTCTTCAGTGAAATCATACCCTTAAAGCTAGAGTGTGGCTACACCCTCCCCTGAGTCCTGAGTCTCATGCCGCTGCCCCTCAGCTCTCTGTCCTGGGTAGAGCATGGTCCCAGGGATCCTTCATCAACTTCATCCAGTGAAGACTGTGGTTCTTGTGGCAGACGCCTTTGTTGCTCCTTTCTGTGCCTCCTCAGCAGGGTCTAGAGGGCAGGTGTCTCAGCCCAGGGCTAGTGTGGTGGGATGAGGAGCACAGATTCTGTCCCTAGGTCCTTCTGCATCCTGACTTCTGAGCTGCAGGGCAGGGCGGGGGCCAGTGTAGGTGAGGGAAGAGAGATGCAGGAGAGGAGAACTGAAGGAAGGTGCACGAGAGGTGGGGAAGGCAGGAAGAACAAGCCCGGGCTGTGCCTCCCTCTCCCGGCGTCACCCAGCGTAGCCTGGCTCCCAGAGCTGTGTCTGCATAGGAACAGGGTCTCCCCTTCTACCTTTGGTCCTCACCCAGCAGCTTTTGCTCCAGGGAACCTTGCTTTCAGCAAGAGAGACAGGCAGGAGCAGGTGTGGCGTCAACTGAGCAACTCCCAGACTCCAGGGACGCTGGGTGGGGTGGTGGCCCGGGCCTGAGCTGTTCCTCCCTCACTGCATAAGGCCAGCCGTCACTTCCAAATGTTTCTGCCACCACCGGGAAGCTTGAGAGTGCCCAGTGGGTGGCAAACGCCCATAACATGCGAGAGGCCCATGTGCTGTGGGGTCCCAGCCCCTGAACTGTGGGGGGCTAATTTTAGTAGCTTTCTGTCCTCGCAGTGGAACTCCTTCCAGCCCTGAGTTCCACTCCATTTTTACACTCGCCTGAATAATAATCCCTTTAGCGAGGAGGATCCGTGTCACCGGTTGACACAGCCAGCTGAGGGGGCGGTGAGCAGCGGCGAAGGTGAGGACATCAGCTGAAACCAGACTTCCTGGGGGCGACAGGCCCACCCCTCCTGGGCATCCTCTGAGCCACACTCAGGGCTTCCCTGTGGTTCTGAGAGAAAGGTGTTGGAGGCTGAGGATGCTCAGTATCCGCCAGGCCCAGGAGCACTCTGCCCAGCGAAGAGCCTTCTGCCACAGATGCCCACAGTGCCCCTGAGGAGCGCGTGTCCTCTCTTGGGTCCTTTCCGTGTCTGACAGGTCACAAAGCCTGGCTTGCTGACTGGGCCCGGGCCTGAGAGGACAGGAAAGACGAGGCAGCAGTTGTTTTGTTTTGCTTTGGTTGGGTTTGGTCTGGTTTGGTTTTGTGGTACTACTGGGGATTGAACCCAGGGCCTTTGCACTAAGCTACATATCCCCAGGCCTTTGTTTTCTATTTTGAGCTGGGAGCTGGCTAAGTTACTAAATTGCCCAGGTAGGACTCTAACTTGCAGTCTTCCTGCCTCAGCCTCCCAAAGTGCTGTGTACCGCCATGGCTAGCTAGACAGTGGTTTTCTGGTGTGGCTGCCTGTGTTGGCATGAGAGCAGTCCATGCCACTGGAGCGACCTCGTGGGACACTCTTCTAAGGCCAGCGGCTCCCAGCACCCCAGGGAACCTCGTTGCCTTCTCTTCCCGTGGCTCTTTTCCCCCTCTGTCCCTCTCACTCTCTTTGCTGTCGCATCTCCTTCCCTTTCTCCCTCTCTGATTTCGCCCTTCGGCATCCTCTTGTGCTAGCATGTGGCTGCCCTGCTGAGGACCCTCAGTGCCCCAGGGCTAATAAGCCCTGCCTCAACACAGGGCCTCCTTTCGTCCCAGGGCCACAAGCGGGACACTGGACACTGGGCCCTGTGTCAGAAGGAGACGCCCCCAGGCATGTGGCTGCCTGGGGACAGTGGCTGTTTAATGAAGTCACAGAGTCCATAGTTTAGTTACACGAAATGGGATCAGTCAAAGGCGTCCCTCTCCTTAGATCCTAAACAGGAAAATATTCCTAGGGCCAAAGGAAGAAAACTTCCTTCCTGTGAAGCATAGAGCGAAAACCAGAAAAGGGGGGAGGGATTGGGAGGGCTTCAGAGGGAAAGCAAAGGCCAGGATGACAGGAGGAGCAGCTTCCCCTGACCTGTGGCGATTTCCTGGGCCAAGAGACACAGATGGATGGGGGACAGATCAGGAGGGACCCTGCTAAGCAGTGAGCCTTGGGCCCTTGGGGCCAGCCTCCCCGTAGCCACCTGAACGTGGACAGTGGCACATGGTCCTTCACACACTCAGGCAGCCTTGGCACTGGGTGCTGTGTCCAAATCCACAAGGAGCCCAGAACCAGACCTCCCTGCAGCCTGGCCTGGCTGTGGACATCCCAGGAGCGGCTGCTGGTCATGAGGCTGAGAGAGAACAGGCCAGCACAGGCCAGCAACTTCTTGGCGGTGTTTTCCTTACTCAGCGTCGGGCAGAGAAGGTGGGACTCGGTGTTGAGGAGGATGCCAGGCCAGGAGGAAGTGTGTGCAAGAAAGGCTCAGGAGCAGGGAGCCACTTGGGGAGTCCTGGAAGCACCCCAGGGCAAGAGGCTCCCTGGTTACGCACAGGACTTGGGTACTTTTCAGAGACAGTAGGAGATCTAGAATCCCCATGGCTTGGGTCTGAATCTGCAGGATTGCGGCAGAGGCCTGCTTAGCAGTGACTCCCAACTTTGCTTGGGGTGGCCATCTCTCCTGAGCAATCAGAACTTGCAGGAGCATGTTCTTATTCCACTAGAACCTTCCTCAGGCTGCCTCCACCTCTGCTTGCTACTCGCACCGTGCACGAATGAATTAGCAGTGTATTCGTGAGTAAAGGAAGTAACTGGTTCCGGCCAGGATGAAGGTGGGCTGTGGGTAAGGATGGGTGTAAATGTGATTCGATTTGTGGTGTCAAAGCAGCTGAGCAGAGGTGAGAATGGGTTCACCTGCTCTGCAGTTTGGTGACCACCGTGAGGTCCCAGCTCCGCCATCACTTTCCCTTCCCCTCAGCGGGAAGAGAAGGGAAAGGAAAAGATGAAGGCGCATGCCAGGTCTTTTCAAGAGGTGTCCTGGTGACAGCTGCCACGCCACACCCTCCCTGCGCTCTCGATGGTCACCCACAGGTCAGCCCTGGCCGCAGGGAGTCTGGGAAACGGTTTGTACTCCAGGCAGCCATGTATTTGGCTAAAACTTGGGGTGGGAGTTCCTAAAAAAAGGGGAAAGTAGATGTTGATGGGCCACTAACCGATTGTTTCAACTGATGCAGGTGCAGTTTATCTTTGGGTAAAGGAGTATGTAACTTTCATAGTTACAAGGCCAAGACAGGGGGTGTGGAAATCATATGTTAATTGCTGTGGGAAATGACCTGTATTTAGTCCTTTTCTAAAACAAAGAATACGTGTAAGTGAATTTTTGGTTTTGGGTACTGGGGATGGAACCCAGGCCCTCAAACGTGCTAGGTGAGTGCTCTGCCACTGAGCTACACCCTAAGCTGGTGAAATTTTGGATTACTGAATTTTCTAGAAGTGCAGCCCGTTAGGGAGAGAGAGAAGTTGATTTGCCTTTCTTACCACATGTGCCTCAGGCTGATGCTAACATGGAGAGTCTACTTTAAGGGAGAAAAGTCTCAAATCAGCTGTTTGGAAAATGATCCCGTTTTGGGCAAGGAGACAGAGTAGAGAGTACTTTCCAGGTGTAGGCATCCTCTGAAACCTGGCTTTGTGAGAGCCCTCGTTCTGCCCACCTTCATGGCCTGAGGGGGTGAGACGGAGCTATAAACCCAAATTCTTAGGCAACACTGAGTTCCCTCTGGCTGCCATCCCAGGAAGGGTCCTCACGAGGCCCTGAGCTGCTCTTTCCAGCCGTGGCAGTGGCCCTGTGAAGGGACTGGGAGTGTCCAGGGCATGGCTGGTCTGGGGGACACCGTGAGGCTGAAACTGGAAGCCTTGAGCTCTTTCATACATGGAGCAAGAATCTACATCCAAGCGTAGGGCTCTGTACTGTCTGTCAGCTGTCCTTAGCATCATGAATGTCCCAGGAACCAGGAAAAAGAGACATAAAAAGTAAGAGGCATGGGTCCTGACCAGTAAAGTAAATCAGGACATGCAGTCAAGCTGAGAAATCAGCCCCGTGGAACACAGAGATGATTAAGATTACAAGTTATTTTTAGCGGGGCCGAACAGCAGGACAGGGAAAGCTTCTTATCCACCTTGAGGTCAAGTTTGCAAGACAATGATCACAGACCACTGATGCCCAGATCCCTCTCAGAGACAGAGAGAGGTGAGGAGGGATGTGCCTACAGGACTAATCCCATTCATTGAGCTGAGTGATAGAAGCCAGCTGTTCATTTCTAGCTGAATGAGTTGGACCACTTTCATGACAGAGGAAAATGATTTGCTGTCAAATCTTTCAAAGATATGAATTAAGAAACTTCTTACAATTATATTTTCTTTTTAACACTTAAGAACTAGTTCATGTGTAATCTAAAAATGCCTTTATTGTGAAAATGGCTAAATGTGAAGATGCACGGAGCATCCTAAAGTAGTCATCTTTCACCCAAGGTGAGAAGAGCCTCACTAGGGGATGGAAAAATTGGAAGATAAACCATGAGAATGTTTAGGCATAGTTATGTTAGAAAGTCATTTTGGGGGCCAGGGATTTAGCTCAGCGGTTCCAGTGCCTGCCTCACAAATGCAAGGTCCCAAGTTCATTCCCTGGTACCAAAAAAACCTCATTTTTGAAAATCCTTAATGAAGATGGTTTATGTGCTGCTAAATGATTTTTTCCCAAGTTCAAGTACTTTCTTACATGACTTCAGATAAATGCTAACATGTCGTTTTATATTGGAAAGTACTTTACAATGATGTTTTTTAGGGAAGAGCTGCTTTGCCAGTGAAACAGTTTTCTGCAATGATATGCTTTTTCAGATGAATTCTGATTCACTCTGATTTTATTATATATTCAGGCCTGGAATATTAGCTCCCCATCAACAAGAACTGAGAACTTTGTAATCCCGAGGCAGGAGATGGCAAGTGTGAGGCTTGCCTGGGCAATTTAGCAAGTCCTTGTCTCACAACTTAAAAGGGGGGAGAAGTTGACTCAGTTTGAAGGCCCACGCATCAGTCCCTCATACTGAAGAAAAAGAAAAACTGAAAAACCTCTCTGCGAATGTGAGTCACACTGTAATTCTTGGGTTTCCCCCAGGGCACAAATTCTAGAAGTCAACATTTCCAGGAGAATCTGACTCTGACTTTTAATCCTGTAGCACATGTGACTTTACTCTTACAAGGTGTATAGATACTGGGCTTCCAGAGTTCTAGTGTGACCAAATTCAAGTGTAAAGTTGAGAAAGCTCGTGCAACACCCTGAGAATTTTTACTGTCTACACTGACAGCCTGTCAGGGAGCTCCTGGAACCTATAAAGGTAGACTTAAGGCCCAGGAGAACTGGGAGCAAAGCGGCAGAGGGTGGGATGACAAATGTCAAGAGGGTGTGGGGACAGCACAGCGGCCCCTGCAAATGCTCACTGACTTTGTCCCATCCTCTCCCCTGCTGGCTTCCGGTCCCCTAGGCCTGCCCTGGCTGAGAAGAAGGTGGATCTCAGCACCCTGAATGAAGTGGGTTATCAGATCCGAATCTAGTCAAGCCACAGTGGCCAGCAAGAGGGTTTTGTGGTGCTTCACTCTGCACTTTACCCAGCATCTTCAGGAGGAACTGCAAGTATTTATTAAGAACCTGTGAAATTTATTTCTAAGGATTCACCTGGAAATAGAATCTGAGTGGGTGGGAACAATTAGCTTTAAAACTCCCGAAGAGGCAACCATGAAAAGGCTAAAGAATAAACCCCACCGAGGTTGGACCGTCTCCCTCACTCCAGATCTCAAGGATAACAAACATTAACTGTAGTTTTATACTTTTTCATTTACTTTCTTTTACTTGCTTTGAACATTATGCCTCACCAATAGCAAATGTCATGAAGTCCTTTCTCCCACTTTTGGTATAGTAAGATCAGTCAGTATTAGTCTTTCTCAGCAATAACAGAAGCAAAGATGGGTGGGTTTTTCTTAAGCAGTTAATATTACCTCAGCATTTTTACATCAGATATGCAAACTTAATGGCGTTTTGGTTTTTTATATTCTATTTGTATTGTTTCCCTACTGTTTCCCATGGGGATTTTCACAAGTTTGGAGTATTTTCCTGGTGCACACACGTGATGAGATTTAAGGTATTATATGCAAGTTTTACAAAACACTGAAATTCTTTTGGCAATACGGGAAACCATTTTTAGGATCTTGGAGTTTCTTACTCTTTTTTAAAGCATTCACTGACGGCAATTTCTGTTCTTAAAAAACAAGCACATTTGGAGGCTAGTCTGTGTTCTGTCACTAACATTTAAACTTTGCAAAGTCCAGCAGAAAGCACAAGAGGTCACACACTTATTATGCAGGCTCAGCAGTGTAGTGATTACCTCGGACATAGACACAGAAAGGCAGAGAGGCCAGGAGCGAACCAGCAGCAGGTCTTGAGAACCAGGTAACCTTTCTGTTCACACTTGATGTGATTTTTAAACTCAAGTCAGGCTCTGATTCTGAAGGACTCGCTGTCATTAAATATGTGTTCTGATGTCTTAAGGCCAGATGTGGTTATTTTCCAGTTCCTTGGTTTTAGGTACCACACTTAGGACATTTAGGAAGTATTGGAAAATATATGTTGGAGAAGCAGAATTTTTTTTTAATGAAGTCTTCTGGTACCGTGCTCCATCTTCGTGTGACCTGTCCCTGGAGCCTGTGTGTCTTGGTTATGGTGCAGCTTCTGGCTGCAGACAAGGTGACTCTTAAGGACATGCAGTCTGTGTCCCACACACCTAGAGCAGAGCTTCTGTCTCAGTTGTTTCTGTCTCAGCAGTCACGCCAACTCAGGAGCCCAAGCACAGACTTAAATGAAGTCTGCTAGTGAACGAAAGTGTTAGTTCAGTCTCAGTTACTTCTCCAGATTTCTTTGGCTCAAGGTGGCTATAGGAAAGTAATAAGAACCCACTCTCTGACAGTCTGGAGGTGATGAGGAAAGCAAAAGGACTTCATCCTTCAGCTGTGTGCACCAGTGCTCACTTTACTGTACAAATCAGCATTATTAATGAAAGTACTATTTTCCTGACAAAGGAAGCCATACATCTCACCTAGACTAAAATGCAGCTTAAGTTTAAAATTCTGAACTTAATCACTAACTTCAAGAACAGTATTAGCCAGGCGTGGTGGCGTATGCCTGTAATCCCAGCACTTGGGAAGCAGAGGCAGGAGGATCATCATGAGTTCGAGGCCAGCCTACACTCCATAGTGAGTTCAAGGCCAGCCTGAACTACATAGTGAGACCCTGTCTCAAAAAAACAAAAAATAGGGGCCGGGGATTTAGCCCAGTGGCACTGTGCCTGCCTCGTAAGTGCAAGGTTCTGAGTTTGATCCCCGGTACTGGGGAAAAAAAATCAGTTATTTTAATAATCAGTTAGTTTAAAGTTATTAGGATTGGAGATACAGCTCAGTGGCAGAGCTTGTGCTTAGCATGCAGAAGGTCCTAGGTTCCATCCCAAGCACCAACAAAGTCACTTGCATCTATCTCCACACAGTAAACCAGGCACATTTGTGGCCTCACAGCCACATGTATTTAGATTTTTTTTTTGGTACTGGGGATCGAACTTGGGTCCTTGCGCTTGTGAGGCAGGCGGCGGAACCACTGAGCTAAATCCCCAGCCCCACATGTATTTAGATTTTCAAAGTAACAGCGAATCATTTCTTATTCTGAGACAGTAATGACTTACCCATGTAAATTTTTTTTAATCCACCTGCAACTTTACTAGATCAGTAAGTAGACTATTTAAAACACTACAACCATTCTAAGCGTGGAATAGAATTTGCCAAGTGTTACTTAAGGACCACCCCTCAGACACAGGTCAACTATTTGCATGGCTTCCTGTTTCCTATAAGAAAAAATGAATAGGAATATAAAACTATTGCTGATATGCTGATATATAAGCCTTAAAATTGCCAACTGGCGTAATGTTTAATTAGTAACCTAATTTCTTCAACATGCCTTGATTTTTAGATTTATGTTCCCAAAGCAAGGGTAAGTCACAGAAACATGAACATTCATTTAAAATGTTCTTAGTTGTTATTCTGTTTCTACTGCCTATAGAATACTAATTTCTACAAGATACAGGAAAGTTACCAAACTCCTAAATTCTAATACAGTAATACAATTAAAGTATTATAGGATTAAAAAAAAACCCCAACAACTCAAAAATGACCCAGGAAACCAAGATACATCATGTAAAGGTATAAATTCCCAATGATGAATGTCATATTGTATACCTAAAATGTCCCGATAAACTTAATTTTTAAAAAACGACCCAATTAAATAAGAAAACCAATGTATTTTACTTCCCCAAACTGATTTTAAGATTGGCTGCAATTCAAAAGATAAAAAAATAAAACTGAATTAATCTGAATCTAGTTTTCTAAAGTAATTATGTAAGAAATTTTATGGTTAAGCCATCATTGGCAATGTATGCAAAGTTTAAATGAATGACAGAAATCTTGATATGGAGACTAATTGTGCTGTTTTGAGTATACCTTATTTCAGAAAGTGGTATTTAGTATTTTCTATATACACTGAAATCATGAACATTTCACTTTTTCTAAGTCAATTATTTCATAAGGATTTTATTAACGGATATTGGTAAATAGAACTTTGGAAATCTTAATTCAGTATTCTTACTATACCCAAGGCTTTTGTAAGCTATAGTTTTATGTACAACCTTGTACAGTTTTTTGACATACAATTCAGAGTCTTGTTTATTCTCTTGGACTTTGTTCTGGCCAATACATTTTTTTAAAATCTTTAAGAAAAACTGTGATTGTTTTAGTGAGTATTTTTCTAAGTAAATGAACACTTGTATAATGGTATTTTAGAGAATGCCAGATAAGTGCATGTTTTGAGTTTCTGTTTTTCTCATCTCTTGTATGTTTGTACATAGCATGGGACTGTAATAAAACCATCTTGGCAACTTAAGGATTGCTTTTTTTCTTCTTTCTGAAAATGTAAGATGGTGTGATATTTCTTCTTGTCCTTTTACTTCATACTTGTTCTAATGAATTAATCTGTCATCCTCACCCTTCTCTTTCACAGTTCCCAGACAACGGTATTAAACATTATTTTGGAATCTCAATGAACCTTCTTTTAGCATTACCCCATGTAATACAGGCTGAAAAGGGAATGAAATGGTTTTCAGAAGAACACAAGGCCAGCATATACAGTTTTGTACCCTACCACAGAACTTGCAGGCACAGACATCTGAGTACAATAATTTATTACATAATTTACAGGTACAAAGTGCAAGTGACTTGATGCTCCTGTTTCCCCAAGCCCTTGAACTCCGTGGGTCTTTGTTTTGCTAGAAAAACAAAGGGTGAAAAGCAGATAGTTGCTAAGTTCCAAAAAAAAAAAAAAAAAAAAAAAAGATTTCAAACACTCATATTATCTTAATATCCAAAGGCATAGTAAAATCAAAATGATTTTTTTTTTGGACCAGGGATTGGACTCGGGACCTTGCACTTGCGAGGCATGCGGTGGCACCACTGAGCTAAATCCCCTGCCCAAAATCAAAATGTTTTTACAATTTCTCTTTGCATTTAAAGCTTGGATTATAAAACATGTGAGACTGTGACAGATTTGGTTTCTGGAATTAATCAGATTTGGTTTTGGCAGGTAAATACGAGGCTCCAGCAAAGTTACCAACTCTTCTGGTCAAAAAAAGTAAAGATAAATAGACAATTTAAATAATCACTTTTAGTGGAGCTTTAGAAATCTGTGAGATGGTTACACTGGTCTGTTGGGTTCTGGACCACAATAACACTGCACTTGATAAGCTAAAGTAGAAAGCAATCTTATGGATTAATCTTATCAAAGTGAAGCACAGGAAATGGGCCTAAATTCACAATAAATTCATTAGGTGTAAAAAAACTGGGCTGGGGATTTAGCTCAGTGGTTTCGCCACCTGCTACACATGTGCGAGGACCCGAGTCTGATCCCTGGTACAAAAAACTAAAAACTAAAAAATCGCTTCTTGGCCTTTTGGCTAAGACCAAGTGTAAAAAAACTAAATTTTCTCAGAGGTTTTCAGGGATGTTAAGTTTGCTAACAATGACTTACATATAATAGTTATTTGCTAATAAATTCATTCAATTCAGAGGTAATTAATAAATGAATTTTCATTTCTCTTTCCCCAATACTAAAAAGGGATTTTATACTATCATTACAAATTGATGACTACTCCATCTACTAGTCAGGACATATGATATTCTGCAAACTGAAAAATCTGGGAACTATCTGTATTTAATACTGTAGATAAAAACCAAAAAAAGAAATCAAACATTTAAAAGTACTTGCTTATTACAATTCTTACTAGACAAATCTTTATAACTCACATGCTTCTTTTGGGCTTTCATGTGATCTTTTAAAAATAATTGTAGTAAGCGATTTGATACAAAAATTTTAAAGTTCAAGACTTATTATCTTCCAATTTAAGATAGAACATTTTATTAATAAAATTCCCTATAAAAATGTTTGCAATTAAGTGCAAAATGACTACCTAGTAAAAATGCCTGTAACTCTTTGAGCCCTCCCGTTTAAAAAAAAAAGACATTTGCAGGGGCCAGGGATTTAGCTCAGTGGTTCCACCACCTGCCTCACAAGCACAAGGTCCTAAGTTCGATCCCCGGTACCAAAAAAAAAAAAAAAAGACATTTGCACTTACTTTGTTTCAAAAATTTTTATTCCAACACTTATCTAGAATCAACTGCAGGCTTTATTAAACCTGTTAGCACCACCTTGCGCTGCTGTGTCACTGTGAAACCATCTGAGAAGCAAAGGAAGAGTCCTTTGAGAGCTAAAATGACTACTGAAAGAGTACGAGGACTGCAGGTTAGTATCTCCCCATTAGTTTCACAATTTCCTCACGTTCTGAGGCATACTAAAAATAATCGCATAGCTGCCACTTTGTCTCAACGACAGTTTTAAGAAAATAAATTTCTACAGAATTGGTTCAGTAAAATAAATGTCTCCCCTAACCCAGTGATTTATTCTTGAGACTAGAAAAAGGGGGAAAAAGGTGCTAGAGAAACAGCCACAACCCCAGAGTCTCTGCTTCTTTGAGGCCATCCATCCAAAGGAAGAATGGGCTTATGTAAAGGATTTATCCTCTTACTAGACAGAGCAGCCCACATATCCCAAACATTTTCTCAACACACTGCACCATGCTCCATGGTTCAGACCAGTGATAAGATGGAGTGAGCATTCTGAATAATTTAAAAAGCATTATCAAGCCCCTTCAAAAACTAAAATGGACGCTGGTGAAAGACCCAGTGATTTTTTTAGGTGAACTAATAAGGACTCAACAAACAGGGCTTTCCCAAAGAAACCAGGCCTCTTGGAAAGGAACCAACTTGTGGTTTTCAAGAACCCATATAGATAGTCTGGATCCACTGTAAAGGTTGCCAAAAACACAAAGTGAAATTCTTCACTAAGCAGCCTAAAGAAGATACGCTACATTTAAAATCCAATGTCAATTTTACTAGGATTAAAATAAAAAATATTTATATCTCTTTTACAATAAAGTATTTAGATCTTGTCAGGAAAATATTTATCATTATTAAAAAAGAAAATTATTGTAAACTTGTTTCTTCTGGTATCTGTTACTCCACAGCACAAAAATAACACGCAAACACTCAACAACTTACGTGTGTTGAAAAAGAACATTAAGTTGGAAGAAAATTATGTACATAATCAAAGAAGAGTCAGAGCTCAAGTCTGAACTTAGCCAATAAAGGCAGATGATCCGAAGAGTTATTTTCATTTGGAAGCCCGTTAACAGTCTGCAGGTCTTGCTCTGTAAGAAGTGACAATCTAGCTAGAAGTTTCAAGCCACCAACCAAAGCAACTTCAGCTCCTACATTAAAAAAGCACACACAAATTTAGGGAAACTATGTCAACAGGTTAATGCAAATTAATTATACAAATTTCTTTTCTAAACAACAATGAAACAATTTGAGACCCTTTCTAGAAAACTAAAATGAAAGTTGAAAAAATATTAGTTTTACTGAGTTACAACCTAATTATAATTCTCAAACACAGCAGTTTCAGGTGCAATAATCTTTATAATAATAATTTTCAAATACTCTTTAGAAGAAAATATTAATGGAATACATTGAATTTTTATAGTTTGAGCCAGGCGTGGTGGCACATGCCTGTAATTCCAGCACTCAGGAGGCCAAGGCAGAAGGATCACCACAAGTTTGAGGCCAGCCTGGGCTGCATGGTGAGTTCAAGGCCAGTCTGAATTACATAGCAAGACCCTGTCTCCAAAAAAAACCACAAAAGACAGCCGCCTAATTCATCCACCAGCCATTCTGTCACTGTAAGACCAAACAGACCCAATTATAGTCATGTGAGTGGTTTACAAGGTGAGTGGAGATAAGTCAGTATAATGTAGTCTCAGAGCTGCCCCTGAAGCAGAATAAAAGGTGACAGGTGCTCAATGCTGAGATTTGAGCTGCTGATCCATGACTCTCTCCCGCCACCTAGTGAACTTCTGTAGACATGGCATCTTCTGGAACCTTAGTACAAATTCAAAGGTGCAAGCATGTTATAGAATTGAATTAGCAGGAGTAAGCCCTCTCCAGAGTGTTACTATCTCCAGAAGGAAGGGAAAGGTTGAACCAGAAAAGGGGAAAAAACTAGCACCAAAAAATGGGAGAGAAAAAATCAGACAAGAAAACAAGCTGCCCACATGTAGGACCTGCAAGTTTTCTCAATATTTTTATATTTCCAATTATTTTTTCTTCCCCACTTTAAATCCTTTGGTTAAAGTATACAGTCTGATTTTCATTGAGTCCTACAAGGGAAAGTGTTTTCACCTTCGCTTTTTGCAAACACATAGTAATACTATACTTTTCTTCCTCTTCATAAGAGCCAACATTCCAGGGTCAACGAAACACCACTACACTGTCTGTTGTTGGCAGGATAAGCATGGCCCTACAATGAAGGAAACATACTTAGTAAACCTCACCACAAAAATGTATGCCGACCATTAATAGATTCAGTTTCTATCACGGGACAAACTACATTTATGGCAAGTAAAAATAAAGGGCAATATAAATGACCTGTAATTCAGAAGCTAACTGCAACTGATGGAAGAACGGAGGATGTAATTCTCAGGTAATAATTTGCTTTGGAGATGTTTTATTGCCTTCCTGATCAGATGCAGGCAATAATCTAATTTCTTCAAGTATACTACCAACCCATCTATTTAAAAACATTTTTAACTTCTACATTTAGAATTTAATCTAGGTGAAGCTAACTTTTAGCTAACTTTCTCAAGGTCAGCCATGGGGTTTGAGCTCCTGTGCTCTCTAGCAGAATGATTATACAGTCTTCACCTGGGTGCTCAGCAACGCCTTCCTTTTCTGCCGAGTAAAAAATATAATCCACAGTTATGGCACTTCGGGAATGGCAGGTGGTCACTTCTGGAATTCCAGTGTCAGGAAAGTAGTGTGAATAAACAGAGGACAAGCTGAAATGGTGCTGTAAATTTGAAGATAATCTAAATTGGAAAGAGAAGGTATTTAGAATCCATCAAATTTTTCATGACTTCAGTAAGTTCTATTTAAAGTATTTTCTTGGACCGGGGATTTAGCTCAGTGGTTCCACGGCCTGCCTTGAAAGCACAAGGTCCTGAGTTCAATCCCCAGTACCAAATAAATAAATAAATAAATAATGTTTTTTCTCCTTTATTCCCTAGACTGGATGTTTTATTTTTTATTTTTTTTGGTACCAGGGATCGAACTCAGGTCCTTGCACTTGCGCAGCAGGCGGCGAAACCACTGAGCTAAACCCCGGCCCTGGATGTTTTATTTAAATAGACCACATCACAATGTGCCATTCATATATTCACACAGATACCCACGAGGCTGTACATGGAGGGGGAGCATACAAAGCTCAATTATCAGCAGTTTAATGAGTTTTAATTATCTGTGACAAGTTTAAAAGCCTCTAGTTAATGAACACACACTGTAAAACAACTTAGCATTTTAGGGGTTTTTTTTCGTACTGGAGATTGAAGTCAGGACCTTACCCTCACCAGGCAAGCACTGTGCTGCTGAGCTACATCCCAGCCCCTAGGGGTTGTTCTTAAGAAAATCGAAGTGGACAAATAGCATTCAGGAGCCCTACCTGGTACTCCCTAGACTGCAGAAGTCAGAGTGCCATCTGTTATTTTTGCTCTAATGTGTAAGATAATTTTGTGCTGCTCCTGAAGACAGCATCTATGATGGCTTACATGTACTCTGTGCTACAAATGCAGGTGATTAGTTGTTTTCTAACAACACATCCTGAGTTTTTTTTTTACACATCATGAATTTTATGGATCACTCATGCCATAAGGAAAATACAGTTTTTAGAACATTTTAAAATTCAATAAACAAACATTTACCAAAATCTGCAAAGTTAAGGCACCATCCTATGTGCTAAGGAGACAGAGAAAGATGTGGCCCTTGCTTATGAATGAGTTCAGATGTCAGCAAACCAAGGTTTTTCCTGGAACTGACTTTCTAACAAGTCTAAGAACTTCTCTATAGTAGTATTAAATACAAGTCTCTGCAAGTGTAATTTATCCATTTTTCATAGATAAAAGCTATATATCTAAATGTATTTATATACAGATAAAGTTATCTTTTATATCCCACTTTGTTATAAAAAGACAAATTACTCAAAAATATTATTTGTTAGATTAGGCCTTTTTATTAATCATAGGGGAATGTCTGCTATATTCATAAAGTTTAATCATGAATTTCTCGATATTTTTATAACATTAAAAATTGCTTCATTTTTTACTAAGATTTTTTTTTTTTTTGGTACCAGGGATTGAACTCCGGTCCTTGTGCTTGCACAGCAGGCGGCAAAACCACTGAGCTAAATCCCCAGCCCCATTTTTTACTAAGTTTTTATGAGAGAATATTGTTGCAAAACAAGGTATAAAAAATAAGACTGAAAAAAAAGTAAGACTGAGAAGAGAGCAGATAAAATGTAGGAGAGACTGTTTCTAATTTGGTCCCTAAATTTACATGTTTAAAAAAAAACCTGTAAGAGCCACAATATAAAGCAATCAAAATATTTCAGGGCTGGGATTTAGCTCAGCAGTCCCACCCCTGCCTCTCAAGCACAAGGTCCCGAGTTCTATCCCCGGTGCCAAAAACAAAACATTTCAAGAATCTCCCTGGGGCCCAGGATGTAGCTCAGTGGAGCTGTACCTGCCTGGCAAGCACAAGGCCCTGAGTTCAATTCCTGGTACTGGAAAAAAAAAAAAAAAGAATCTTCCAAAGAGACTTGTTACATTAAACTACATCCATTCCTCAACCACAGCCCCAAACATTGATGTTTCTTTAATAATGAATCCAGGATCTTTTATCTTTCTACCTCTTGTCCTCTTCCTACAGTGAAGGAGACAAAAATAATCATCTTTTCTACTGGCACATTCTTTCGTGGGTCAATTCTCCCACAGACTGTTTTGAGCTCTAGTAAGTCAAAGAAGACTTTGAAATCAAGAGAGATATTTCCTGCGATTCTGGCCACTGTTTAAATATGCAATGGCAATAAATTTCAAAGAGTACTTATGCTGGTCCAGGCCCACAGACAAGCTGCTTCCTTTCCTAACACTACCTAAGCATCGAACACTGTACTTTATCTGCTTTGCCACTGAATGCTCACAAAAACCCAAAATTACAGACTAGGAAACTGAACCTCAGAGATGTGAAATTTCTTGCACAAGATTACACAGCTTTTTAGCAGCAGTCAGGTTTCAAATTCATGTCCATTCACATAAGAGCCAGCGCTCTCCCATCATAAAGTAGCATCACTTTCATTTTTAATCCAAGTAATTGTTGAGAAATGATTTTTTTATTCAACTACAGTGAGGAAATGTCTACTGCTGATTTCCAGAACTCACTTTTCAGCTGTTACTACGACTTCTGTTTTCTCCAGCTGTGTTTGTGTCAAGTCACCGTCTGTAAGAACAGAGAAACACATTAACCCTATGGACAGTGCTTCGTTCTCGTTTGCCTTAGTCCAGCCCTCTTACCCTAGCAGCAGCTGTTAAGACCTATCTAGACATGCCTTGTTAAGTGTTTTATCCTGGAGCCTAAGTCTCAATGGTCTCCAGAATCAGAAAATATAAAATGCACCAATTCCAAGGCAACATGCAAGTAATTCATGCAGAGATAACTTTAGCTGTTCAGTGTTAAAAAAGTAAATTTAGAGCTCTTAAACAAAGGAATGAACAAGTAGCTATATATTTATATATATGAATATTCATCCCTGAGACGCTATCCCTTTAAAAATGTAGTTTGATGTCTTCAAAGGGAGCCCTATTCCCCAGCCGCTGCCACAATATACTGCAAACACTTACCTGACTTCTCTACCTTTGGTACCTGCTGTACCTCATACACACAGTTCTGTGAGATACCTAGGTTTGGGGGCCAAATTGGAATAGATAAAATTCTTTGTCCCCGTGAAGACTGTTCTTGGCCAGATACCTAAACAAAATTTCAACAGGTATCTTAAGTGAATAGATTTTAAATAATTTATGTATTGAAAAGTTATGTCTTAAATAAAAGGTAATCTAAGAATGATAAATATTACCCTTTCTTAGTTCATTAACTGGTTATTTGTGCATATAAAAACATGTTCAAAAACACTTCAGAAAGTACTGTTACATGAAAAATGACAATCTTCCCCTATGCTTTTTCTCTAATTTGAACACTGACATAATCTGTAGCTTTGGACTAAACAAATACTAAGAGAGATCAACTCTTTTAATATTTAAAGCTATCACTCACAATTCCAGTGAGGAAGAGGTTGTTTTGGTTAAATACACTGAGAATCAAGTGATTTACAGTAAGCAGAGGCAAGCACAATAAAAATAATATGGCTAACGTATATTAAGCCAAAGAATGAAAATATATATTATATAAAGGAAAACTTATAGTAAATATTAAATTCATTTTCCCAACTGTATTGCCCACATTCAACATTCAAAATTCTATCTTGCCACAGTTTGAAAAGTCTCTTATTCATGAGGTACGCATGTCTGCCGATGCTTCTTCTTTTCTCCCTGCCTGTCCTCCCCCCCCCCCCCGCCTTTGGCTGCCTGAGGGTAAAGGCAAAATTAAACAAAGTGTACTGGGTCATCTGAGGTTTGTAACGGCCACATAATGAGTATTCTCACATTAGGACAGACAGCGCAACGAAGTTCATCTCCTAGAATGATGAAGTGACCACTTACCTTTCCTATAGCAAGTCCTTCATAATTCAGCCTTCCTTCTTTTATGAAACTATAAAGTGGAGAACCAGGAACAGAGTTAAAGTCACCGCACATAACAATGGGACAGAAACTGCCATCTTTCTGGTGAGCAACACTGGAAATCTCTGCCAGCAGCATTGCCAACTGGGTTAGCTTAATATCACCTCGCCTTGGATTGTACAACAGATGTGTATTAGCTACACAGATTGTAGGAGAGGCAGCACAGGGGATCTTGGGCTGCAAGAGTAAAACTAATCCAATATTGTCTCTGTCCAAGAGAGGGATATCACGGCGGTAGAATTCCACTGGGTTCACTGATAAGAGTGAAAACTTGGAATGTTTGAAGCAAATGGCGCAGCCATCAGGTTTCCTTCCTGTGCGCATCTTATATTCACAGTGATAACCTACAGAAAGAAATGAATTTAAAACAAGGGACTATTCTAATATGATACACAGGTGTCAAAACAGCTCTACTGTCTTTGAACAATGTTTCCCCATTAGTAATGTAGGATGGTAATAAGTGTTGTAACCAAAATGCTTAGGACTGGGTTTAACAGGTCTCTTTAGTGGCAGACTTTAGTCCAAGTATGCCAGTATGCATGAATTCTCTCCCAGTTCCAACCGAGGCAAACTCGGTCATGACAATGACAGGGAGGCCTTAGAAAAATCCACCCCTCCTCCCCATCCTGTCTCTCTGGTCTTTTTGCCTGTACCTCTTTCTCCCTCCCTCCATTCACAGTAAACTGGCTTCCTCCCTCGCCTCAAACATATCCCAACACCAGGAATTTCTGATGCCAAGAATGCTCTAAGCATGGCTTATTCCTTCACCTCTTTTAAGTCTTTGTTTAAATGTCAATTTGTCTGATCATTTTGCTTAAAACTTCTTCCACTGCACTTTCCTGTTTGTCTCCAGAAAACCATCATTACTAAATATGCTCTTATTTGGTTTATTGTAGGGTTTTCTCCATAAAGAAGGAAAATTTTTACTCTTTTTGCCCAATATTCTTTCTATTCTACCATCTAGAACAGTAGACAGGAGACACTGAAAAAGTAGTTGTTGAATGAATGTACATTTCTCAAATTTATGTGACTACAGACGATGTTTCTAAAAGCATTTAACAGGTTTTAAGCTTTTATCCATTATAAAGCTTAAAACCCTGCAGCTATAATGCTGAAACAGGCAGAATGGTGCCTGCATTGGTGTAGCTCTGAACCTTAGATGTCTAGTGGTGGGTAAAGGGCAATTCAGAGATGGCAGAGTATACCATGCTTTCCAAATGAAATGCCTCACTCTTCCTCTGACCTTTTAAAATAGATGCTGTATTTTCAAAATTAAGAATTTTTAGTCTAAATATGCCATACATCTTTGATATAACACACAAATCTTCAAAAGTACATCTAGCTAAAATAAAAGCTACACCATACCCAATGATTCCAGACTTGGCCTGATTTCTGCTCCATAATGATCTTCTTGAACTTCTTGGAGACAAAGTACCTTGGAAGAAAAAAATGGCTTGGATTAACATATAGAGAAGCAAATGTGAATTTTCTAGTGCTTTCATCTTTAAAAACAGGGTTCTCAAATTCCAAACTTGAGGAGAATTAAAAGACTTGTAATACTTTCTTTTTGTTATTTATAGATCAAATTAATATCTCTAAATTTGATCAATCACATGGTACTCTCTTAGCATCCAAAAGTTGCTATTTCCCAAAAGAAATATTTTCAATTTACATGTCAGACTATGTTTCTTGAATTTATATGTTAATTAGTACTAGTGTTCTGGGTCCCTTCTTAAGAGGTTGATTTCTTTCTTTTTTTTTTTTTGGTACCAGGGATCAAACTCAAGGCAGGCGCGGTGACACTGAGCTAAATCCCCAGGCCAGGTTGATCTTTTTCAATGCTATCTAGGTAGAATTTTTTATTTTACTTTATTTTTTGGGGGGGTACCAGAGATCGAACTCGGGACCTTGTGCTTGTGAGGCAGGTGGTGGAACCACTGAGCTAAATCCCTGGCCCCCTAGGCAGAATTTTTGCACAAATTATTGAAAATTCAAATTTAAAAATTTACTTAATATGTTGCCAGTCCCTACCTCAAACTGACCAATATTTAAAACTTTCCGGATCCTTTATCAAAAAGTCAGGCAGTTATTTATACCACCAATCACTGGCAGTGACCCTTGGAGTCACAATGCCTTGTTAAGGACTGTTCCATTACCTTTTGTTTCCATTTTTTCCTTTTCTCATATTCCATTTCCTTCTTTCCTTTCCCCTACCCCTACCACTTCCCCTTCCCCTTTGCCCCTTTTCTTCCTATTTCACATTATCTATTATACCTTTTAGTCCTTATTTACACTTTCAGTTTCTCACACCAGAGAAACTATTCGGTATTTACACACGTGTGTCCTATTTATTTCACTTGAGTATGGCCTCAATATGCGTCCATTTAGCTATAAATGTCTCAAATCTCTCCTTTTTATGGCTTAGTAGTACTCCATTGTATAGAAAATCACATTTTTTTTGGTACTAGGGATCGAACTCAGGACCTTGCATTTGCTAGGCAGGTGACGGAACCACTGAGCTAAATCCCCAGCCCAAAACCACATCTTCTTTATCCAGTCTCCAGTTGATGGGCAACTGGGCTATTTCCAAGCTTTATGGGTGTGCATATATCACTGTGGTATGATTCTTTTCTTTTTTTTTTTTTGGTACTGGAGGATCAAACTCAGGTCCTTGCACTTGCAACACAGGTGGCGGAACCACGGAGCTAAATCCCTGGCCCTTCTTTTAATTCTTTGGGGAAGATACCCAGCAGGGGAACAGCTAGGTCAAATGGGACCTCTAATCCTAGTTCTCTGAGGTATCTCCATACTGATTTCCACAGTGGTTGTACCAGTCTGCCATTACCTTTCTTTAATATCTTTCCTTCTTGCCCCACAACAAAATGTATGAGACTGTTTCATTCCCAAATGCACAAATGAAATATTTAATCCAACTTTTCCTTGCATGGAAAACTTGGACAATTTGCACTTACATCTGCATCAAAGTGCTTAATTTCTTTCAGAATATTGGGAAACCTGAAACTCCAGTGTAATACTGGCCGTCGGCAGTGTCTGTAAAGGTGTGAATTATCTTCCAATAAATCTTGTGAAAGTATATTATAAGACATCACTGAAAAGTCAAAGTTGTTCTCACTGTCTTCACATTTGGGATCGACATTTTTGTCTCCCAGGATCTTGGCATTTTCTTTATTATGGTTACATACATATTCCCAATTCCTTTCTATCGTGCCTGTTAAAATACAGTAGACAAAGCATAAAGAATTAATCAAAAAGAAACCATACAGTTTCTCATGTAGAAGTATCTTCTTTTTAAAAATTCCCATAGTGAGCTAAAATGTTTTTCCCTAGGAAATGGCAATATAGCACTGAATAACTAGAAGTTGTCGTCAAATTGATTACAAAGGCAGCAAAATGATACAGTAACTGACCAAGGGGTATACAACAGGCTTAAAAGGATCTAGCAAGTCCTTCTGGAGGCTAATAAAGCTAAAACTATACAGGGGTTGTAGTTTCTCTTTTCTGGTTAAGTGGTTCTGCATAAACATCTTTATAACCACAACGATACATTTATATGTCACAGCTGGCTTTTCAATGAGACGATTTCACACTATACTTTATTCCCCATTAGTAAGATAAAATTATCAGGTCCAGAAAAACTCTTCAGAATTTTGGTTTATACATGAATGAAGTTGGCATAATGGCAATATATGGAAGTGGTATTTAATGTCTAAAACATTACAATGAAACAATGCAAACCAAATGAACAAAAGAAATCTTTTTAATGTACACAAAAGGAAAAATTAAATGAGACAATTACAGAAAGCTAGTAAATGATGGCTGGCTGACAAACTCAGCGAGCAACAACCAGGAATGTGTTAGTTTATGCTCTGCAGAAAACACCCTGAAAAAGTGATGAAAAGAGAATTAAAAAAGGAAGAGTCTACAATTATAGGTAGTCCTTGACTCAGGAATTACCAACATGTGTGTACACACACATGCATAGATCTTTGATCGTTATCTCTCAGCCCACTATTAAAAAGGACAGTGCCACAAAGCTACGAAGAAAAACACAGAACTCTTGGAGAGTCTGTGCACCCAAAAGGAGAAAACAATGGGGAGAAACTAGATTTGGAGATGGACTTCCAAGCATGACTGGGCCACATAAAAAATTTCAGCCCTAGAATATCTTCTTCTATATGGCATGAGGTTTTTTTCACTTTATTGCAATGCCTAAAATCCTACCAATTAAAAATTAAATTGAGGGCCAGGGATTTAGCTCAGTGGTTCCGCCACTTGCCTCGCAAGCACAAGGACCCGAGTTCGATCCCAGGCACCAAAAAAAAAAAAAAATTAAATTGAAGTTAAAATATTCTATATGCTTACACATGGGTTAAAAAAAAAGGAAATAAGACTAATATTTTTAGAAATTTCTGAGTAGTAGGATTATGGGACTCTTCTCCAAATCATCTATAATGACATATTTACAATCACGATATCAATATACTATACAAAAATGCAAATGAAGTCCTAATTTTAAAAAACCTTCTGGTGAGTTAGTTTCATCAGATTACTTTCCTCAATATCTAACATATGATATCTGCTGCATTGAGGGAACAGAACTTTTGATCAGAGGACAGAAGAGGAAGAGAATTTGTATGACTAGTGAGGTCTAGATGGAAAGAAGGAGTTGTAGATTCATGATACCACGAAGGTACTAGGAGAAGGATAAAGAAAAAAAATGTGGAATGAAACAAAACCAAACTAAATAAAAGTTTTTCACTATTACAGAATTTTGCCTAGAGTTTGTCTTGTGCCCAGGAAAGGGAAGGATACTATTCTATTCCCTGTCCCTCACTGAATCTGGAGAATCCTAGCCCCTGCAGGCTCAGAGCTGAGCTACTGTACTGGCTCTACAGAACTCCTTTGAATGTTTATTATATCACTAGTAAACTGGGGATTACCTACGAAGGCATCTGCCACGAAGTGAAGTCTTCACATGAATACTAGACAGAAAGGGCTGTAGTCATGCAAACAAAATGTAAGGTTCCATCACAAACAGAGCACTATCTGGGTTCACTGCCATGTTAAAATATGAAAAGACAAAGGTGTAAAAAACTTGCTCATAGTTCCTTATGAACTATGTATATATAATGGCTTTTAAATGTATTAAGATTTTTATGATCCTGGTAAGGAAAGTTTGTAAACCAATTCTTTTTGCGTTTTTAAAATAACCAGGACTATGGATTATCTGATTAATACAGTGGCTTTCAAAGTTCTATAGCTTGTAGAACCCTTTGCCAAATCTTTTCATGTCCTGGAACACCATCTCTGGTATGGTGGGTCTGGTGCTGGAACAATGGGGTAAACACAGATTTTACCCTGACTACATTTGCTTTTCAAAAACACACGATGCATTCAAATACGAGTTCCATGGAAGACAATTTGAAAACCACTGACACAGTGGATAGTCTTTGGCCTTCATATATTTCACAACATATATTCACATTGCAAAAGCTTATATACCTTCCATGTCAGGAGGAACAAGGTGATCACAGCAGAGAAGACAGATGAATCAAAGAAAGTAAGCAATAGGCCTGATCAAGTTTTTGGGGTGCCTAAATATAAAGTCATAATTGTGCCACACAAATCCTTCAAATATCACTTTTAAGTGATAGGTAATTTAGCAATGCTGTTCTCTTGATTGAAAAGTATTAGTGAAATACCGGAAGTCACAAAAAGAGCTTAATGCAGAGCCTTTTCCTTATTCACAACACCTAGGAAGAATGGACACATAAACAGTCAGGTTGCAGTCAAAGATGATCGATCAATCTATTAACGTCATTCCTCATCCTTTAAAGGGAAAACAACAGCACCAGTTTCTGAGTACCTACTATGAAGCCCACATGTGTTAGGCACTTTGACATCCTTCATTTCATCCTCAAAGCAGGAGTTATTTTACACTAGGAATCCAAGGAGCAAAGAGACTAAATAGCCTTTCCAAGTTCACACTAGTGGTGGGACAGAAACGAGGACAGAGTAGCACCTAAGCCCATGCTCATGTCTGTGGCTCCATCTGAGGGTACACCAGATTTAGAGAGGATAAACAGAGGAGAGGTGTCTCCTGTTGTTCATCAGGAACAAATACGGACTTGAAAAACAATATGAAGTTGTCATACAGATCTGGATTTACAAATTAACTGTTCTTAGTAATGTGATTTTCAATGCCTCTAAATACACTTTTCACTCCTTCCAACAACTATCTCCGTAGGCTATGGTTAAGTGCTGCACAAATAGATTTTCACTTTTTGAGTGACTAGAATTTCTATTTACATGTGTTTTTTTCCTAAATTCTTGTAACTGTATAGCAAATATACTATACATTTACTTAAATATTAGTTTAATGACTCTGTCAAGAACCCAGCTGAAGTCTGTAGTCTACTTTTTGCTGGCAAAGGCAGAAGGAACCCAAACAACACTACCCTCCACGTCTTCCTCTGACATCTCTCTACACATTCACACACACACAGCCTGCTCTCAAATGTCTTCAGAGGGATTGCCTTCGCTGGAAACTACAGTGCAGTAAGAAAGACAACTCCAAAGCCTACTTACACTTAGTTTTGAGGGGATGGAATGCATGTGGGTATGGGCAGGACCGGGCACAAAAGGAGCCAAGTAAATCGTGTGGAGTGAAAAGAGTATCAGAAAAGATATATAGTTATCATATTTTAAAAACTGTTTCTCAAAGCTGAATATGAAAAAAAAAAAGGTTGAATACTATGTGATTCCTTTTCTAAAAGATAATACTTCCAAAAGACTCAAAAATCTATCTATAGACCCCAATTTGAGAAACATAAATTTAATACACTAAAACTTTATTCTGTAAGAAAACCTTTCACTTATGATCATTTCTACTTAAAAGAATCCTCACCATTTTGGGGCAATACTGGGGATAAGCCTTGCACATGCTAAGCAAGTGTTCTATTACCAAACTATAACTTCAGCGACTTTTTTAAAACACAGGGCCTTAAGTTGCCCAGGCTGGCAGTGAATTTGGTATCCTCATGCTTCAGCCTTTGGGATACCTGGGTTTACAGGCATGCACTACCATGCTTGGTTAAAAGTTACCAATAAAAATGAAAACACAAAATTAAATTTTAGATCTGTGACTTCCAAGAATATATCTACGAATCTGTAAGTCATCAAAGAACTTCAGTTTAAAAAATACTGAATATACATGCTCGGTTCGGCAGCACATATACTAAAAAATACTGAATATGGGGCTGGGGATTTAGCTCAGTGATTCTAGCACGTGCCTTGCAAGCGCAAGGTCCCGAGTTTGATCCCGAGTTTGATCCCCGGTACCAAAAAAAAAAAAAATGCTGAATATGAAAATTATTCTTATATTAAAGTTAGGGTTTTATTCGATCCCCGGTACCAAAAAAAAAAAAAATGCTGAATATGAAAATTATTCTTATATTAAAGTTAGGGTTTTATTCGATCCCCGGTGCCAAAAAAAAAAAAAAGTTAGGGTTTTAATCTCTTTCTACATTCTTTTTCAATCTTACTCAATCTGTAAAGTCACTTCTATTTTTATGGCCTGAAATATACCACTGAAAATAAAAATAAATATTTCATTTCAAAAACAGTTTCTTTTTTCCTAACACCAAACGCCTGTGACACCTACGATTCACCATGATAGCTCCAACTGAGCCTACCATTTATGTCTATGCCATCCAAGATAACCATCACCTTTACCTCGGTGTTTTCTTCGCTTTGACGAAGGCTCATCTCCCTCTGAGTTCATGCTGTAACTAGACAGGTGAAGCAAGGATGTCTGGTTCAGGTGGCCGGATCTCCAGTTACAGTATGGAAACTGAGTTCTAGACGCAAACAAACAAGGTGGTCTCCACTTCAGTGAGAAATGCCTGCTACTCAAGTATGGGTAGGGGGCGCGGGAATAGTGTCCGGGCCACCTCATACAACTAGAAATATGTCTGTTCCAGCAGCACCGCTGCAGATCCTCCCACGGTGTAGTCCAGTCTCCGCCCAGACTCCTGGAGTGATGGGGAAACATGGGGTATCTAAAAGAAATAAATACACTCCTTGAGGCACCACTCTTTGGTCAACTATAGTATACAAAATCTAGATCCATTTCCTTGATAGAAGATAACGTCTAATACTTAAAATCTGACTTCTAAATCTGAAGGATGAAGGGGAAAGCACCCATGGCTTAGGTATTAGCATCAACACCTCCATCCTCTTCCCCTAAACAACTTCCAGTGGTATTCTAAATACTCAACAGGTGAGTCCCAAAAAGCCACCTACTCCTCAGAAAGTCCACAGTCCAGTGGAGACACTAACCAACCATCTGACAAGTACTCACAGTAGCTTGGCAGCACCAAAAACTCAATGGAAAACTGTAACTCCCAACAAACATAATACTTAAAAGTGGAACACGTACCAGACTGTAATTAAAGCAAATCTCTCCTCCAGCCTGGGCTGGGAATAAAAAGGTATCTCAACAGTGTTTTCTTCCAATAAGAATAGATATTCCCCTAACACTCGTAACAAAACAGTCTATCACAACTTCACAAAACTACTTCCCTTGCTACCCAGTGGGTGGACCTTTGTTTTTCAAAGCATGTTTCTTCTTGGGGGAAACGAAAGAGGGTAGAGATTACTTACTAGGAATTCAACACTCCAGAGCAACACCATCAATTTACCTACCACCCAAAACACCTCCAAAGTAGTGGTAAGATTACTTTTAATACCTATGTTACTATCAGGTTCTCAAACAACACGGCAGCTGAAGTCATCTCTCTACTATTTTGGCAAAATATTAGGATTCAGAGAAGGATTTCTTATCTTCTCCTCTGGAATTCATTCCAAGTACATCTCTAAGATGATGAAGATAATGTGCATTTCTATCACTAACAGAATTCTGTTGAATTGCAGATACTATTATTTGACTTTTATATACTGTTTTTCATTCTGAAAGCACTTAAATTTTTATTTCATTTCTTTGCAGTTTAGTCTCAAATTGCTAAAATAAACTTAATCGTAAGTCTTTAAAGGCATGACATGGGCACTCTGTCCTGCTGTGATAACTCTGAAAGCCATAGGAATTTACGCTCGTGGTCCGTACATTTTCTATCCTAATAAGCTACCATACCGAAATATAAAACGGACTACAATATTGAAATATAAAACTATCAAATACAGCAGACTTAACAGTTATTCTCTGTATTTGACAGTTGTCTATTCAGATGTCTTTGAGCTTTGGGGGCCAGAATCTTACTTACTTTCATTCTGGGCTCTTCGCAAGTGCCTAGCACAGTGCCTAGCACACAGCTGGTACTCAGGAAACGCTGATGACCTAAACTGCCACCCTGCCCCAGCCCAGCGGGGGTCAAAAGCAGATCCCCACGACTTACGGAATAGAATAGTGCTGTGCTCCGACTCGTAGGTTGCACAAGTCACACAATTTAACTTTTGGATTTGTAGCACTGAAGTACTTCAAGCTTATTGGGGGGAAACATCAAACCCAAGATTTCGCAGGCACTACTGAGGGCGATGTTAACGCAGCTCGCGCAGTGCTTTTCTTTTTTATTTATTTTAAGTGAGTCAATTTAAAGAAAACCAGCCAATGGATCCGAACGGAAGGAGCGAGAAGTCGGAGGTCGCCAAGGTGGCAAGCAAGGAAGCAGAGTGGGAGTGGGAGACGGGGACGCCCACTAACCACAAACCACCGGGGCCGGGCCGAGCGGGCCGAACGCGCGGCCTCAGGGCGGCAGCACGGCAAACAGGCGCGGGCGGCTCTGCGGGACCTCGGGGTCTCCGCGGCCGTGGCCGCGGCCCCGACCCTCTTCCTCTTCCTCCTCCGCGCTCCGCGCTCGCCCCGCCCCGCCCCGGGCCAACCGCGGCCGCCCGCCCCTTCCTCCTCCCTCCAGTCACAGCCCTACTGACCGGCCTCTCCCCACCACACAGCGGCCGTAGCCCCTCCTCACACAGCGCCACGCTTCCATCTTCCCCTCCGCGGCGTCCAGTTCCCAGGCCTCGCGCTGCACAAAAAAATTTACGGCCCGCTCGCCGACCTAAAGCTCCCCAGGGCCCCCATCACTCCGAGTCCCGGCTCCCGGCCTGGCTGCGAGGCATGCTGGGAGCTGCAGTCCCACCGCTGGCCAAGCCGCCATCTTCCCCAGGAAGAGACCACTCTTCAAACTCCGGTTCGCGTTCAAAGAGCATGCGCACAGCATGTGAAGCCAGGCAGCCATTTCCGAATAGGGCAAGATTCCTGATTTTCCTCTTAAAGGCACAGAAAGAAATGAAAGTCTGGGCAGCTTTTTTAAGATCTATGGGTAGGTTAGAGTATGAGAGCCAAGATTATAGATGTATAGGTAAATTATAGATATAGATAGATGTAGATGATATATGTAATTTTACCTCATTTTATAATGTAATGGGAGCCAGGATATATAACATATACTTATTATATATGATGTATGTAATTTTACCTTCTTTTAAAAATGTAATGGGAAGATTCAAAAGGTGGCTGCCCAAGTTGAGGAACTATCCTTCTCTGGGTTCCCATGCAACTGTGGTCCCACACATTTTGAGGTAATGCATCCACAGAATACATTTTATAAATGTACGTATGTGTTGAGGGTCCGTCACTATCAAATCTAGTATAAAACTATAGATTCTCAGAAAACATTGAAGGGGAGAGTGAGAGAAAACACTGAGGAAGAATAAAGACAGGAGGCAGGATCACTGCTTTTGTGGGGTATATGGTAGAGGATTGTATAAATTTCTTGGTGTCTTAGTTACTTTTCTCTTGTTGCTGAGACAAAAAATACCCGGGACCCAAAGTTAAAGGAGGAAGGGTTTGTTTAGCTCAGTTTGTTTAGGTTTCAGTCCATAACGGGCTGGCCCCCAAGGCAGGGTGGCACATGGCAGAGGGGCGGCAGTTCTGAGAAGCAGTCTGAAGTTAGCAAAGCAACGAAAGAAGTCTTTCTGCTCCTTTTGTCTTATTCAGACTGGCAGCACTCACACCCTTAATCCTAGTGCCCTAGAGCCTAGCGTTGCACCAGGAATCTATCATGCACTCTAGATTCAGTAACCTGTGAAAAAGCTCCATGAGGCTTTGGGGAGACATCTAGACCCAAAGCACACCACTTGGAAAGGCCTTTTTCCCCTTGTGTTAATTTTGCAATATACTTTTTCCTTCAGTGTATAGTTATTTTCATTACTCACAGTGTTGAGGTTGTAGGGGACAGGGGAAGGGGACGTTACCAGAACCTCTGCAGTGAGTCCTGGTCTCCTGCGAGCCACGGCAGCACACGGCGAATTACAGGAAAGGTAGAAAAATGAGACTGAGAAGAAGCTGAGCTTTGGGTCTGATCATTGCTGCTCTGGGCAGCAAACACAAAGCCCCCAGTTTACCACACCTTTTATTCAGTACACGGGGAGAAACAAATGTAACAAATGACTTGCAGAGAGTTCAATAGTTCACATTGGGATAAACAAGGTGTAAGGGAAGGCTTGCAGAGAGTTCAGTACATCTCCGCAAACAAGATGTTAATCAGTCCAAGAACAATGAGGAACTGAGCAGATGTTTGTTCTCCCAGGATGTTTCTTGTCCTGGAGAATCACAGCATCACTGGATCACTGAAGTCTCAGTTGTGACCGGAGGCCAAACTGGAGTTATTCTGTAGCTTGGCTGTAGGCAAGAGAACTAGGCTAACCAAATGATTTTTCCGTAGAATTATGTAGCATTGCTCCCAACAGAGGTTCTATAAAATTGCTGGGAACACTGAATTAAGGAATACTCAACCATAAGGAAAACAGGGCTAGGTTCCTGTGGGCCTCTGATCAGGCGATGAACCAATCAATACATAATTTGTTTTTGTGTGTGTTTGTGTTTAAAGATTTCTTATTTAATATTTATTGTTAATTCATTAACACTGAACTCAGCACGAACAGCACTACAACCCATAACTAAACAAACCTTATCTGGCACACGTATTTTTGTGACAGTTACATCATTTGAATTAGGAACACTTAATGGTGAAATCAGGGGGGAGGGGCTCGAGGCCTCCCCAGTCAGAAATTCCTTCACTTGTCTTCCAGGAAAAGCCTCTCGGCCTTTTACTGCACTTCTAAGGATTTGGAACTGGCGTTTCAAGCTGAACCTGAACAGGAAAAGCCAGCTTGTCGTGGTAGCCAGCAGTGTCCCCTCTGCAGAACACAGCCACCCACCTCCCAAATAAACATATGCTCCTTATATGGTCATCCAGCCAACAGGCAGCTTCTCTCCTTTCCCTTTCTGTGAATTCTTCCACTACCAGGATTGATCAGGGGAGGCAGATTTTGAATTGTTAGCTCCTGGCCTCCTCGCTAGCTCAGCTGCGCAATAAAGCTCTTTTGTTTTGCAAAGACTGTGTCATAGCATTGGCTTCCATGCTTATCAGGCAGCTGTGCTAGAGATCTATGCCAATAAAAAAAAATTAGTAAAACTGTGGAAAACCTGGGCACTGTGATACAGTACATGCCTATAATCTCATCGCTGTGGGAGGCTGAGGCAGAGGAATCAAAAGTTTGAGCCCAGGCTGGGCAATTCAGTGACTTAGCAGGACTCCGTCTCAAAATTAAAAGGGGCTGAGATGTAGCTCAGTGTGAAGGCCCTGGCTGGGTTCAATCCCCAGAATTCCTTCCCCAACAAAAGTAGAAAAGTGGCACTAAATAGACTGTGAAAGGACAGCTGTTTACAGCGTGAGGGCTGAAAGAAGGAAAAGCTTGTCCTGCTCTGCTCCAGCAAGAAACAGCCACACTCAACAACCCTGCTCTGTATGTGTCCGAGAATGACTGGAGGTGTCAGATAAATTTTACTGATAAATGCAGACAAGTTTGCAAACATAGAAGCCTCAAGTAATAATGATCAACTGTGTTTGTTTTTTACTGCCTGTTTTAGCTTTTCCATTGCTGAGACACAATACTCAAAACCCACAATTTAAAGGAGGAAAGATTTAATTTGTTCATGGTTTCAGCCCATGGTCTGCTGGCTACAAAGAGACATCATGGTGGCCAGGAAGCAGAACAGGGGAAGAGGGCTAGAGAAGGAGGGGCAAGAGACCAGATGGAGACTTCCAAAGCCATGCTTCCACAACACACCCAGACACACCTATAAGTGTGCTGCACCAATTCCCAGGGCAGGTTCTAAAGCCAATCACATTGAAATTCCACCCTAATCACCCCACTGCTCTATTTTCCAATTGTATTTGCAATTTTGAAGTTAAAGTGAAGTTAAATTTGACTTGCAGTTCTCTGTATGTCTTGTCTTCATAATAACAGTGTGAGTAACTTGTGGGCAAGGACCATGATCCATTCTTTTCAAAATTTACCTGATCTAGTTCTGTCCTAGGCCACAATAAATGATAGATAAAATATTTTTGAGTGGGGGCCAGGGATTTAGCTCAGTGGTTCCGCCACCTGCCTTGCAAGTGGAAGGAACCGAGTTCGATCCCCGGTACCAAAAATATATATATATATTTTTGAGTGAACAATTAACACTGGGCCAGAATTCAAGACCTATGAATCACCAGAACCTTTTTCCTCTAGCTCATGCCTTAAAGCCTCTGGTTTGTTCCTGGTGAGCTGACACACACCTATGATCCCAGAACTCCGGGAAGCTTAGGCAGAAAGATTAAGTTTGAGCCCAGCCTGGGTAATTTAGTAATTTAGCAAGAACTTGTCCCAGAATAAAAAAATGTTTAAGTGCTGAGGCTATTACCCTGGTTTGAATCAGGTGAAGCCCCCCCCCCCCTTTTTTTAATGGAGATTTTTTTCTTTATTGAGAAACTTAAGACTTGGGTACATCAAATAAAACCAATTTCTGGGGAAAAAAATCAAAACCCACAATAGAAAAAAAAAAATGTCTGGGCCGTAGCAGAACCCAGAGAATATACTTTTATAGTTGAAAAGTTCTAGGTGCTTCATAATTGACCTTTTGATACAAAATGACCTATTCAATTTGCAACTTGTGGTTCTCGGTAAAGGCCCTTTTTTTAATTGTCAGTACCACCAAAAACAAACAACAGACAAGCAAATTCTAGTTAGAAGGAGACACTTAACACTTTGAAATAAGCAAAGTGATAAATATTCTTTCAATAGCATACTAAAGTTTGGGAGATTATTTGATCTTAAAAGATATTTGCCTTTATCTGGGACTAGACTATTATAGAACTCTGTAGAGTTTAAAGTTCATTTGTAGAAAACCAAGGGCAATAAAAATGATTCTTGCCTGTGCACATGTGCAAGAAATCTATCCAGTGAAGGGAGAGCTCCCACCTCTGTAGAAAAGCCAATTTTGCATCCATTTCCAAGTTCAATATTCCTGATCTATAAGCATGTTTGCTGTTTGAATGCTCCTTTGAATGGTTTGTAACATCTGTATGGTTCACTTATTTAAAGTTAAATAAAACTATTGGCATGTGTTCTGACTTACTTTCCTTGTTGCTGAGACGAAATACTTGATACCCACAAGTTAAAAGAGGAAAGGTGAGCCAGGAGTGGTGGCCCACACCTGTAATCTCAGCACACAGGAGGCTGAGACAGGAGAATCACCACAAGTTCAAGGCCAGACTGGGCTACAACATGGGTTCAAGACCAGCCTGAACTACATACCCCAAAAGATTCCAGAATTTTGCTGAGTCTGTATTTTTCTAATATTAATTTTATTCTTCATTAATTTTGAGTTTTGCTTTGGTTTGTACATGGCCAATAACTTAGTTCCCTCTGGTGGCAGTAATCATTAGGAATCTAGTGTTATGGTCTGACCATTTGGCAATCTCTGTACAAGAATTAATTGTTTATAGGGCCGAGGATTTAGCTCAATGGGTCCGGTGCCTGCCTCAAAGGCGCAAGTTTCCGAGTTCGATCCCCGGTACAAAAAAAAAAAGAAAAAAGAATTAATTGTTTATAAGGGCCGGGGATTTAGTTCAGTGGTTCCACTGCCTGCCTCGCAAGTGCAAGGACCTGAGTTCCATCCCTGGTAGCAAAAAAAAAAAAAAACCCACAAGAATTAATTGTTTATAGAGGGCCAGGGATTTAGCTCAGTGGCGCCACACCTGGGTTGCAAGTGCAAGGTCCTGAGTTCAATCCCTGGTAACAAAAAAAAATTGTTTATAGAGATCTATTTTTTTCTGTTGAATGAGAGACAACAGAAAATCTGGTTGTTGGTCTTTTTTGCTTATTATTGCTATTTTGAATTCAATCCCAAAATTTCACATCCAACAGGAAAGAGAACAACTCTTTGACATCTGGACTGGTGAATCTCTATGTTTTTCTGTTTACTCTTGACTCATGATTGAAACTGTAGCATTTGAAGCCATAAGTTCCCAATATATCTGGGTGTCTATAATTCATAAAGGTCTTACGGCCTCATTATATAAATGTGAGATGTTGTTATATCTCTGAAAGATATTATTTATTAAATTATATCGTTTATTTCATTAAAGGAGCTCTGTTCTTAGCAATGACTGGTGTGAATCTTAGCTGTGTATGAGGCAGAAATCAGAAATGGGCCAGTTCTTGAGCCATTTCTCTACTGCTGATGACCCTCTTCTTCAGGGTCCTATAAAGGGCAGGGTCCCTGTATGGGCTTCCCAGATTTTACCAATCAGCTGAGGGTTCTTGCTTAAATCATATGGAAATCATAAATTGGGAAAGTGCATCTTTTTTAGGGTTAACAGCCCTGAGCTTTGAGTCTCAGATCTTTTAGGGTTAGCATCCTGCCTTGCTTCTTGGAGTAAGCAGCTACTATAGGCCTTGGGAACTCTTGGCCATTGGAGAGGGTGACTGCCAACAATTCTCTGTAACTTTCTACTGATCTCTACTGCTAACCATCTTCAGTGTTACCAGCTCCAGCTGCTGGCTGCTTTTGGTGTCAGTGGCTTTTAGTATTACCAGCTCTTAATGGACCAGCTTAGCATGCTCTAGTGAAGATAGAAATCATAAATAGGTAAAAGTATGCCATCTGAAAGAGGATTTATTAGGATGTATACTGCAGTGTATTGGGTCAAGCCTCCTGCTTCAGCCTCTTAGAGTGTTGGGATCACAGGCGTGCGCCACCATGCCTAGCTTCAGTTCTTGCTCTTTTTTTTTTTTTTCCTTCCCTGGTCCAGGGGAAGGAATTTAGGACCTTGTGCTTGCAAGGCAGGCACAGCACCACTGAGCTAAATCCCCAACCCCTCTAGCTTCTGTTCTGCTAGTTTATTTTTTCCTTTTAACTCAGACAAACTGAGCATGTACCTTCTCTACTGAGTGTTTATTTCAATGGCTACATTTCTTTTTTTGTTTTTTGATACCGGGGATCAAACTCGGGTCCTTGTGATTGTGCAGCAGGTGGCGAAACCACTGAGCTAGATCCCTGGCCCATCAATGGCTATATTTGTAAAGGACCATACAGCCTAGATTTATTAACATCAGATAACAATAATTTAAAATATAGAAAAGTCTCCCTTATTAGGGAAATTTTAAGATTCACTGTTTGTACAATAAATAATGGAGAGAACTGTTCAGCAGTCAAATAGCCAGTATAGAATATAATCAGTTAAGTAGGGCCAAAGAATCAATGTATATCATGCATTGTTATCTATCAATGACACATTTTTTTATTTGCATGTTTTCTCTCTATATCAGGTATTTATATTTCTATTACACAAGCATGAGGATCAAGAATTTGAGGCCAGCCTGGGCTGCATAGTGAGATACTGTCTTAAAAGAAAACAAACAAGTGCTCGCTTCGGCAGCACATATACTAAAAAAAGAAAACAAACAACCCAGCAACAAAAACCAAACCTATGAGGTATCCTAACCAGAGTACAAATATATTATATTATGTAATGTCCTGAAAGAATTTCTTTTTTTCCTTTCCTTTTTCTTTTTTCTTTCTCTCTCATCCTCCCCCCCCCCTTGTGGTACTGGGAACTGAACCTAAATACCACAGAGCTACATCCACAGCTCTCTTTTTTGTACCAGGAATCTACTTCAGGGCCTCACACTTGCCAGGCATGTGCTCTGCTGCTGAGCTACATCCCCAGTTGCAATCCATCCACAGCTCTTTAAAAAAATTTTGGGGGAGTTTCAAATTTTGAGACAATTTCACTAAATTACCTGGGTGGTCTCAAACTTGAGAGCCTCCTGTTTTAGCCTACCTTGGTGCTGGGATTACAGGTGTGTATCACCAAGCCCAGCTCAGAAACAATTTCTTTTCTTTTTTTTTTTTGGTACTAGGGATCAAACTTGGGGCAGGTGGTAGAACCACTGAGCTAAATCCCTGGCTCAGAAACAATTTTTTTATAAGCTCAAAAATCTATGTCTCAATAATCATGAAGACTTTGAGATAAGAAGTAGCACAGTTCAAAAAAAAAAAGAGGGCCGGGGATTTAGCTCAGTGGTGCTGGCGCCTGCCTGGCAAGTGCAAGGTCCTGAGTTGAATCCCCAGTACTGGAAAAAAAAAAAAAAAAAAAAAAGCAACATAGTTGTAAGAGACAGGGAAAAAACCCCCTAGTTTTTCTTACTCTTACATACACCACTCAAGAAGTCTGGTCAATGGGCAGAGATTTAGCTCAGTGGTGCCACTGCCTGCCTTGCAAGCACAAGGTTCTAAGTTCAATCCCAGGTACCAAAAAATGTGTGTGAAGATTCCACACAAACCAAGTAATTCTCTCATGTACACCAACTGGGTGTCCTAAATTTCGATTCTGACACTATGTCCCTGGAGATAGCATCAGACTGTATAGGTTAAGTGCTCAGTACTACAAGACTCCTCTGTATAGGGTAGTCAAAAGTCTCAGGTTGTGACCTGTATTTCTGATCAATCAGCTATAAATTGAGAGTTCCTATGACCCAGTCCTTGGGGTTGTTGTCAGAGTCTTAGGCCGGGGGCGGGGGGCTGACTTTGTCGGGGTGGGGGGGCACAAGAGACTAAGTCTGATCACTTGCCTTAATAAAACAACCAACCAAAAAATAAAGTAGGAAAGGAATTTGTTCAATATAGCCATAGGGGACCAAGCATCCTCGGCCTTGTCCTTGAGGCACTAACAAGAACACTGGGGATGTGTAGGAAAGGAACAAAAGGTGGGGGGAAGGCACAGAGTTAGACAGTATTGGTGAGACTGGTCTGGTTGCTTATTATCTCAGGATGGCCTTGTGGAGCCTTGTCAGCTGTAAGGAAGTTGTTGCTGCCTACGGGGAGTTTCAGCTGCTGGCACAGGATGTCTATCAATCAGGCATTTTGTTCCTGGAATCTGAGGTGACTGCAGGAAAGAATGACTCAGAGGAAAAAACAAGTCAGAAAGGAAGATAAACTTCATTCCTTCAGGTGTAGGGCAATGACTGGGAACTTCTAGGCAAGACTGCAGAGGTCTTGAAGGAGGGCTGTTACTGGCCTAATTTAATTGCATTTTGTCCTCTCTGACTGCAGCTTCCTTTTAAACTTTTTTTCCTTTTGAGCCACTCTTTCCTACAGTCACCTTGGATACCAAGAACAGCAGATCTTATTGACAAACATCTTTATAGCAAGGGACCAAAACTACCCCCAAGGAACTGCCAAACCTGGAAGAGCAGATCAATCAATGATAAAATCCCCACCATAAATGCAATTACTCCATGAGAGAAACCAAGGCTGCCCCCATAAACAGGAGCAATCATCTCATGAAGGGAACTGAATCGCCCCCTTAAGCAATGATGAGTTTCCTGGAGCCTCATAGAATCTAGTCCTGAGATAATGATCAACCAGACCACCATATGACCAAGATTACCTATGCTGCCAGCTATGCAAACACACAACCCTTGCCTTTGTTCCCCTCCTCCATAAAGCCTGAAAGTTCCTAATTAGTCTCTTGAAGATAGATCTTATAACCAGCATGGCAAAATGTAACTTTAGAAGTTATTTTTCCTTTAAAGACAAGTGGCTTTTCTAGGCTTCCTCAGGTCGAGGGTATGGACAACCACCGCCATCTCTCTTCCACCCAGATGACTGAAAAGAATGTGCAAATGCTCATAGCAAGAGGTAGAAATCCAATTTCATTTCCACAGGCAATTGAAGGAAGTAGTGAGATCCTGCAATTCTGTTATCTTATCATATCCCCATTATCCCCACTATCATATCCCAATTATCCCCATCATATTGACCATTCCTTGCTATAAAAGTCCCTAACACATCTGTACATGGTGGAATGATGATTTGAGGCAAAAAGTCCCCTCCATCTCCTCAGAACTAGCTTTGAAAAAATCTCACTTCATTTTTACCAAAAGAGATAGCTTCCCTTGATTTGAACAGCAGTGTGCAAAGGAACCTGAGTGTATGAACTTAGGTGGCTGATAAACAGTTTTGGCGAGCCAGCCAGGAGGTAAGTTTTGGCTCCTGAGAGGCATGCATCCTGGCAGGCACTTGGGGACTGGCTGCTTGTGGCTAGCCAAAGCCATGATCAGGACTCCAGAGACATTCCAGCAGCTCCTGGGGATACTTTTGCACCTGAGAATACTCCATCCTTTCCTGTTCATGGCATCAGTTGTTCATAAATGTGGGTTTTTAAAAAAAGTATTTTTAGGAGCTGATGAGCTCCACTTGGTTTCCTACTGAAAAGTGCACTTTAGGGATCTACTGTTGTCACCATTTGGACCTTTTATTAGGTTGTGTTGGAGTGCCATTTGGATGAGGTAAACACCTTCACCATTTGGGGCTAGTTAGACTTATTACAGATAATTTTGGTGCACTGAATGGTGAGAGGCATGGCAGTACCATTTGGGTAAAGTAAACATATTCACCATTTGATTTGGACCCGCTGTAGGTCATTTTGAAGCACTGATTGATGTGAGAAGATTCAGAAATAGAACAATTTCCAGAATTTGTTTTGTTGATTTGGAGTACTCATTTGGTTTGCTTTGGTTTCTTTTATCTTTCTGTCCTTATAACCACCTTTAATCTAATTGCTAATAACTTCTGCAACTCTGGAATCTTGAAGCCAGGGGGTGTGGATATGGGATAAATATTTCCTCCTGCAGGCCATGGATCTTTGTAGATTTTCTGAGCTTTTCATTTTAAATGTACATGACTAGTAAACTTCCTTTTTTTTTTTCCTTTGGTACCAGGGATCAAACTTTATATATGTATAAGACTGTGACATAAGATCAAAAGATAGCTGATCTTTTATTTTTTTTAATTTTTTTTGCTGATCTTTCAATAAATTTTTTGAGAGTGATTATTCTAGGACGACAATAAGTATTTGAAAATGGAGACTTGTCAAACTATAGATCAACAAGTTGAAATGAACTTTACATAATAAAACTTAAAAATGACAGAATTGTATTTATTCACTATTTTAAGATATTCTAAAGTTAACAACTGGTTTAAGCACAACTCATTTAATATTCTAGTAACAGCTTTTTTTCTAGTAATAGTTTTAAGAAAAATTATTTTGCTTTAAATACTTAATAGCTATTCTCTTTTGTGTGGGGCAGACTCAATGCAGGCAGTATGTTCGGCTGGCTGTGCTCCTAGAGCCTACATTGGGGTGTGATGCAGCAGCCCACAAGCAGGTTCCTCATTCTCGTAGGTGGGTCCACAGCAAGAGATGCTAGGGGTCTTAAGAAGTCTGCCAGGTATGTTAGCCTTAAATAACCATGACAGCCTAGCCAGGGGCAGAGCCTCCTACCAGAAATTCTGCACTAACCTGTGGCTGAAAACCTAGGGTTTGGAATCTACCCCTTCCAAGACTATTGGCTGCCTATGATGCCTAGGTAGCGATTCCTGTTATTTCATCATCAGGCTGTGACAGGTGGAAAGCAAGCCCCTTCTCCTTGGTTGCTACGAATTGTGCTGACAAAGGATGTCTATCTGATGTTTGGCAGATCCTAGAAGCTTACACCGTTCCTGTGTTAACCTATATGAATAGCTGTCAACTTAATGGGGAGAAAGTTGGCTGGAAATTTTGAGATACTTTGTACTATGTAGATGAGGTTCACTTATATTTATTTTGTTTTTCATGAGTACCTGGTTTTATCAAAACAATTCCAATAAAGTATTTTTTAAAAAGACTTAATAGCTATGACTTACCTGTTGGTTGATGGGTTTGTTTATGTGGCTTAGTGGTAGTAGTTTTAAGAGATGCTTAAAAGGCCTGCTTGCTTTGGTGTAATAGATAAACTATTACTTTATTGTCTAGTCTTTGCATAAATATGGTTCTTAAAAATCACTTTGCTTTTACAGTAGAGCCTTGCAAGTTTCAGAAACAAAGATTTTGTTGTATATTATATAATTTTTTCTAGATGTACAGTGTTTACATTTATATATGACACAGTTTGGGACACAGATGAGAGTAATAACATACTCTTAGCCTATGTGTGGGATAGCAGAATTTTGTAATGTTCTAAAAGTTATATTTTTTTGAAAATAGATCACATCTTAACAGTATATCTTTTAAGTAAAGCATTTCTAAGTAAAGACAGTTTGATCTAAGAAAAATAATTTTAAAAAGCATTACAGGGCCAGGGGTTTAGCTCAGTGGCATCGCACCTGGCTTGTAAGTGCAAGGTCCTGAGTTCAATCCCCAGCACCACACACACACAAAAAAAGCACTACAAATGTTACATACAGGGATAATGTCAAAATCTGTATGGTTAAAAAACAAGTCTTAAGATATTGATCTGTTCTTAGTAAAGATTACAACCAATCTTTAAAAGAAGCTTTACTTTTGTCAAAATAATTTCTTGTTTTCTCCATGTTTAAAAATTAAGTCTTAGGAAGTTTATATTTACTCAGATATCTGTAAAAGTTTTGTTTCACAATTCTGGGTACATAAACTATTATATGTAATTTGCCTTATTTTTAAGAATGTAATTGTCTTGGTGTAAAAAGGTCATGATTTTTGTCCTACTATGCTGTAAAAATAAGTAAATTGTTTGGCTAAACTGCTACTTTGTGAACTGGTGTTAGTTATGAAACTGGTATAAGCCATGTTCTTGGTGAATAAGAGTCTTGGTCAAAATGTATGCTCTTTTTTTTTTTTGGTACCAGGGATCAAACTTGGGTCCTTGAGCTTGCACAGCAGGCGGCAAAACCACTGAGCTAAATCCCCGGCCCAAAATGTATGCTCTTAGTTGGTAAAATAGACATTAATTCTTGTACAAATTAGTCAAAAGTTTTGCAGTTCTGTATGTATGTATCTAAGAAATCCTAAATGTGCTTTTTCCCAAATGGTAATTCATATTGGTTTACAAGAAAAGGGGACTTTAAGTATTTGTGTGATACAGCTTTCCGACCAAATGAATCTTATCTCACAGAAATATTGGCTTTCTTTAATTAACGTGGTCACTAGGTTTCTTAGTTTAAGTCTAGAGTATAGCTTTGCTCTTACCGGCTTCTTTCACATCTGCATGTATGTGTTGTAACTCTTGTTTGTCGAAGTTCTGATGTTTTAGGGTGCTGACTGCAGAACAGACAGGATTGGGCTTGACAATGCATTCTAAAGAAACTCAGCTGGGCCGGGGATTTAGCTCAGTGGTGCCACCGCCAGCCTTGCAAGTGCAAGGTCCCACGTTTGATCCCTGGTACAAAACAAAAACAAAAAAAGCAATTTAACTTTTTATTTGAAAACAAATATAAGTACTCCCTAGAGTACATACTGTATAGCCCTCACCCAGCCCACACTAAATGCCGTAACTATAGTGCACCATCAAAACCAGAAAACCGACCTTGGTATATTCCATACAATTAATTGGGTTTCACTAGTTTCACAATTACTATTAGTGTGCCATAGTTTGTGATGGGTTTGTAGTGCCTTCCAAGAAATAGAAGCTCCTAATATTATCTGGTCAAATATTTCAGCCTTCTTTTACAGTCTGACTTTCATGAATTTGTGCATGTGCTCTTACCAGGAGGCCAAAGTCCAGTTTCATTTCCACAGGCAAGGGAGGGAGCTGGTGGGGACCCAGAAGGGATGAGACAAACCTGCAGATCTGTTAACTTACTGTATTCCTTCCTCACAGTGTTCCTTGTTATAAAATCCTTTGCACACCTTATACATGGTAAGATGGTGATTTGAAGTGAATGAGCCTTTACATCTCCTTGGAGCTAGCTCTGAATAAATCCTTTTTACCAAAATAAATGGCTTCCTTTGATCTGGCCAGCAGCAAACACACAACCCTGAATGTATGAACTCGAGTGGCCAGTAACAATCTAATGTCACGGAACCTCTTTTCTGTTCATCTTAGAGTGGCCGTGTTGACCAAAGCTCCTTTTCTGCTCTATACCTCTGCTCATCTCCTTGATTGCTGTGTTGGGAGAGTGATAGAGCCTAGTCTGGTGGGAGCCACAGAGCAGGGGCTTTTGCCCTAAAACTTGGGTAACAGTCTGGAATAGAGTGTTGCAGACACTGGCAGCTGATAATCTGTTGCATATGTCCTAGCAGATCTTGAACTCTTAGCTTGGTGGCTTCAGGCATAAAGGGGGAGGATGACCAGTTTGTTTGTTTGTTTGTTTGTTTATTTATTGGTACTGGGGATCGAACTCGGGTCCTTGCGCCTGCCCAGCAGGTGGCGAAACCACTGAGCTAAATCCCTGGCCCTAAATTTTGTTTCTTTTGCCGGGGGGGGGGGGTGTACCGGGGGTCGAACTTGGGACCTTACACTTTCAAGGCAGGTGGCAGCACCACTGAGCTAAATCCCCTGCCCTGGATGACCAGTTTTAGAAGAACACTCTAAATGACTAACATGCCTATGTGCAGGGGGAACAGGGATCTGACCCAAAGTTTAAGCTAGCAAAAGAGACAGAGGCAAAATAAAGGTAGAGATCCCAAGATTTTATCCTACTTTCAGTTACCCATCAGACAGATGCAGTGAAGACTCAGTGCTTTTAGGAAAAGCAGCCTCTCAGGCCCCAAAACAGCAACTCAGATAACTCAAGGAAAGGCCTTACTTTCATTTATCTATTTATTATAAGGGTTATTGCTATGGAGGAAGGGCTCAGTGCCTGACATGCATACAAGCCAATAATATGGCACCATCTTTTGCCCCAAAAAGAACTTGATTCAGTTTATTCAGGACAACAGCAGACATAAAGTTCAAATCTGCCTTCCCAATCAGTTGGTAATGAAGGAATTTATATACAGGAAGGGAGACAGAAGAAGCTTGTTGAGTGGATGGCAAGAAAGGCAAGTTTTATGCCTCTTCTGTGTGGGGAAAGATGGTCATTATGGCTCTCCATAGATTGCATGTCTCTTTGGGGGTATTGCCATGATTTTGAGCTTGTTATGTCAAAAGGTATCAGTCTGATGAGCTGGATTCTTCTGTGAATATCCATTCTGGAAAAGCTGGTTGAGTGGATTCCAGAGGCACTTCCTGAAAGAGGACTTTAAAACTTTGTTATTTAAGGAATATGTTTCCAGGTGTGTCCAGGCCTTAGCCAATTTCAATGTTACAAAGGATACAGAGAATCAGCCTGATGGAAGAGATGCACAGGGCAAAGTATGTAGGAAGGGACATGGAGTTTCCATGTTCTCTCCTGCCTGGCTTCCTCGAGAACCCTCCCCGTGATCAGTAATCTGGAAGCTGTCTGAGCTCTGTCCTTTGGGTTTTTAAAAATAAACGTCACATAGGTATGACTGATTACATCACTGCTCACTGATATTGTTGTGGCAAACCGGGAGTTGAAATGATCTTTCAGAGACAGGAGAGTCGGGTAAAATAAAAAAAGAAGTTTATTGCCAGGCAATGGACAGCCTCAGGAAAAAGTCCTTATAGGCTGACCACGAGTTAAAACAGTGTTTCCTTTTTATACCTTGCTCGAAGCCTAGGGTACCTTACAGAATGTGGTGAGGATGTGATAAAGTGGCATTAGGTGATTTTCCATGGATTCAAGGTTGGGGGCTTAGATGAACAAATTTCAAGGCTAGCTTCTAATCTCTCCAGGAGCAGGCTGCTCCCATAAGAGGGAGGAGGCCCATCCAGAGTTTCCAAGCAGGGACAATTTCACACAAGTTTCAAGCAGGGTTTTAGCACAGTGTTCATTAACAAACATTTTACAATAATTATCCATTATGTTTGGTAGCTCTTTCTACCTCAGTATAATCAATTGAAGGTTGAATTTTGGCTCAACCTTCAAAGCTTCTCTCACCAAGGTTTGGGGATGGGACTGAAAGTTCTAATCATAGTTGATTCCTCTGAGCATCCTGAGGCTCTCCAGGAGGCCCCAGCCACAAGTCATCTCATTAGTTTACAAAGAGCTATTTATCACTATTATCATTATTCTAAGGGCTTTAGCAGTTGTGTTCCAGGAAACAGCTACCAAGACCATATTTCTTTATAAATCACAATGTATATCAAAAAGTAGAGACAAAGACCATCTATATATTAACACAGACTCTGCACTTCTGAGCTGCGGCATTGGGCAAATACACCACCTCTCTGTCACACTTATCTGTAAAACTGGGATAGTGGGCCGAGGATTTAGCTCAGTGGTTCCGCCGCCTGCCTAGCAAGCGCAAGGTCCCGAGTTCGATGCCTGGTACCAAAAAAAAAAAAAATTAAAAACAAACAAACAAAAAAATGGGGATAGTAATACTTATTTAATGAAATACTGTGAGAATAAAATGAGAGGTGTAAAGAGGCTAAAATTCTTCTTGACAATTTTGTATGAAAAATTTTGAACATATAAAAGTTGGTTAGACTAGCTTATATTAATAGATAAATAGATAATTCACATATAACAGAACTTCATGTAAATCTTTTGGGAAAGACTACACAGCAAAATTCAAAGAAGACAAAAATTACATAAAATTAGATTAAAATTAATGTAACATAATTTCAATAAGAAAGAAAGTACAGTTTTACCTTGGTTTACGAACTTGATTTGTTTTATGATTTTGGAACAGTTGGCCACGTTTGTGCTTGTGTGGGAAGATGGTCACAGTTGAGCTTGTCATCCAATGCAGGCTTTACAAACAACAACAAAATTGTGGCAAATGCTTCTGTTTGTGAAACGAATTGTTTACAAACAAAAGTGTTCATGAAGCAAGGCACCACTGTTTTCATCTGATATCTTCAGGTTTTCTAGCCTAGGAAGACTATGCTATTGTAGAATAATCTGTTTTGAACTATTGGATGATATATAAATTTCTTCTGTTCTTTTAGAAACCAAATATCCTTTGTGAAAATCTCCCAAATTAGCAAAGTTACATAATCATATATATATATATATATATATATATATATATATGTTTATAACATTCATATGTAATTATGGGGTCTAAAATTATTTTGACCTTTTGCTCTTATAAAATAGAATTTGGTAATACGTAGATTGTAAGGAAAAGCTAAAAAATAAGGATGAAAATAAAAATTGAAGTGTCTCTTAACTCCCACACGTGTTCTTATACTTCACTTTCTACCCCCAAATTCTGGAAAATGCTTGAATATAGCCTACCAACTCTCTCAATAAAAATATCTCAGGTTGTCATGGTGACAGAGTTCTTTCCCCTGTAGGACCTTGTATATAGTGCACTAGTTTCCCAATTTTTTATGGTTGGAGAATCCTTCCTTTCTTTTTTTCATTATTTCCAGCCTAATATTACACTTGGGCTGCTAATATACTAGCAAATTAAAGATTGAAATCAGGACAAGGTGGATTTAATTAATAGTCTTACAATAATTAATCTAAAAGCTCGATAAAGTCCTCCATGACTATATATGTTATAGCAGTTCTTGACGAAAGCATCATACCACTCAGCCTTTTCTAGAATTCCCAATAACAAAAAACAAAACACCCCAAACGAAAAAACACAAGTCACGATGTTCAGACTTTTAAAACAGAGGGTACAGGGGCCGGGGATTTAGCTCAGTGGTTCTGCCACCTGCCTCACAAGCCAAGGACCTGAGTTCAATCCCCGGTACCAAAAAAATAAATAAATAAAAATAAATAAATAAAAAATAAAAAAAAAAAATAAAACAGAGGGTACAAAGGGCCGGGGATTCAGCTCAGTGGTGTTGCCACCTGCCTGGCAAGTACAAGGTCCTGAGCTCAATCCCCTGTACCAAAACAAAACAAAACAAATAAACAAATAAAAAAACCCCAGAGGTACAAGTTCAGAAATTTGGTAATCAGGATACAAAATTCAGATTAGCTCTCTGTTCTCTCTACTGCTAAGTCCTTTCTTATTTGCATCTCTCAGTCCTAGAATAGGGTTTGTAGATTTGTGAGTCTCCATAGTGTAAGGATTTGTAGATGTTATGGACTTGAGCTCACCTTTGAGAGAAGATCTTGGTGTCTGGCCTGGTCTATTGTAGGGTTCCTAGAGTTATGTTTCTGGGAAAGTATTAAGGAGCAGGAGTAGACCTCAGCAGGAGCTCTCAGACATAGAAAGGAATGAGGTGAGTGATAGAATGTCACAGAAGAATATGAGCAGTCTGTATGTAAACAAGAGCAAAACCGAGCTGGGTGTGGTGGTGTATGCCTATAATCGTAGCACTGTGGGAGGCTAAGGCAAAATGACTGCAGCCAGGGCAATTTAGTAACTAGTGAGATCCTGTTTCAAAATAAAAAATAAAAAGGGTTCAGGGCAGAGGCCCTGGGTTCAATCCTCAGTACTGCAAAAACAAAAACTAACCAACCAACCAAACAAAACAAAAACACTTTCTGTGGTTGCCTGATTATCCATTTGAGAAAACTGTATTTTGTTTGTTAAAAAATGAATAAATAAAGGACTATTTAGTGATGCCTTTTCCATGTACTGACTCTGCTTATGCCAAAACTAGAGCATTATCTAAAAAGAAGTCCTTTATGATAGCTAATAATCAATGTGTTAGTTATTATGTTAGTCAGCTGTCCATTACTATACCAAAGTACCTAAGATAAAAAAAATAGCTAAGATAATCAGCTTAAAAAGAGAAAAGGTTTTGGCAAGCACAAGATCCTGAGTTTGATCCCCATACAAATAGAGAGAGAGAGAGAGAGAGAGAGAGAGAGAGAGAGAGAGAGAGAGAAGTGGGGAAGCACACAGTGCTTAGGTGGGGAGCACATAGTGGAGCAAGCTGCTCACCTCATGGCAGCAGGGAAGAAAAGAGAGCGCAAGAGACAAGGATGAGACAATCCTTTTCAAGTGCACACCCCTAATGACCTAGAACCTCCTGACAGTCTCTATTCCTTGACCTGAAGGCCTATCACCTCCCAGCATTGCTATAGGACTAAGTCTTTAACACATGGGCCTTAAGGAGACATTCAGGATCCAAACTATAGCAGATGTGTATCTATGTATTCCATTTAATGCATCTTATGTTATTTGACATCTAAACCTGGGATGTCAGGGATATTTGAGGTAAGAAAAAAAGATGTAAGGGAATCTTTGAGTTATTACAGTATTTTAAAGATATGTCAGAAATTAAAGTCCACAAGGAAGCAAAAGTTCACCAAAAACTCAAGTGCCTTTGTTTTTTTGAGTTTTTTTGGTACTGGGGATCGAACTCTGGTCCTTGCGCTTTCCAGGCAGGCGGCGGAACCACTGAGCTAAATCCCGGGCCCTCAAGTGCCTTTGTTTTTGATTGTTATTATATGAACTTAATAGGCTTACATTTGTTACTTGATTCTGGTCAGAATTTCAGATCAGTAGTTATGTGTTGATTATTTATCAAAAAAGGAAATAAATAACTTCAAATATTTAATTTACTTAGCATGAAAAAATCTTTAAAGTCGTTCTCTCTTTTTTTTTTTCCTGGTACCAGGGATTGAACTCAGGACCTTGCACATGCAAGGCAGGCTTGGTGCCACTGAGCTAAATCCCTGGCCTAAAGACTCATTTTTTAATTTAATTTGATTATGTCCTTTGTAAATAAAGGCAAATTTATTTCTTCCTTTTGAAAAACCTAATTTTTTTTCTTTGCTGTTCCAATCCTCCAGTACAATTCTGAGCAGAAGTGATAGGACATTCTTATCTCATTTCTGATCTTAGCAGGAAAGTGTTCAGTCTTTCACCGCTAAGTGATGTTAATTTTAATTCTTTTCTTGGTATATGCTCTTAATAAATTTAAGGAAGTTTCCTTTATTTTTAGTTTACAAAGCGTTTAATTATGAATCTATATGAGATGTTTCAAATGCTTTTTCTGTGTCTAGTGAGACAATGTATCATAACGGATTAATTTTTAATGTTGATCTAACCTTGAATTCCTGTGATAAAACTTACTTGCTTAAAATGTGTTATCTTTTTATGTATTATATGGCTATATATGGTGTATTACATTGATTTACTTTTTTTTTTTTTGGGGGGGGGTACCAGGGATCGAACTCAGGTCCTTGCGCTTGCGAGGCAGGCAGCAGAACCACTAAGCTAAATCCCCAGCCCGATTTACTTTCTTTTTGAAACAGGGTCTTGCTGTGTAATTCAGGGTGTCCTTGAACTCACTATGTAGCCCAGGTTGGCCTCGAACTCATGGCAATCCTTCTGAGCGCTGGGATTATAGGTGTGTGCCACCATGCCCGGCTGATTTACTTTCTTAGGTTGAACCAACTGCATTTTTGGGATAAATTCCATTTAATCATGGAATATATTTACTTCAATGTGCTTCTGAATTCTTTTTGCTACTTTTTAAATTGTTGTTATATTTTTGTAACACATAATTGCATTCTTCTTGGGGAATTGAGCATATACGTAAATTGTCTCCATCATTTCTTCCCTAAATGCTTGGTAGACTTCACCGCTGAAATCATATTGGCTCAGTCTTCTTGTTTGGGTTTCCTATTCAAATTCTTTAATATAGGGCTATTCATATAATTATCCTTGAGTAAGATTTGGTTTTTTTTTTTTTTTTTGGTACCAGGGATCGAACTCGGGACCTTGTACTTGCAAGGCAGGCGCCAGAACCACTGAGCTAAATCCCCGGCCCCGAGTAAGCTTTGGTAGTTTGTCTTTTAGGAAAAATTATCAATTTCTTAGCATATAGTTGTTCACAAAATTCTCTTACTTTTCTTTTAGGGACTATAGGATGTGTAGTGATATATTTTCTTTCATTTCTGATATCCACAATTTGTGATTTCTCACTTTTTCCTTAAGCTTTCTGACTAGAAGTTTATGTTTCTAGATTATTTCTCTGCACACACACACAAAAAGTTTTTGGTTGTGTTGATTTTCTGTTGCTTTTTCTTTCTTGTTACATTTATTTCTTGTTCTTTTCTTCATTTTTTCTTCCCGATGCTTAAATTGTTCTTTTTTCTAGTTTGTTAAGATAGAAGCTTAGATTGTTGGTTCACCTTTTTTCCTTTTTCTATATACCATCAAAGGGCATACATTTTTTTTTTCTGTTAGCATTACTTCAATTGGATCCTAAATTTTGTTATATTTCAGCTTTCAGTGAATTCCAAATATTTTTAAAGGTCTCTTGTCATTTATTCTTTGATCCAGAAGTTTTAAAGAATTCTGTTATTTACTTTCAAGTATTCATAAATTTTACAGGTAACTTTCTACTATTAGCTTCTAGGGATCACAAAACACATACAATTTTTATTAGTCTTTTAAAATTTGTTGACATTTATTTTATAACTCAGAATATGGTCTGTGTTGTTGAATGTTTTGTGTACAATCAATCAAACATGATCTGTTGAGGGTAGAATATTCTATAAATGTTTACTGGGTAGAAATGGTTGATACAACTTTTTAGATCTTCTAAATCTTAGTGATCTATTTTGAAATATTTTAATTAGTTACTGAGAGAGAAGTGTTGAAATCTTACTATAGTTGTAATCTGGGTATTTTTTTTTCTTTAAGTTTGAATGGTTTTTACTTTAAAATTTCTTAAATCTTTTTAGTGGTGTTTTCAAGCTATATCATTTTCCATTCTTTTATTTTTAACTAATGCCACTTTGTGAATCAATGAAATTTAGAGAAAGGAGAGAAAAGTGCTAAAGATGGTTCCAAAATATGTGACTAATATAATTACACAGAGAGTAAAACATAGGAACAGGCTTATGGGGGAAAAAAAGTTCAGAATTTGACATGTTCTCAGTGTTAACAGGATATACAGGTAAGGATGAAGGTAAAGCAAGCCAGGCTATGAAAGAGAAGTATCCCTGGAAATACAGAATTGTGATTCAATGGAATAACAAAGGATCAAATTAAAAAACCAGAGAAACAAGACCACTGAAGTTTCCTGGAAAGAGGAGAAACCAGCAAAAGAGGCTGAAAAAGAGTGACCTGAGTGAATTAGAGAGAAAATCAGCATACTCCTATAGTAAGGACATAGAAGCATTCTGAAAAGGTGGAAATGGTCAGAAACTTTCAAAGTTGAAAATATTGGGTCATTAGAAATTTTTCAGAGCAATGTCAGAGTAGCACAATAGTAGTGAGACTGAAATGGAGATTGGGATAAATGGATAATGATGTAATATTCATGCAGATTAGTTTGATTATCAGGGGAAGGACAGGGAGGAAAAGGCAACATGAAGTCTTTTTGTCCCTTCTCTGCCTTGTTAGCTCCCATCTTTCTTTCATGATTCAGCCACATTTTCCCGCTATCTAAAAGCCTTAGGTAATCATCCATTCCATGTTAGATGTATTCTTCAGCATTCCATAAATGCACTTGTCATGATACTTATCACAATATATTTTAATTGTTGCTTCTTTATTTTCAGTACTAGATAGTACTTGAGAGGAGGGACTATTTTTGTAACTCCAATACGTAATTAGCATCACATAATAAGTAAATTCAGGTGTAATGAATGAATGTAGATTTAAGGATATGTATTCTGAGAAGAGGCAGGTGGTGAGAAAAAGATTAAACATACAGAAAGGAGATTCAAGATGTCATTGATGGAACAATGTCATTAAGTCTGCCAAAGATGATGGGATTTGTATACAGGTGGAGTAATTTCTTTTTTAAAAAAACAATAAGACTCATGTTTCCCAACAAAAAAGTCCTTTTATCTGGGCCTACTGGCACGTGTCTGTAATCCCAGCTTCAAGGGGGGGGGGCATGTGACAGGAAGTTCATAAATCCAAGGGCAACTTGGGTTAATGTAGGAAACGAGGGGGAGGGAGGGGGAGAGAGAGAGAGAGAGAGAGAGAGAGTGTGAGAGAGAGAGAGAGAGAGTGTGAGAGAGAGAGAGAGAGAGAGAGAGAGAGAGAGAGAGAGAGAGAGAGAGAGAGACTGCATGGACTCCTTTTCCTGTTAGGTTTGTAAGGGGTGGAGGGCAGGAGCCAGGGAGGCAAAAACAGGATTGAGCAGAATGACAGACTTGGAATGAATATTTTTGGGGTAAAGGAATTGTCAAGCAGTGGACAGCAACCAGCTGAAACTAGAAACTATCTTTGTTGTGGATTTAGAGTGCAATCCTTCCTCCCCACTCTCCCCACAGGTGTAGAGTCCAGATTTTAGACTCTGAAGGGATGTTTTAAAAGACCGATTTAGGGCTGGGGACTTGCTGTAAGGATGTATGGAAAGACAGGGATGCAAACGACGGGATTCGTCTTACGAAAGAAGGGACATGTCCACCACGGTTGAGACGCTGCTCTGGGTCCTGGAAATGACAGGTCCCGGGTAGGGAAGGGAAGCAGATGCTAGGCCGAGAACCCCTCCATCCCTTCGACTCCATAGGCTTGTAAAGTGCAGGGCGGGCTCCGGGGAGGACCAAAGCTCTCCCGGCGTGGCACTGCCGTAGCGGCGCTCAGGAACCGCAGAAGCCGATGGAAATCAAGAGGCCCCTCCTTAATCTTCGCCGTCACCGCAGCCCCAGGCCCCAGTGCGACCGGAAACGGCGCGGGGCCGCCTTTCCCGGGAATGTGGACACGGCGTGACCCGGAACCGCTTCTCCCGACACGGAAGCAGAGCCGTGCGGCCGAGCGCCGCCGTGGAGCCGCCGCCCCCTTGTCGCTCGGCGGCTGCGTGGGGACGCGGAGCGCGGGGGCTCTGGATCGCCTCGATGATTCCAGGCCGGCGGCGGCGGCAGAGGCGGAGGGAGGATGACAGCTCCCCGGGAACGCAGTGCCGACCTGGCTCGTTTCTACACTGTCACCGAGCCCCAGCGACACCCGAGGGGCTACACTGTGTATAAGGTCACCGCCCGGGTAAGTGGTGGCGTCGGGCTGGGGAAGAAGCCTGGATTGGGACCCAGGGGCAGGGCTGAGGACCGGGATGAGGGTACCTGACAGAGGCGAGAGTGGGGCTGGGCGCGCCTCGGGGCCGGACACGCGTGGGGTCGGGGAAGGCGGGGCAGTGGCTGCGTGCGGGGTGGCGGGCTCCGCTGGAGTAGGTCCGGTGCAGCCCCATTCTGGGACAGAGACGTGCTTGATGGCTTTCAATTGATGACTCAGCCTCTGTCCCATTTGGACTTTCTCTTACAATGAAATTTGCAGAAGTGGTTTTGCTTGCACTGGAGGAATAATGCACACTTTAAAAAATTAACTTATTTATTTTGGCTTATGCAATAGAAGGCATTTCTTCTCTTCACCTTTTATTATTCAGCGTCAGGTTTGCAGGAGGCTCATAATTCTTGGGAAAGATGTCAGTGTCAGGCCTGCACCCTTGGATCTGTATATCTGGGCTGTATGTCTTTTTGTAGAGGTTTGCATAATTTCTAGTAGGAGACTGAGTAGAAAATGTACCTTGGGTACATTATGCGAGGGTACATTTAAAAGTTGTGAGGCTGCTTTACATTAACTGATCCAAATTTTAGTATATGCTTCGGTTTATCCTTGCTCATCTTCAGTTTGGAGTCTGCATCTCCCTTCTAGAAAAGTAAAAATAGTAACATCATTACTTTTGTAATGAGTAATGCTGAACATTTTGTATACATCACCCACTTTAATTCTTATTTTAATGATGAGGAAATTGAGTTTCAAGGAAATTTAGTAACTTCCTCAACTTTGCAGGGCATAGCAATAGCAGGTGTGGGATTTAGAACCAGCTCTGCATAACTCCAAGATACATAATATGGTACAAATTAATTTTATCATTATTCATTTTGAAAGAAGAGAGGTACAGATTAAATAGTAAGAGAACAGTATACCTTTGAAAAATGTAGCTATTCCTGTGTACCATAACAGAGAATTCAGGAAGCAGGCCTTGAGAAGAACCTTAAAGGTTAAGCAGATTTGGGTGAGGAAAGTTTGGGCCCTGTGAGTGGCGCGTGGCACGTGGAAATGGAGCACAGTCAGACAGATGACGTGATGCGATGAGCATGTTTGATGAAGATAATGAGAAGACCAGGTGCGGTTATTGCAGATTGCTTCACAGAGATAGAAATTTGCTGCTCCCTGTTTGCAAGTAAGGTGATCATGTAGGTGGAGTGTTAGTTTCAGGTTGCGTATGAAATTTTATGACGTTACCGGACTCTAATTATACTCTCTTGAAACCTTTTTGGTCAACGAGAACTTCATAAATACAGATCTCAGTGTCATACCATGTAGTTTATGGGATCAGAAGAAGGTTCAACGATGTGATGGTCCTCTTACCACCACCCTGTTTATCCCTTACTGTGACACTTAGCAAAATCGTATTAGTCTGTTTACATGTTGATGTCTCTTAGTAGATCATTGATAGTAGTTTTCTCATATCTGTTGAGGCAAGTGCATGGTGCATGGTGCTTAAAAACGTTGCCTCGCTATTCTAGACAGGGTACCCAATGGGTGTTTAGTTCCAGGCACTAAGCACCATGGAAGATACAAAGGCAGATGGAGTAGAGCATCGAACTTCCTTTAAGAATACTTAGGGCAGAACAGAATTTCCTGTACTTGCAGAAGTATAATAGTACAGGAAAGTGTTAAGTGTCATGAGACACTATGGAAGAGAGCTGTGGGAATTCAGAAGACAGATTGCTTTTGGCTCAAGGGGTCAGGGAATATGAACCAGTTAAGACGTGTGGTGAAAGATGGGAAGGATCCAGAAAAGGAGAGAAGCATTGAAGGTAAGAAGCATTAAAGTTAGAAGGTAGCATACTCATTGTGTCTGGAGCACTGAGTATGATAATTATTTGTATTCTTGCTTTGCAAAAGGAAAGGCTGACCAAATTCAGATCTTAAATATCTTAAGCTGTGAGCTATCTATTGAATGAATTTTTATGACAATTTAAATGAGAAGATGAAGGAGCACATTGCCTTAGAAATAACCCAATGCATATAATATGGATGCTATATATTGTGTGGTTATTTGAACTTGAAAATTGCTTACACTGCCTTTTTTCTCCCTATAAATGTTTCTGTCCTCATTTATTGCTTATGTTAAAGATTTGTTTTTTAAATTTAAAGCTTGAGGGTCAACATGGAGATATACTTCAAAAATAACTGTGCCTATTATTATAAAACACGTAAAATATTTATTATTTTTTGAGAGTTTAGGAGAAAAACATCTTTGCTCAGGAGAATTAATGAGGTAAGTAGTGCTCCCCTGAGAACTTCATGAGATAAAAATTAGGAGTGTTTTCTGTATGTTTCCTACTACCCATTTAATTCTAGCTTTAACGAACAATTTCTATGCTCTTGACCTTTGCAGAGTTAATTCTGTAGGAACAGAATTAGAATCATTGGAAGTACCAGTGTGAAATGTTAGATAGTGTAAATGCTCTTTCATCTTCTTAAATCTCCTTTGTATTTTTTTTATTTTTTGGAATTTTCTGGAATCTAGCAGGCTTAGATAACTTTGTGGCTAGTCACCACCATGCTAATAGGTTCTCTGTTGCTTCTTAATTTTTATCTAGAATTAGTAACCTAACTCAGAATTGGAAAATTCTTATGTAAATTTCCCTTGATATTTTAGTTGAAGGAGACACGGATATAAAGGAACCATGCTTTTGGTTGTTTCATCATGCTAAGTTTGCAAAATTCACAGATTGTAATGTACCTTTCTCAAGAGTGTTAAGTGAATGGTTAGTTCTCGCCTGTATTTTTTTCATAAGTATGGAAAGCATAAGGTAAGCTTTTATTCTTAAAAGACAGTGCTTACTGCCTTAGGATCTATTTATTTATATTGGGGCATAGTTTATACAATGGAATTCACCAATTTTAAGTGTACAATTTAATGAGTTTTAACAAGTATGTATAGTTGTGTAACCACTACCACAGTCATCACTGCACAAGTTTCCTCCTGCTCCTTTGTAATCAATCTCCCCCCACCCTGTTTCTAGGCAACCACTGGTTTGCTTGCTGTCACTGTAGAGTAGGTTGCATTTTCTAGAAATTTGTAGGAAAGGAATGTAGTCTTTTTTGGTTTGGCTTCTTCCATTTAGCAGAATTATTTGAGAGTCATCCATGTTGAGTGTTTTCTTTCTCTTGTTGCTGACCAGTATTGCATGGTATGGTTATCCTACATGTTATCCATTTACCCATTGATGGACACTTGGGTTGTTTCCACTTTTTGGCTATTATGAACACAGTTATTAAGAACATTCATATTCAGGTCTTCATATGGACATTTGGTTTCATTTTTCTTGCTACTGCTCAGCCTTGTTTACTGTAGCCATGTACTAAATCTTGAAATCAGGTAGTCTGAGTATTCTTTCTTTTCAAAATTTGTATTTTGGCTAGTCTTAGCACATGAAATTGAGAATCAGCCCTGATTTTGATTGGGATTACATAAAAAGTGTAGATTAATTACAGAAGAAGTGATATTTTAACAGTATTGTCTTTTGGTCTGTGAACACATAAATCTCTCCATTTATTTAGCTCATCTTCAGTTTCAGCAGTGCTTTGAGAATTTTAGTGTAAAGTCTTACATATTTAAAGTAATTTGGATTTATTTTTAAACTGAGAATATATATGTCCTTATTTTACATAGCTAGCATTTATTGGGTAATAGCAAATACTTGAATGGTGCTTATCAGGAGTCAGATAAATTAACACATTTGTCATAGTAGCTCAGCAAGTAGCTACTATTATTTTTGTCACATCATTGATGTGGAAATTGAGGCAAGAGGAAGTAAATAACTTGCCTAAGGTCACATAGGAAGCAAGTGCTGTCCTCTATATTTGAACCCAGATCGACTGGCCCCAGTCACAGAACTTTTAGTCCTAGTGCTGTGCTGCTGTATATTTATATCATAAAACACATTCAGTTAGGTGCTGTGAGTGTACATGAGAATACCTTTGTGTCTCCATAAGGGCCTTACTGTGGTTTGTCACAAGTGGTGGCTGTCTGGATATTATAATGACTATGATGATTTGCACAAAAGGGAGTGTGTTAGTTACCTTTCTTGTTGCTGAGACAAAATGGCCGACCCCCAAAGTTAGAGGGGAAGGGGTTCATTTGGCTTACAGTTCATAGAGGTTTCAGTCTATAATCTGCCGGCTCGGAGGCTGGGATGGCAAACAAACATTGCAGAGGAGAAACAACATGGCGCAAACAAGGTAACAAAGGCAACAAGGGAATCTTAGCTGCACCTCCCTGCACCTTTTACCTTATTCAGACCACTTAGAGGGTAGCACTCACATCCTTAATCCTAGTGCGCTTGAGCGTAGCGTTGCATCATGAATCAGTTCCAGCTTCACATACTCTGGATCAAGCTTATGACCACAGGAGGCTTTGGGGGGACATCTAGACCCAGACCATAACAGTGAGCAAGGGAATGCATGATAGAAGTATATTGAGCTTGACTTGAAAATCCTTGAAAATTACCATTACCAAAACTTGACATTGAAACACTGTGTTGTGTAGATGATACCTCCTTTCAATTATTGCCCTTATTCTTTTTTTGGTACCGGGAATCAAACTCAGGTCCTTGTGCTTTCGAGGCAGGCAGCGGAACCACTGAGCTAAATCCCCATCTGTTCTTTTTTTTTTTTGAGTCAGAGTCTCCCTATGTAGTTCAGGCTACCCTTGAACTCACTATGTAGCCCAGGCTGGTTTTGAACTCATGTGATCCTCCTGGCTCAGCCTCCTGAGTGCTGGGATTACAGGCATGTGCCGCCATGCCTGGCTTGACCATATTCTTGAGTGGTCTGTTCTTGAGAAAGAATTATTTGTAGGGATTTAGCTCAGTGGTTCCGCCGCCTGCCTTGTAAGTGAAAGGACCAAGTTCGATCCCCGGTACCAAAAAAAAAAAAAGAGAAAGAATTATTTGTAGAAATGTGCTTCCCTCGTTTGTCATGGTAATCCTTGTCTTGGCTGATAGAACGGTTGACAGGTTGATAGCCTGACCAGTCACTGGGGGATGCCAAGCAAGGCAACCGGGCATCCCCCAGTGACTGTCAGGCTAAGGACAGCAGGGGATGAAAGAATAATATACAAAAAACAAGAAATAAAGAATAAAGAACAAACGGTAGTATATTACTTCTGGGGGCCTGGGAATTGATCTTTAGCTTTCTCCTGGCAAAAAGACCACCTGATCTTAGCTGTGTCCTGGCTAAGAGCACTGGATCAGTCAGTATTTATGATTATATAGCATGGTAAGGGAGTGTGAAGGCAGATGTAAGGAACAGCAGACCTCATGCACTAACGAGCCAGGCTGTAAAGGGGAGTTACTATGAATACTTGTGAAGGACAGGTCACCGTTAACAAGGCATCTGTGCTATCTTGCAGGTCATAGCTAATGAGTCACCTGAGTTATCTAGCTAGCCTTTGATCTTAGAGAATGGTTGCAGAGAGTCAATATTCCTCAGCTGCAGTGTTTCCTTGCTATAGAGACATCACAATCTCACAATCTCATTGATCTTTGAGACCTCAGTTGTGACCACTGGCATAAGAAAGTCTATCTCTGTACATCAGCCAAAAGGTCAGTTAGCAATTCACACTTAGGCCTTGGAGTGACTCAGTTTTAATCAGTAGCTGAATTATAAGCCAAATCAATAATAATCTGAAGCCTGTTCTGTGCGGTTTCAAGTTGCAAATCCTTGCTTATTTCAGGTGTCATCTATGCCCTGTATTCACTAGGAAGCCTTTTGAAGCGTAACTGTGTGTGTCTTACATGCTCCTCCATCAAAGCCTCCATCGTAGTGTACTTGATTGACTTGTTTGCTGTTGGGAGACGCTGTCTTTTTAACTGTATATTCTTGGTGCCCAGCACGGATGCTGAATATACTAGAGATTTGAGAGAAGAAAAGAGGCAGCACTTTTAGTTTTAAGTATTATTTTAAAAATTAACATACAGTAATTCCTAGCACTGCAAAAAATTAACATACAGTAAAATTGAATTTTTGTTGTATAATTTTGTGAATCTTAACATATGTATAGATAGTCTCTATTGCAGTACTGTCCTAAATATCTTCCTTATGCTATCCCATTTTCTGCACTCTTTCCCTGACCTCTTAACCTCCTGGAAACCACTGCTAAAACTCTCCATCATTATAGTGTTTAACCTTTTGAGACTGTCTTTTGCCCTTTCTTTTTTTTTTTTTTTTAATTTAAAATTTTTATTACAGAAAAAGACACATTGCTATTAATCATTCTCAAAATACTCCCCCTTTGAACATACTTTTATGCTAACCTTCTTGCCACTTTCTGAAGCAGTTCTGGAAGTCCTCTTTTGTGAGTATCTTTTTTTTTCCCCCATTAACTTTACATTTACATTTTAGGTATAAAATACAGTTACATTCATCATTGGGATCTTGTACCATTACATGAGTCTCTTGGTTCTTCTTTTTTTTTTCCCCTTCCCTTGCCCTCCCTTCACCCCCTCCACCCTTCCCTATTTGCAAAGACCTTGTTTCCATTTTTTTCCTCTTCTCATATTTTTTCCTTTCCCTTTTTTCCCTTCCCCTACCCCTCCCAATTCCCCTGCTCTTTTAGACCTTTTGTTCCTGTTACACAATATCAGTTATACATTTTTAAAATTACAATATTAAGATCTAGGAGACATTACCACAGATTTTACAGAATTTAAAAGGATATAGAAAACATATTACAAAAATCTTTTTTTGAAATAAATTTGACAACTTCTAAGAAGTAACTTAGAGGACAAATTAATGAAACTAACTCTGGAGGAAATATAAAATTTGAATAGCACCTATTAAAGAAAGTATATTCCTAGCTTGAAAATCTACCTATATGAAACAGCAGGCTCATAAACATTTTAACTGATAAATTATATCAAACAAAGCAGAAAAAGAAAGGATCACTTCCCCCCTCATTTTAGGAAATCAACATTGTGCTAATCCTAAAACTGAATAAAGATAATAGAAGAAAAAAGTATGAATATAGATAGAAATTTGTTTAACAAAGCAAACTATTAGAAGTCAGATCTGGCAGGATGTAGGAAGTGGTTTTATTATAGGGATGGCAGTGTTGGTTCAGCATTGGAAGATTCACCCCCAAAAGTAATCATTTTAACAGAGGAAAGGAGAAAGCCATATGATCCTGTCATTAGTTGGAGAAAGAGTATTGGACTAAATTCTACAGCTGTTCATGGTAAAAGCTATCAGGAGACTAGAAGTAGAATAGAACCTTCTCAACAGATCAAAGACATGTACTCCATACTTGCAACAAAAACTCCTTCTATGAATGGAGACGATACGATGCTTTCTCCCTAAAGGGGGGAACAAGGGCAGATATGCCTACTCTTCATCTGTCCGTTAGACTTTGAAACATAGGTCTAAACCAAAATAGTCTGGCAATAAAATGACACAATTAGGATAGGATTGGCAGGGCAGAAGCAAAATCTTTATATGTAGATGAAATGATCATCTACAGAGAAAATACTAAGAAATCTCTAGGAGCCCCTAGAACTTGTACTTGAATTTAGCAGGATTAGAAAACACAAGGTATATATAAAAATTCAGGTCTGTGTATACTTGGTATAAATGAAGAACTGGATATTGAAATTTTAAAGTTATGTAGGAGTACAAAGGACCCAGAAAAGCCAAAAACAAAAACAAAAACAGTGTTGGAAGACGTTCAGCACCCAATTTTAAGACTTCTTCTAAAGCTACAGTAATCAAGGCAGTGTTGGTATAAGGAAAGACATATAGCTCATTTGAATAAAACAGAATCTAGAAATAGAACCACACATATATGGTCCACTGAGTTTTGAAAGATTATTTAACATTAGCATTTTATAGAATATAAACTCGATTTAAGAGCTGAGGAAGAGATAGTGTCTTCAGCAAACGGCACTAGAACACCTGCTATCCCTATATAAAAAATTAACCTCAAGCCTTTTCTTCCATACATGAAAATAAGTTGAAGGGATCTATGAACCTAAATAAGAAAGCCTAAAAGTATAAAACTTTAAGAAGAAATTATAAGGGAAAATATTTATGAATTCAGGGTAGGCAAGAACTACCTAGGATACAAAAACCATGATGTATAAAAGAAAACAAATTGATAGATGAGATTCCATCAAAATTTAGAACTTTAAATGACATCATTAAAATGAAAAGTAGTCCTTAAACAGACCATATTTACAATACATATAACCTATGAGCAGAATATATAAAGAATTCTTAGAGCTTATTAATAGACAACCCAATTAAAATGTAGACATAAGAAGATGATAAATAGCCAGTATAGCACAAGGAATGGTGTGCAATTCTAGAATCAGAAAAATACTAATCAGTACAATAATAAGATTGAATTATACACTCACTAGGGAGATGAAGTCAAAAGTTTTAAAAGCCTTGTCATGACTGACTTTTTCTTTTTGTTGGATTCTCCCCCTTTGCATTTAATTTGTTATGCCCAATGGATTCATTCTGCTGGATTTCCTGGGGTTGTGATCCTCATTGTCTTTTCCTAGGGTATTGTCTAAAATTTTTTGGAGTGCCGGTTTGGTATTCATGAAGTTCCTGAGGTGCTCTTTATCGTGAAAGTATCTTATTTCTCCATCAATTTTGAAAGATAGTTTTGCAGGGTACCTCAATCTAGGTTGGAGGCTGTTTTCCTTTAGGGCTTGAAATACATCACTCCAAGCTCTTCTTACCTTGAGGGTTTGCACTGAGAAGTCTGTTGTGATTCTGATGGGCTTTCCTTTGTATGTGATTTGTTTCTTTTCTCTCACTGCTTGTAGAATTTTATTCTTCTGTTGGATCTCTGGAATTATATATTATTATATGCCTATGTGTAGATTTTTTTTGATTAAGGCTAGCTGGAGTCCTATATGCCTCACTTATCTGTATGTCAAGTTCTTTTCCCTTCCTTGGGAAGTTTTCTGCCATCACTTCTGTGAAGAGTTTTTTATGTCGTCTACACTCTTTCTTCATTGACTCCAATCAGTCTTATGTTATTCTTCTTTGCATTGTCTAGCAGCTGCTGGATTGATTTCTTGTGTTCCCTTACAATTTTAAAGCAGTTTTTCTTTTCCTCCTCACTAATTGCAATCTTATCTTCTATATGTGAAATTCTATCCTCACATTGGTTCATTCTGCTGCGCAGACTTTCGATGGAGTTTTTAATCTCTTGGAAATCTGTATCTGCTTTATGGATTCCATTTGTTTCCTATGTTGGGATTCCATCATGTTCCTCAGATCCTCTATTTTTTTTTTTATCTGTGTCCTCTCTAGATTTATTAACCATGTCTTGCACCATGAGCACAATCTTTGCTGTTATCTGAGTAATTATTTTTGATTTCAGTTTTCCCAGATCCTCTTTTGTTGCCAGGTCAGAGAGTCCAGGTGGTTGAGTATCAGAGTGTTCCATCTCATTTCCCTTTGGGGTTGCTGTAGGTGATCTGGAAGTCTGTTTTTGAGGCTTGTTTATGTGTCTTCTCATTTCCACGGTGGGGGTGGTGATGGTGGTGGTGGTGGTGGTGCCTCTGGAGCCCACGCGGCTCATCTTCTGTGCCCTAGGAGCTTGGGAGGGCAGCGGGGGGAGCTTCCTTGCGGGTGCTGGGACCAGCTCAGCTTCTCTGCCCTAGGAGCCTGGGATGGAGGTGGGGAGCTTCCTTCCGGGTGCTGGGACCGGCTTGAAGTCTCAAATTCTTAATGCACAGAATATACTATCTTCTGTTTTTTCTAATTTTAAAAATATTCTTTAGGGCTGGGAATGTAGCTCAGTGGTGCCTCACTTGCGTGGCAAGCACAAGGTCCGGACAATTGCTGGGGGCCGGAACGCCAGCACGGGCCCTGGAGACGCCGAGTGTGGGGGCGAAGTGTTTTTTTTTTTTTTTTTTGGTACCGGGGATCGAACTCCGGTCCTTGAGCTTGCATAGCAGGCAGCGAAACCACTGAGCTGAATCCCTGGCCTGATGCCCTTTCTTTATTTTCTTCTGTTTGGGTTGTTTTTTCACTCTTGAGTTTTGACAGTCCTTCATGTTCTGGATATAATTTTTTATTTGATCTGACCATTACAAAAGCATGTAACATACCTTTTCATTACTGTAACTATGTCTTTTGCAAAGCAAAAATTGTAATTTTTTTTGTACCAGGGATGGAACTTGGGTCCTTGCGCTTGCGCAACAGGCGGCGAAACCACTGAGCTAAATCCCCGGCCCCTAAACCACACTGTCTTGATAAGTAATTTTATATTAAGTCTTAAAATTAGGAAATTTGATTTATCCAAGTTTTATTCTTTTTCAAAATTGGCTGGATTATTCTAGTCATTTTTCCACACAAATTTTAGAATCAGTTTGCCAATGTTCAAAACAAATTCTGATAGGATTTTGTTTAGGAATGTGTTAAGTTTATAGACTAAATTGAAGGAGAAGTTGACATTCTCACTGTGTTGAATCTTCAAATTGGTGAATGTAGTATTTATTGATATTTATTATGTGTTCTTTGATTTTCTTCCCATCAGCATTTTATAATTTTCAGCATACAAATCCTATACATGTTTTAAAAAATTTATTTCTACTGTTTCATCTTTTTGAAATTATTATAGTGTTTACTCTTTTCTTTTTGCTAGCATGTAGATATTTAGTTTTTTTTTTTTTTTTTTTTTTTTTGAGACAGGGTCTCACTATGTAGTTCAGGCTAGCTTTGAACTCACTACATAGTCCAGGCTGGCCTCAAACTCACAGTATTTCTCCTGCCTTAGCCCCCTGAATGCTGGGATTGCAGGTAGCTCATTTTTGCATTGACCATATATCCTGAGATGTTTCCAAGCTGCGTTATTAATCCTAAGAGTTTGCTGTAGAGTTCTTATTTTTTTTCACATAGACAATCTATATTGTTTGCCAGAGGGCATAGTTTTATTTCTTCCTTCCAATCTGTTTGTCTTATGTTTTTCCTTTTTCTTGCTTGATTGCACTGGGTAGAACTTCTAGAATGGTATTTATCAGGAGTGTTGAGTATGGATATTCTTGCCTTGTTCCTGATCTTAGGAGTAAAAGCATTTAGTCTTTTATAATTTGTTATGATGGTCTCTGTAAATTTTTATATATGTGGAAGGTCATGTGTTTAAACTTTTAGCTTTGTTAGCTTTGAATTTTTTTTTTTTTGTACCGGGGATTGAACTTAGGACCTTGCGCATGTGAGGCAGTTGTGGTGCCACTGAGCTAAATCCCTGACCCCTGTTAGCTTTTAATTTTGAATGTAATCTATATTCATACATATTTCCACAATAATTTGTCACTTTAAAGGAAATAGAAGAATCTACTAAATGTTAAATTCTTGATCTCTTTCATTATTGCAAATGCCCAGTGTTAATTCAGTGGGAATTAATTTTTTAAATATTATTAATTGTTTTGGTACATTTTAGGTATGCAATATAATGACATTCATCACTGGAAATTTGCACCTTTACATAATCTATCTTCGTTCTTATTTTTTTCCCCATTCCCTTGCTCTCCCTTCATCCTCCGCCCCTCCTTATTTACAAAGACTTTTTTCCAATTTTTTCATTTTCTCATATTAATTCTATTCCCTTTTTTTTTTGAAATAACATTACTTTAGTGCTCCAGGCATTTTAAACATTCACAAAATTGCCTTATTTCAGAAACAATTTCTTCATAGGTACAGAGTCTATGTCCAGGATCAGAGACATGTACATTGCTGAATTTCCTCTACAGCACCCACATGCTACATGCTACCTGCTATGGCACCTTGTCTTCCTTAGTAGCAAACCCTCTGGCAACCCCGCAACATGACTGGCTCCACCCCATCAACACAACTGCAACTGTTCATGAAAACACTTTGTAGCTTTACTGACCTGTGAGTTCTGTGGATCCCCGCACATTTCCAGTACTCCCAGATGTTCCATGTGCCTGAGCATGACCCTGGGGAGCTTGCAAAATGTCATGTCAGCCAGGACAGAAGCTGGCACCTGCACTGCCCCATCATTCAAACCCTGAGGTACCCACTCCCCTCTTTCCGTTCCCCTCCCCCTCCCACTTCCCCTTCCCCTTTGCCCCTTTTCTTCCTATTTCACATTGTCTATTATACCTTTTAGTCCTTATTTACACTTTCAGTTTCTCACACTAGAGAAACTATTTGGTATTTACACATGTGCGTCCTGTTTATTTCACTTCAGAGTATCGCCTCAATGTGCATCCACTTAGCTATAAATGTCTCTAATTTCTCATTCTTTATGGCTGAGTAGCATTCCATTTTATAGAAAGGGAATTAATTTTTTATTTTTTTGGTACCGGGGATCGAACTCGGATCCTTGCGCTTGTGAGGCAGGCGCTGGAACCACTGAGCTAAATCCCCAGCCCATGGAAATTAATTTTTATTGTTAAATCTTGGAAGACTTCTTGAAAAAATACTTAGCTTTGGCTTAATTTGGTGACAGTTTTAATAGAGTAATTGTGAGGGTAGGGAAGGTGGTTAGTGTGGAATAAAGTTTGCTTAAAAATTTTGAAAAATGGCTCTTAAGTTTTTTTCCCTAGAATCTAGTTTTATTCTAGTCTTTTGTTTTTGACTCTTAAAATTGCTTAGTATAAAACTCACATACCAAAATACTAGTAAATGGAGTTTAAAAATGTAAACAATTCCTGGATTCATCTTGTTTATTGATATTTTGTATATGCAGATATTAAGAGTTTATTTTAAGCTGGGATTTAGCTCAGTGGTTTCGCCGCCTGCTGCGCAAGCGCAAGGACTCGAGTTCCATCTCTGGTACCAAAAAAAAAAAAGAATTTATTTTAAACCGCAAATTTTATTTAACATTTAGGATTTTACTTTTTTTTGAACCTTTATTGGAAAATAGTTTAGAGTGATGCTGCAGTTGGTAAAATTTGATGTAAAAGAACTTTAAAAATTATCTAGAGACAATGTGCTATTATACTTTATTTATTCATTCTTGAGATTTTTATAATGTAGAGAGCTGCAGTTCCTTACAGTCTTACTCAGTTTGGGCGGATGGAACATGACACCATAGCCTGGGTAGCATAAAGAGCAACCATGTATTGACCCGATCCGGGTGGAAGGTCCGAAATGCAAGTAGCAGCAGATTGAGTTTCTGATGAGGGTCCACTTCTTGATTTCCAGATGGCTGCCTTCTAGCTTTATCCTCTCATGGCTTAGAGATCATTTGTCTTTTTCTTACAAGGATGCTAACCCCTAATTACTTCCGAAAGGCTTTAATTCCACATACTGGCACATTGGGGAGTAGAGGTTCAACACAGTAGTTTTTGGGGGACATTCGATCCATAGTACTTATTGCTTTCATGGAAACTCATTAGAGAGTTGCATATCCCAAATTTGTCCTGTTGACCTTTCTGTCTTACATAGGAGTTCTTATACTTTAGAGAACTAAAGGATCTTTACAATGTCTAGGCATGGTTTGTGCAGGTGCTGCCTCTTGGGTCCAGACTCCCTGGCTGGCAGGTGATAACCAGCCCAAATATTCTTGCCAACGAGTACACCTGCAGCTCTGCAGGGAGCGTAGGGAGAGAGGAGCAGGAGAGGGGGTGAGAGGGAGGTGGAGTTTGATAGGAAGGCAGTTGCCTGTGTCAGCTGGGTGCTTTGGGGGATTCTTCCGGTTGGAGTTGTGATTTTTTTTGTGTGCGTATGTTTGTGTGTGAGGAATGCGGTTTAAAAAGTCAGTGTATTTATATGAAATTATGGGTTTTCTGAAAGCTAATGTCTGAATTGCATCTGTCATATTGATTAATGTGCTATTTAGTGTACCTGGTCACTGAGATGAGAAATGTTTAGTAGAGGATAGCCTTACGTTTCTGTATGTCCTGTCATTCATGTCCTACGTGTGAAAAATGAAAAGAGCAGGCATGTCCCTCTTTTTTCATACTTATTTGTACCTTGACATATTAATATTTAATATTAATAATAAAGATATTGATATTCAGATATATTACTTTCATCACTTTATCTTCTTTGGTTTGTTAGAACCCTAACCTAGCAGCTGAACATTGACAGTGAAGTAACCGTCAGAAGAAGACTTGAGTACCATAAACTGCCCACTGTGCTTCCAGTTAAGCCAGCTGGACTCCTCTCCTCTGGGGGGCAGGAATACACTGGCTGCAAACAGCAGTATCATTGGTAGTGGACACGGCCTGTTGCTTGTGTGAGTTGTCCTAAGGGACCATGGGAACAGTGGGTAGCTGTTTCCAAAGGATGTTCGTGTCTCTGACCTTGAACTGTTCCCAGTCCAGGCTCAAGACAAATAATATGGAGTGACTTCGGAGAGTCCCCGGGCCTGGCGGCTAAGGTTCACATTGGCGACATCATTGTTCACCTGCACCAAGCTACAGAACAAAGAGCTAGTGTTTGACACCCTACACAGGGCCAAGTTCAAGTTCCCTGGAAACCCAAAGAACTAGACATTGAAGAAATGGAGTATTACGAAGATTATATGGAAGAATTGGAGGACTTGGGGTAGCTCAGAAACAGCTGGTCCCTGATTGCTGTGGGTCATGTACATCCCTAGTCTCGGTCCTTGGCTTACATAGCAAGCCCTGGAACACTGCAGGGCTTACCCTGTGCTGCCTCTTCAATAATACCCACCAATAAATCCTACTTCCCACCCCTTATAAAACTCATCAGTGTAGCTTCATAAAATTAATACAGTCTATGACTTCTGAATCTGTAGCTGGTTTCTGAAGGGACTTATTTTGTAATCAGTATAGTAATGAGAGTTGGTAGTAGTAGTTTTGTTTTCTAGAGGCTTCTCTTCAGAGAAGACAATTCTTGCATGTGTCTAAGACAGTGATTTTAAGTCATTGTTATAGTAATTAGATTATTAAGAAGTAGACAAAGTAAGTTGGCACACTGGAAATGACTTAAAGGACTCAATGACATTGTGATCTGTTGATTATTATTGGCCTGAGTTAGACTAAGCCACTGTCTGATTTTTTCCCTAAGGATAGGCAAGGGAGTTAACTCAAGCTCATTTTAAGGTTGCTGTCTTTGGTTTAGTACTGAACTGGCAAAAACAAAACAAACGAAACTTCCCCCAAAACAGTTCACGGCTAATGCCCACCAGAGCCTTTACAATTGTTCTTCCTGCCCTGCCAAAGTACCTCAACTTCTCATTTTTGAATAGCTTATATTTGTATGTGAAGGACAAAATGGATATAGCTAGCGGCATTAGGAATGTAACCTGAATACTAAAATTTTAATCTCTAGGAGAGCCAATTTGGCTGTCTTAAAAAAAAACACTTTGGATCACGGGGCTGTGAGATCCAGTCCTGCCGGGGTTACTGACTCTATGCTTGTGGGCTTTGGTCATCTCATCCAGCCAGGGTGGGTAGTTGTGAAATACTGTTTAATTTTTCTCCATACATTAAGAGATATGTGAACCTTCATTTGTTTTCTTAAATTCTGAACTTACTGGCACAGACAAAGACAGATTGGCTGCAAAAATTGTTGTAGCATTCCCAGCTGGGTTTTAAATTTTAGTAGATATTACATTAAATAAATAGTGATGATGATATTGAATTGAGAAATCTGAATTTTAGTAGATAGTGCATTAAAATAAATAGCGATGATACCGAATTGTGAAAAGGAAGTATATCTTCCTTTTAGGGATTTACTAGGTATATTAATGTGTTAAAGTCTTTGAGGAATTATGCTGTAAAAATATTTCTTTCCTAAAAATAGGTAAACCAAAATTGATTATCAAGCCCTTCATTTGAGAGCATGGATTTTAACAAATACTGGTATTTCAGGAGACATGGTTAGTGACACAGTGCTTTAGGATGATACTTTTCAAGATGCCTTGGCAATGAAATTCTTGATACTATCAGGTTCTTTAAAATAAGTATAGTCCTTTACTGAGCCAGTGGGAACTAATGCTTGCAATGGAAATTTATGAACTTTAAAAGGAATACTGTTTTAAATTTCAGCTTTTGTGGAATTTGTTGGTTGAATTTTTATGACTATTGAAGTTTACCTAAAGATAAATTACTGAGTACTGGCACTCTAGTGAATTTACAGCATTTTGTTATAGAATTATTACTTATTTTGATAATTGCTAACATAGCTTTACATGAATTTGGTTTGAGGGTTTAATTTTATTCATTTTCAGTAAGGTTGTATTCTTCCCTCACATTTCTCATTGATAGTCTTATTTTTTTCATCAACTTTTCAGTGACTCCAAAGGGAGTTACAGTTAGAGAGAGTTGCTACTAATAGACATTTGTTACCAGTAGACATTTTATATTTTATGTATGTGGCAGAAATGAAAGAATAAATGAAATCTAATGGTGACAGTGTTATGTGGAAGTAAACTTATTTATTGCTGAGAATATTACAGGTAAGAGGCAATATAGTACATTGGAGAGAGCCCTAGACCAACGGTCAGAAAATTGAGGTCCTAATCCTAAATCTGAAGACATATAACTTTAAACAGCTCTCTGCATTACCTTCTTTTCTTGGCCTTTACAGGGTTTCTCACAGTAACCATTCCTGCCTAACTCGTAGGTTGTTTTTTTTTAAATTTTATTTTATTGGTACATCTTAGGTAAACAATATAATGACATTCATCATTGGAAATTTGCACCTTTACATAATCTCTCTTGGGTCTTTTTTTTCCCCAGTCCCCTGCCCTCCCTTCAACCCCTCCATCCCTCCCTATTTACAAAGACTTTGTTTCCATTTTTTCATTTTCTCATATTAATTCCATTCCCTTCTTTCCTTTCCCCTTCTCCTCCCACTTCCCCTTCCCCTTCCCCTTTGCCCCTTTTCTTCCTATTTCACATTATCTAGTATACCGTTCAGTCCCTATTTGCACTTTCAGTTTCTCACACTAGAGAAACTATCTGGTATTTACACATGTGCGTCCTATTAATTTCACTTAAGAGTATCGGCTCAATGTGCATCCATTTAGCTATAAATGTCTCTAATTTCTCATTTTTTATGGCTGAGTAGCACTCCATTTTATAAAAAAACCACATCTTCTTTATCCAGTCTCCAGTTGATGGACAGTTGGTCTGCTTCCAAGTTTTAGCTATTACAAATTGTGCTGCTATGAACATGGGTGCTCATATATCACTGTGGTATGATTCTTTTAATTCTTTGGGAAGATACCCAGCAGGGGAATAGCTGGGTCAAATAGGACTTCCAGTCCTAGTTCTTTGAGGTATCTCCATACTGATTTCCACAGTGGGTACTTGTAGGTTGTTGAATAAAATGAATCATTCAGCTGGGTGTGGTGGCTCACACCTGTAATCCCAGCAGTCGGGAGGCTGAGGCAGGAGGATCACTTTGAGTTCAAGGCCAGCCTAGGCTACACAGTGAGTTCAGGGCCAGCATGAATTATAAAGGGAGACTTTGTCTCAGAAAGACAAAACAAAACAAATAAAATGAATCATTCATACCAAAAGCTTTGCAAATATGAATGTACATAGTTACCCCCTCTAGCATTGTGTTTTGAATGGAATTAGGTAGTACGGATATAGATTATGATATAATAATACCGAGGCTTAAAAACACAATCTATGACTGATTCTTGGAGCCTTCATGGAGTGGCGAGGGAAAGGAGAAAGAGGGACTTGCAAAAGAGAAGCGAAAGCTCCAAGAACAGGAGAATCCTTAAAGTGCATTCCGGTACTTTCCAGCCAGGACTTCCCCTGAGGATTGTTTGTTCTGTTGGGGAAGAGACCATTGATACCTAACAGATAGCTTGTTTTTTTTTTTTTTTTTTTTTTTTTTTGGTACTGGGGATCCAACTTGGGACCTTGTGCTTTCCAGGCAGGTGGCGGAACCGCTGAGCTAAATCCTGGCCCTTGATTTAATTTCTGACACTAAGTGTATTTCCCTTTTCATTTGGGATATATTTGGAGGGCAAAGAGTAATTCTTCCACTGCACCTAAAATGAGAGTGAAAACCTTCACGTAAGTAGTTTAAGAATGTTCAACTTTGATATTCTGAGTTTTTGGAAATGACCATCAGTTGCTTTTATTATGAAAACTTGAAAAGTCCTAAAGCCTTCATAGTGAGGACTCGATGTCATGGGAAGAATCTAGGATGAAATGCTTTCCAAGCCTCTGCTTAAGAGATCTGAAAATAATTTGGGGAAACTTACCTCCTTTCCCTGGTCACTCTGTCCTGTTGGACCATGAGTTTCCCGAGGCAGGGTCACCATGGTAACCCCAGCACATAGCAGAGGTATTAAGATGGCTGGGATGTCATCATCACATTGACCATTCCTGAGAAGATGGTTTAGAAATTGTGGATATTCGTAGGGGCTGACTAATGAATTTTGCATGTGTAGAACACATATAGTTGATTTCCAAGAGAATCCAAAAATGTGACCCTTCTAAAATGTATACCAAACTAAGAAATAATTTTTTCTTTCATAAAAAGATCATTTGCATATGTTAAGCAAGATTATTTAAAATAGGAAGCTACTTTAGTATACTTTTTCTGGGAGTACCAGAGATCCAACTCAGGACCTTGCACTTGCAGGATGGGCTCGGTGCCATTGAGCTAAAGTCCCCGGGCCTAGTATACTTTTAAATGCAGGAAATCAAATATCAATTAGAAAATGTAAGATACATCTGACTAACCCTTACTCTGAGTGATCTTGTGTTGATTATTTATGATCAGTTGATTATTAGAGGACTGATTATCCATGACTTCTCTTCTGATTAGTAAGTACATTTTGAAAAAGTATACAAAATTTATATAAGGGAACTAAGTTATCTAATTCCGTGACATACTAATTAACCAAAATATGACCAATTTAATTTTGTGGCAAGGTGTATGTGTGGGAGGAGCAGACTGGTGTATGAAAGTAATAGTTAAAATGAAATATCTGAATAATACACTGTTGTTAGTTATCTGTTTTAGCCTCATTCTAAATCTGTGTTGTCTAATGTGGTAGTCATTAGCCACATGTAGGGATTAATACAAAAGAACTAAAGTTAAAATTCAGCTCCTTAGTTGAAGTAGCCATTTCAGGGGCTCAGTAGACACACACACGTGGCAGTGGCTACAGTGCTGAATGGTCCAGTAGGATCATCTCTGCATCATTACAGGAAGTTCTGCTGGTTAGCCCTGTTGTAAATTAATGAAAATTGCTAAGAGAGTATACCAAATTTTTTAAAATTTATTTTTATTTTTATTTATTTTTTGGTACCGGGGATCGAACTCGGGACCTTGCCCTTTCAAGGCAGGCGCCAGAACCACCGAGCTAAATCCCCAGCCCTAGAGAGTGTACCAAATTTGTAAACCCTGAAAGTTGGAGAACAGAATGACAGGAAATGATGGTCTGGAATTCTTAGGTGGGACATATCAGGACAGTTAAACTCTCTAATAGAAGAGAGGGAACTAACTTTTTAAATCATGCAGCTCTTTATGTTACTTGATGTTCATGATAGCCAGATGAGGGTGGTGGTATTGTCCCCATTTTATAGATGAGATCAAGCCTTAAGTTCAGGAACATAATTTGAATCAAGGTATGCCTGACTTTAAATGCATTATTTTTTGATGTCATTTTGGACCTCAGGAGTAACACTGAATTGATCTTACCCCAGTGCTTGGTACTGTATATTGTCATTGGTCATCAAGGACAATTTTCTTCCTCCCACCTGTGGGCAATCATGTTTAATGTGTATGTGGTTTTCTTGGGGGGTGTCTGGTTTTGCAGGATACACTATTGTAGCTTCAGGTTCATTAATTTTCCATTTACATAGATGATATTATGTAGTATTAATTTATATCATACAGATTATACATACTAATATAATGTGATGTTTTCCCACTCTAAAATGCTATTTTTTTTTTTTAAAGTTTTTTGAGTCAGTCTTTCTATGAGTGTTGGACTTTTTGGCCTTTGTAGTCAGAAAAGTTTGAAAGAATCTTGTCTTCTAGGTGGATACACACACACACACACACACACACACACACACACACACACTTTTGGTATTGGGTATTGAACCAGGTCCTCGGCGTGGTAAGCACATACTCTACTATTGAGCTACATCCCCTACCTCTGCTCAAGGAATATTGATTGATAGGATTATTTGTCTCTGAATGGTTTTTTTTTTTTTTTGTGGTACCAGGGATTGAACTTGGGTCCTTGTGCTTGTGAGGCAGGCGGTGGAACCACTGAGCTAAATCCCAGGCCCCATGAATGCTTGTATTTAAAATTTTTATGTTACTTTTATTTTCGTCTTTATTATTAGGTGGCCAGTGATCATCTGTCACTGATATTGGTGTGTCGAACAATGTGACTGCCTTTTTTTAAATTGAAATTTTATAGGTCTAATTGCAGATTCACATACAGTTGTAAGAAATAATATATTGAGGGCCAGGAATTTAGCTCAGTGGTTTCACTGCCTGCTGCTCAAGCTCAAGGACCCGAGTTCAATCCCCAATACCAAAAAAAAAAAAAAAAAAAGAAATAATATATTGAGATCTGTTATACACTTTGCTCAAGTGCAGCTGTTCTTTATGCTTCTGATCCGTGTGTAAGCTTGGAAGGATGGTAGGAAAGCTTGGTAGAATTACATTAAGAAAGAATTTTATGAATATAATACGTGTGCTGAATTTTAGCTGATTTTTTCTTTAAATTTTAGTATTTCAGGTAGTGAAATTATGTGGCTGAATTTTTAGTGATAAGTATTTTTTTTTTTTTTTTGGGAACCGGGGATCGTACTTGGGTCCTTGCACTTGCACAGCAGGCAGCGAAACCACTGAGCTAAATCCCCGGCCCGTGATAAGTATTTTTTAAGCAAATTAAAATTTTATGCCAATACTGTTGGAAGTAATTATACAAATGTGAAATCTTAAATTTTGATAATGATTATATATTTCTATGTATGTTTTGTTTTAGGTTGTTTCACGGAAAAACCCAGAGGATGTCCAGGAGGTAACGTGTTTATCCATATGAAAATTTCATTTTCTATTTTTGACAAAAATTTAATTAAATACTTTATTGAGGAAACTGCCTGAATTATTTGTATGCCAGTCTTTGAATTTGTATTAAGATTGCCTTCAGCTTCCTAAAATAGTAGTTAAATGTCCTGTTTCAGACCTACTATAGGTGTTTTAGTAGGTGTTAATTTATATAAATAAGAATTTGAGGAATTATAGTGCTATTAGTGATAATTGTTCTGGTAACTAATACACTTAAGATTTCTTTGTTAATTAAGGGCCTCTATTCATTTCAAGTTCATGATATTTGTATAGTAAAACATAAGTATTTGGTAACTAGTATTAATTTTAAAGATTATAGTGACAAATTATGGGTCTCCTCCACTAGTTTTATGTTGAATTGACATATTGACATCTTGAAAACCTGCTTTAGATGTAGATGTTTCTTTTTAACTTTGTAAGGTAATTCTTTTGTAGACTCTTCTTTGCATTTTTTTCCTTTTTCTTTCTTTCCATCTCTCCACAGTGATGTCAGTCTATTACATTTTTACTTACAAGTGTGGAATTCTCTATTTGTAATTACTTTGTGCTTGTCAATTTTTTTAGGAATTCTTCTTTTAATGTTTCTTGATTTACTTTCATTTTGACCCCTGCTCATTGACCCTAAGACCAGAAGACATATATTGGCGGTGGGGCGGGGTGGGGGGTGGGATTGTTCTTGCTGAAGAGTTTAAAACATGCAGTTAATTTGCAGTCCTGATTCTGCCACCTGGTTGTTCTTCCCCAGTTGAATTTGCATGTCTGGGTGAGGTATGAGCTTTTTATTTAGCCATAGGCCCCATGTCCTTCTTGACCATACCTGGCTTGATTCATGCATTTGAGTTGATTATTTGGTCGTGGTTGATTTGAATGTGTGACCCTTGGGTTTAGAAAATATTTAAATGTTTTACCTTCCAATTCCTTAAGGTATTGTGTCTGATATGACATTTGTATTTGTCCTGTGATTAATAAAAGACATTTAAAAAAGATTTCACGCTACTTTCCTCACGGGTTTTAAGATATCGTCCTTTCCCCCACAATAGGGAGAATATTATTAATTTGGAAGAAAGGTTCTATATGCCTGTGAGTGTTATTTGTACCATTGTTTAATGAAAGTAATCTTTACTTAAGTATCAATTGATTATTATGAACTATTCTTTAGATTTCTACTAATTTTGTTGAATTAGTCAATACCAGGCTGTTCTACTTTTGAGAATTTACAGTTCTGTTACAATTGAAAATGGGTCGTTTCCTTTGCATGCGTCGTCTGATTGCTGTGCTGTAGTTTGTAGCTTGATGTTCCACTTTTCCAGGGAGAATCCTGAATCAACCTACCCATGAACATACTCTCTGCCATTTCCTTAATCTTTTTTTGGGGGAAAACTCTTTTATAATAACAACTGTTGGTGAACCATTCATCAGAAAACTCTTGTAAGTGTCCTTTAGTTAGACAATTGCATGGTCCTTTGTTAGAAATAATATAAATTCTTTAAAAAGTCTCCTATCCAGTCAGCTTCTTAAAGTATGGAAAAACCTTGAAGTGACCTTGATCAGTACTTTTTATTTCTCACTTATCTCATTTAAACGTGGGAATTTTCACTTAGGAAAGGAATTGACTTTGACTTTATTTCCATTTTCTTTCCTTTCACTTTTTCCATTACCTAATTAATTTAGTTATAGCTTTAGAATATAGTTGGGCTTCATAAGAACTATTGAGGACTAGTAGATGTACTGTTATTGTAACCAAATATAGGGCCAATGATATCCTTATAGAGCTGGACAAGTTTTGCTCTTTTTGTTTTATATACATTTGGCACTATCAGATATCAGCATTTTCTTCCTAAGAATGTTAAAAAATATTAACATGGAGTAAATACTTTAAAGTTGCTAGGATAACTGACTTCTTAAAAAGTTTTTATAATTTCCTCTAAATTTTTATTTAAAAAATATGAGTGAATGTGCAGTGGTACATCAGCTGTTGATTTTTGGCCTCTTCATTTGTAGATGGTCTAGAACAGTGGTGGGGAACCTATGGCACTTATGGTATTTGTTTTTAAGACAAAAGATGTTAATGTATGAGTTGTTTTTTCTAGACTGAGTCCTCAGTGTTCAGGTTTAATTGCAGTGTTGCCACTTTGGGATAAATATGTGGGTTTTGGGTTGCAGTCTGGGCTCTCGTCTCTAAAAGCTTCACCACCTCTGGCCTAGAACACAAGCCGCTTGCGAACAGCAAGGGAAGACTGTGTTCCATTTTTCCCCAACTGTCCTAAGAGTGGCCTGTAGCTCTTTCTGTGAGGCAGGAGGTGGAACCACTGAGCTAATCCCCAGCCCTTTGTAGTTCTTTCTGTATAGGCAGCATATCTCACTGGTAAATTGGGAATGGAAAAGAACTGAAGTTGACCTTTCTATTTATCATAGCAGAAATTTCTAAATTTTGTGTCTTTTCATAAGATAGTTTCATAAAATAGTTTTCTTAGAGAAATCTTATAAGGGAATGAAAAGCCTCTTGAAAAGAGGAGAAAAAATAAAAAGGTAATGGTGGGCTGGGGATTTAGCTCACTGGCACTGTGCCTGCTTTGCAAGCACAAGGTCCTGAGTTTGATCCCCAGTACTGGAAAAAAAAAAAAAAAAGAAAAAGCTAATGGCACGGTAGTGACATTTGTAAGGAAAGATGATCCAGCAAGTTTAAAATACTATATAAGAGGGCCGGGGATGTAGCTCAGTGGCGCTATGCCTGCCTGGCAAGCACAAGGTCCTGAGTTCAATCCCCGATACCAAAAAAAACTATATAAGAGTGAAAAGGCCCAAGTTAATTGAAGTGGGTGATTTCATAAAATATAGGGATCTAAAAATTTTGATGTAATTCTTTATAATTGAAAAGGAGGTATTTATTGCATGTAACCATTTAAGGGAATATTCTAATGAAAAAGCGAGGCTCATTAAGTTTGCAGTCTGTATATGGTTGTCATTGAATAACATTTCATTGATAAATTTTTTTCAGAATGACTTTAATGAATAAAAAATTTTTGGAGGTTTGGTTTAAAGTAATAGATATTATAAAGTTATTTTTTTCCGATAGGAAAATGTCAAAAATGTATTAAACAATTTTTGCATATGTCTTTGGAACTTTATGTGGCCCATATATAAACATCAGTACTTGCTGATGTACTAGCAGTGTGCTTTTATTCAGTTGTCCAGTTTGAAGGTTTCTGGAAACTTCAGTTTAAAAAGGAGTATGAATTTGACAAAAGGAGGCAGTGGATGCGATATTTGACAGTGCTCGTAGGTATTTTGGTTCATTAGCCCTAGTGTTAGGATAAAGAACGTGTGAGGGAATTTACGCAGTGGTGTGGTGAAGAAACAGCTCCTTGTGTCAGCAGTTCTGATTCTTGCACTGACAAATTATATCCTGGCATTTTAGTCACCGCTGTGATTGAATTATTAAATTTTGCCTTTTAAGTTGTTCTCTATCTGAAAATGATCTTGTCTAGAATAAAAGTTTTACCTGCAAACTTGTTTCCATAATCTGCAATCGTGGGAATAGCTCTCCTGTTCATGTGGCAGTGGCTTTCACCTCATGTGATCCCCAGTTCATATTGCCATTTTCCTCATGTAAGGTAGCTTTCATAATCCTATTGCTTAGTTCCTCCCATCCCTTAGCAGTGCAATGCTAATGCAAATTGATATATTTTAAAATAACACCTTTTTCCTCATGACAGAATTATGTTCATGTATCAAGATTAGAAACTACAGAGAAGCAAAAAATTGATGGCTAAAATCTCACTGTCCTGAGGCCTTTCAGTTCTCAAGTGTTGGCTGGACTCCGTCAGTCAGTTCCTTTCCTTCTGTTTAGCGCAAGTCTTGGTTCTTTGCTGTCTCGCTCACTTCCATTTTCAAGTAAAGTCTCTTTTTCTTCTCAGTGGCTCAGGTGTCAGCATTTCCGTCTATTCCATGTTCACTCCTCTCTCCTTAGGAAGGCTAAGAAACCTTTCCTCATTTATTATATTACCTCCTGACCACCCCTGGCTCCCAAGGAGCAGGTTTGGCTCTTCAAGCCCACACCCAGTGAGAAGCCTGACGGTCCCTAAACCAGCCATCCAAAGCAGGATTTCTTTCTTCCTCACGCCACTTCTTCCTTGCTTCCGCCTCAGGGGATGGCCCCACCCAGTTGTAAGAGCCAAGATTCTAGCAATACCTCTGTGGCATCTTTCTTTTTAAAAACTTCATCCCATGTGCCCCTCACCTCCTTTATTTTCTTGCTCTGCTGACCAATTCCCTTTGGATAGAGCCTTCTCAGGTGTCCCCTGTCCCAGCACTGTGCCAGCCTGCTTGGTGTTGACCATGCCATCTATGCTGGGTGTGCTGTGCTGGCTTACTCTTCCCAACTAGACCGGAACACTGGAGGCCTCGTGCTTGTCATTTTCACCCTCTGTGACAGAATGATGCCCAGCACAGAGCAGGGCTGTGAAAGTATTTGCTTTGGTGAGTGTTTTCGTTGTTTAGTAAACGAGGAAGAGAGCAGCATCAGGAGAAGCAGTTTGTTTAAATCTGCCTAGTCTCCTAGGATTATAATTAAATAAAAAACAAGAAGGACTAAGGCAGACTAACAGTATACAAAATTGGATAATTTCATATAACACAGCAGGTTTTTTGGCAAGAATCTCTTAAATCACTTGCCTGCCCGACCATATTTGGTCATTAGCATTACACTGTGTTGTATATAAAAACACTGAGAATTCATCAGAAAGGAAGTGATTTAGGGTTTTCACAAGAAAAGGCTCCAATATACAAAGTGACAGTTTAAAACTCAGTTTTATCCTGTTTCGTGGGGACTGAAGGGCTGACCCAGTGATATCAAAGCTATGTGTTGAATCCTTTCTTTTTACACAGTTTTCTTTTGTCTAATTGAATCTGAGTAAGAATAATTCAGACTAACGAAGGCAAACTCACATGTTATCTAATATGGATGATTATTGTTTTGTTTTTTTGCAATATATGTTCATTTTAATGGTATTCTGATCAGCATTCACCCTGTCCCCAGATATCTTGTTTCTAGATTAAGATTTAAGAAAAAGTTATGAAATAGGAAAATTCCTGTTAATGACTTGCTACACAGCCATTTCTTCTTCAGTATTACTCAATTTATTTTTTTTAGGTAAATGTTGAATATGTCCTTTGTGTTAAAAATTGCATAAATTAGTTACTTCGTTTTTATAAACATGTTTTTTTTGAGAAAGAATACATGTTGGACATTTAACTAATTTCCCAGGACAATGGCTAATTGGTTTTCAGGAGACTAAGAGACATTTTATGTGGTATAGAAGTTCTTTGTAACAGGTTAAATATTTTTCCAGTAAGAATAAAAATGTATTTGTTTAAAATGAAATTAAAGAACCAAAACAAAATAGCATGAGGAAGACTTGGTGCTTTATAGTTTTAAAGCAAATATTAGTGAATTTCAAACATTAGTTAGAAATTGTTAGAACATGTTTGTTGTGCTTGACAATTTTGAACACTTTAATGAAAAGATTACTTCTTGTTGAGATATCAAAACCTAAATTCTGCTCTGAAGCACACTGTTAATCTTTTTCTCTTTTTAGATAATCGTATGGAAGAGGTTCAGTGATTTTAAGAAACTGCACAAAGAGCTATGGCAAATTCACAAACACTTATTCCGTCATTCAGAACTGTTTCCTCCCTTTGCTAAAGGAATAGTGTTTGGTAAGTGATTATTTCAAAAGTGTAATTGAAGAAAGTGATGATTAGCTAATTATGCATGTGAATGTGTGCTGAAGCCTGACCTACTACACTATGAGGTCCAAAGCCTCTTTACTGGTTACAGTAATTCACATTATTCAGTAAACACTTGAAGTTGTGTTTCCTTGTTCTTGGAATGGTTTTGTTCATCCAGAAGACATCACTCTTCCCTTCCACAAAACAGCAACTCCACCTCCAGCCAAACAAATGAAAAACACTTAGAAACCTAGTAAAAGATACTCAGTTATTACTGGCTGGGCTTGATGGCACATGTCTGTAATTCCAGCCCTTAGAAGGCTGAAGCAGGAGAGTTTGAGCCCAGTCTGAGCTACATAGTGAGACCCTGTCTTATAAGAAAAGAAAAAAAATTGAGTTATTCTCACACACTTCTGAATTCTTTGTTTTGAAAAAAGTCTCTACAGGGCCAGGGCGGTTAGCTCAGTGGTTCTGCCGCCTGCCTCGCAAGCGCAAGAACCCGAGTTCGATCCCTGGTACCAAAAAAAAAGGTGAAAAAAGTCTCTACTTGGTATGTTTCTCTAACATTTTTCTCATAATGTGAATTATGAGTTGTGGTTTGAGTTACCTTGTCTCAGTATGGACATTTTGGCATGGTGCTCTGACTATGTTACTAATTCACAGTTGTTATGTTTCTGCCATGTTTTAGACCAGTTAAATGGAAAAATATATTTGATAGGCTTCAGTTATATATGTAATATAGGAAATATTAAATGGAAAAAATGATAATAGCAACAATCAAAAAACAGCGACAAAAATGGTTATGAGTAGTATTTTGGATGATGTCTTAGCAGACTTTAGTGTGGCTTATATGTGTGCACATTAATTAAAAATGTTATATTTACTTTTTAAAAAATTGTCTTTTTTTAACATTTCTCTTTTTGCAGAATACTTTCCTATATGAATAAAGTCCTCTGTTTTTTAATGGTAGTATGTATGGATTTATTATGATTTACTTACCACTCAATCCTTTGGATACCCCTTTAGCTTGGTTTTAATTGGTTAGGCCTATAGGTTTTAGAATCATTGGACCTAGAATCGAATTCTACTTTTGTTACTTATTGTGTGTTTAATCCTCATCAAGGGAATGATCCTTTCTGAGCCTGTGTTTTCCTGTCTTTAAAATGGGTCTACTAATGTGTGGATTCAATAGGTAATGTATGTGAGTATTTAGCAGTGGCTAATACTAAGGATCCAGTAACTGGTCATTGCTTTGTCATTATTACTATTTTTTACTGACTAATGAGTCTGTTGTGTCTTAGATTTAAACTTATATTGCGATACCTCTTCCTGTAATTCCAGTCTCTTCTGTGCGGTGGTTTTCTGTGTCTGGCAAGGGGTGACATTAGAGGGAGGCTGGGAGACCAGAAGAAGAGACTTGGTTTTTGTGTTTGCTTCCCGGCCCTGTCACATGAACCTCACACATGTCTTCAGCCTGACAGCTGCCATTTACTGCAATGGCAGCAGTGATTTCCCTGTGTAGTTTCCCATCCTTCCAGGAGTCTCACTGCGGGACACCCTACCCCATGTTGCCTCCACAGCAGGCCCCAGCCTGGGTGCCCCTCAGAGGCTCCTGGTTCAGCCCCCAAACCCACCTCTAAGCTTCTCATAGATTTTTGGTTAGTTTTTCAGTGCTAGGGATGAACCCAGGGCCTTGAACATGGGATGCAAGTGCTCTACCCCTAAGCTATATCCCAGCCTGTTTCTTACTTTTATTTATTTGTTTTTTAAATTTTATGTTATTGGTACATTTTAGATATACATAGTGTTAACATTCATCATAGGCAATTTGTACTTGTACATGATACATCTTGCTTCTTCTTTTTTTCCCCATTCCTTTCCCCTCCCTTCAACCCTTCTTCCCCTCCTTATTTACAAAGGATTTGTTTCCATGTTTTCCATTGTTCTCTTTTTTTTTCTTGTCACTCCCCTCACTCCTTGTTCCCCTCTCCACTTGAACATTTTTTCCCATTTCCCAATATCTGTTATACATTTTCGTCCTTATTTCCATTTTTGGTTTCTCACACTAGAGAGATAATGCAGTATTTAAACACGTGTGTCCAATTTATTTCACTTAAGAGTATGGTCTCAAAGTCCATCCATTTACATAGAAATGTCTCAAGCTTATCCTGCTTAATGGCAGAGTAGTACTCCATTATATAAAAAAACCACATCATCTTTATCCATTCATCAGTCAGTGGGCATTTGGGCTGTTTCCAAGATTTAGCTATTACAAACTGTGCTGGTATAAACATGGATGTGCATATATCGCTGTGGTATGATGCTTTTAATTCTTCTGGGAAAAATACCCAGAAGGGGAATAGCTGGGTCAAATGGAACCTCAAGTTTTAGTTCTTTGAGGAATCTCCACACTTATTTCCACAGAGGGTGCACCCCAGTATACACTCCCACCAACAGTGTAGAAGGGTTCCCCCACAGCCCTGTCAGCATTTTTACTGGTTGATTTCTTGATAATTGCCATTCTTTCTGGAGTGTGCTAGAATCTCAATGTTGTTTTAATTTGCACCTCTCGAATGACTAGTGATGTTAAACACTTTTTCATAAATTTATTTGCCATTTGTGCATCTTCATCTGAGAAGGGTCTATTTATTTCAGGTGCCCATTTTTGGATTAGGTCTTTAAATTAGGGGGGGGGTCTGATTTTTTTTGAGTTCTTTATATATTCTAGATATTAGTCCTTTGTCTGAAGAACAGTTGGCAAAAATTTTTATCCACACTTTGGGTTATATTTTCATGCTGTTGGTGGTTTTTCTTGCTGTGAAAAAGTTTTTTAATAAAATGAGATCCCAGTTGTTGATTCTTTGTGATTGTTCCTGTGCGACTGTGGTTTTGCTCATAAAGTCTTTGCTGTCTTCAAGAGTTTTACTTAACCTATCTTCCAGCAGATTGTTTCTGTTTTAATATTTAGATATTTGATCCATTTCGATTTTAGTTTAGTGCATGGTGAAAGATATGGGTCTAGTTTTAATCTTCGGCAAGGGGAAGGCCAGTTTTTCCAGCACCATTTATTAAAGAGGCTATCTTTCTTCCAGTGAAGGTGTTTGGCTCCTTTGTCAAAGTTAAGGTAGCTGAGTATGTCTGGAGTTGTTTCTGCATCTTCCAACCTGTTCCCTTTATCTTCAGGTCTGTTTTTCTGCCAGTACCATTCTGTTTTTATCACGGTAGCTTTGTAGTATAATTTCAAGTCAGGAATTGTGATGCTCCCTGCCTTGCCTTTGTTACTCAGAATTGCCTTTTCTAGTCTAGGTCTCTTCTGGTTCCAAATGAATTTTAGGATTGTGTTTTCTAATTCTGTGAGATATGTTATTGGAATTTTGATTGAGACTGCATTAAATTGGTATAACAGTTTTGAAAGTGTGACCATTTTCACTATATTAGTTCTTCCTACTCAAGAACATTTCCATTTTGCTAACTGCAATCCTGTCTTCTGTATCTGATATTCTGTCCTCACATTTGCTCATTCTGCTGCGTATACTTTCAATGGAATTTTAAATCTCCTGGATATCTGTTTGAATCTGTTTCATGGATTGGATTTCTTTCCTATGTTGAGCGTTCATGGTTTCCATCATTTCCCTAAGCTCCTCTACTATTTTTTTTTAAATCTATATCTGCTCTAGATTTACTAACCATGTCTTTCATTATGGTCACCATCTTTGTAGTTATCTGAGAAATTATTTCTGATTTGATTTTTTTTCTAGAACCTCATTCATCTGCTTTACTTCTGCTATTACCATTTAGAGTCCAGGTGGGTGGGTTTTGAATTATTCCACCTCATTGGCCTCTGGGTTCGCCTTTGGTGAGCTGGAAGTCTGGGGTTGCATCTTGCTTAAGTGTCTTCTCATGTTTTTTTTTTTTTTTTAGTTTAATCCCTGAGTTGATGCTTGTAAATTGCTTATGTCAAGTAGCTTTATTGCTAGTATTTAGAACCCTTAGAAAATGACTGCTTCTTAGAGATTTCTTCTAGGTGTAGCTGGATTTTGGGTTTTGAGCCTATTGCAAGATCCTACCTCTTCAATTTATTGGCAATGAGAAATTGCTGCCTATTTGGCCTAGCCCCTGGTTCTTTGGCACTGGCCTATAGTATTGTTCATGATCCTTAGGCAATCTCAGTATTTGGATACCAGGAAGAACAACTGATTAGAAGAATTGTGTCACCTTGGCTAAAGTAGTACAATCAGCAATAATAATAGCAAACACAGCTAGTGGTCACTATTGATTTGCCACCTTCAACTGTGTGAATTATATTTGTGGTTATATAGCAAAATCTCAAACAAACCAGAAAATTGTATACAGTAAGTATGTCCTCAATATGGCAATTTCACCTTCATGGGAGAAAATGTAAAAGGTGTTAGGGAGAAAAACTAGAGAAATAGAAGAGGAAGAGATTAGAAGCAAGGCTTGAGGACAAAGGAAGATTACATGAACTTTGGGACACTGGTGAAGAAGACAGGAGGGAAAGAGAGAAGGAAGATATAAAAACAAACAGAACAGAGCAGCAACAAAAACAAAAAGTGTTCATAGTCAAATAAAGACAAGAATAAAGAAGAAAAGAAAAAACCAAAAAAAAAAAAAAAGAATAGAAAAATGAAAAAGAAAAAAAAAAGAATGTCCTTTTCAGGGAGTGCTTCTGCTGTCACTGGTACACAGAGTGGGCAGACAGAGCCCAGATCCATGTTGATTAATCCCAGCAAGCCAGCTGTAGATTTACGGTGGGTTAGTGGATAATTCCAGCAAGCATAGACCTTTAGTTCCATTGAAGTTCAGGCTGGTTTCTGGCTGTGAGACTGGAGCCCAGTTTGTTCAGTCTGCAATATTCTATGTGCCTCTTGCCAGCTTGAACTTGGCTCCCTGCCCTCTTGCCAAGTTGAAATCAACTCCCTCACCGTGACACTGGGAGCCACTAGATTGAGCAGGCCCATAGCTGCTCTGAATTGTGCTCAGCTGGCCCCTCTCCAAGATGACTGCTGGCTAATCTCCCTCTCCTGGAGGGTGTCTGAACCTGAGTAACTCACCAGCCACTGCAGTCTGTTGCATCCCCTGCCCCATTCCACTGGTGCATTTCTCTGTGGAGACCTCTGGGGTCACCAGTAGTCACTGTGCATCTACAAGTTTGAGCCATCCCACCCATGCAGCGAGTCAGGAGTCAGGGAGAATGCACTATTTGCCACCTCCTTCTTCTGCATTGAGGTCTCTCTTCACTCTCTCTGCAGGCTTCACTTCTTGCTTCAGATCCTTGCTAGGTCTGGGGAACCCACTTTCCTGCCTCTTCTCGTCTTCACATAGCTTTATTCCAGCATCTGGACACCAAAACTCGGAGAGGTTGCTTCTCTCCTGCTCTCCACTCCCTGTTTCTTACTTTTAATAATACCACTATCTTCTCTTTGTTTCACCATAACCAGCAATAGTAGTTGCACCTGCTTTTCTTCTTCTTTTAGGAACAAGCAAAATGAAATGTAATTGGAAGAATATGAAGTACTATATTTAAATTAGGAAATCAGTTATGTAAATACAAAGCCTAGCCTCCTGGTGCCTTATTTTCAGATTAAAACCCAATAATTAGGTATTTAATTGAGAAAAAATAAAAATTAGCCAGTAGTTTGACACAGTTGATTGCTATTGAAGCTCTTACAGTTTGAAGCTTTATATAATTAAAAAAATTTAAAAATTAAGGTCAGACTTATATAACGAGAAAATGTACCATCCTAACCATTTGTAAGTGTGTAGGCCAGCATCATTAAGTACATTCACAACGTTGTGTGTCACAACTGCTGTTCATCTCCAGGACTCGTCATCTTCTAAGAGTGAATCTATCTCTTATGCATAACTCCCCTTCCCAGCACCTCTGGTAAGCACCCTCTGTTTTCTGCCTCTCTTGATTTTGACTACTCTTGGTACTTCAGATATGGGGAAATATACAGTGTTGATTTTTTTTTTTGTACTGGGGATCAAACTCGGGACCTTGCGCCTTTGAGGCAGGTGGCGGAACCACTGAGCTAAACCCCCGGCCCACAGTGTTGATCATTTTGAATGGTTTGCCTCTGGCACAATGTCTTCAAGGTTCATGCATGTTGTAGCATGTGTCAGAGTTTCTTTCCTTTTAAGGCTGAATTATATTGCTGTGTGTATGTGTGTGTGTGTGTGTGTGTGTGTGTGTGTACAGATTGCCTGGATCTTTTGGCTTTTGTGAATAGTGCTGCTATGATTATGGTTGTACAAATATCTGTTTGAGAAGCTGCTTCTTTTCTTTTTGTATGTACCTAGAGGTGGAATTACTAGACTGTATTGTAATTTTATTTTCAATTGTTTGAGGGACTGTGTTTCTGTTTTCCCTACTGACCACCCCATTTTACATTCCCACCAGCTGTATGCAGGATTCCAGTTTTTCCATATCCTTGCCATTACTTGTTACTTTCTAGTACAGATTGAGTATCCAGTATCTGAAATTGCTTGTGACCAGAAGTGTTTTGGATTTTAGAATATTTGTATAGATTTCACCAGCTGCGCATTCCTAAATCCAAAATCTGATATACTCCAAAATCCTGATGTGCCAGTAGTGCTCACAAGTTTTTAGATTGTGGAGCATTTTGGATTTGGGATATCTGATTAGGGATAGGTGCTTTTTGCAATTAACTTTGGGTGTTTTAGTGTTCTTTTTTGCCCTGTTAGTTTCCACATTTTTATATTAAAATTTCTCTATTAAAATAATAGTGGTGGTTTCTGTCCTAACTGGACTTCAAACAATAAGATATATTGTTTGTTTTTTTTTCTATGACTCTACCATAAATATTCTTATGTGGACAGAACATTTCATCTCATTTTGCAATTTCTGCATGTGAAATTGCAAAGTATATGCACATTATTTTAATTTTTATTTATTTATTTATTTTTGGTTTTGGCCAAACTTTTTATTTAGTATTCTATAGTTGTTTAACACACACTTAAGGGGACCAGGGATTTAGCTCAGTGGTTCCAGCGCCTGCCTCGCAGCACAAGGACCTGAGTTCGATCCCCTGTACCAAAAAAAAAAAAAAAAGAAAAGAAAAGAAACACACACTTAAATGGTCTTACTGAGGTAGCGGGGAGAGGAGGTTCTTGCAGATTCCCAAGGAAATGTCAGAAAGGGAAATTATGGCCAGCATTATACATTTGCTTTTGTGGGTTTACTGGGCTAATAGCACTTTCCTTACATAGATATCTGATCTCAGGCTTTTTCATACTGAGAACATGGAAATTTTGGTTGGAAGACACTCTGAAACCCTGAGTGTACCTGACTACCCTCTAATAGCTAGCTTGTCTGTACAGGCAGGATCCATCAGTGTGCATCTAGATGGCTAGATGTTTGTGGAAGATCTTAGAATTGCTTGCCTTATTTACTGGGAAAATTCAGGAAGAGGCCTTTAAGGACTCTTTTACTTGGAAAATTACAACACTAGTACAACAAGTCAAACCTTACACACTTAAACATTTGCTTTTTGAGAGCAAGTCATAAAATCAAACTTAAACATGTTTTACTTTTCTTTCCTCACAAGAACATAAAAATTATGAAGGGGGACTTAACAGGAAATTTTAAAAAAGTAACACAATTTTCCTTTTAGTAGTCCTTGTGTAGTTATGACAGAATAGTTTCCACTTTTTGTTTGTTTCTTTGAATGGGGATTTTGGCCCAAAGTTTTGTTTGTTCCTAGTATCTGCTTCTGCTTCCCCCTGTATCAGATAGGCGTCCTTTATGGCCACCACCTCTTGGTGCTCCGCGCCTTGAACTGCTGTAGGAATCACGTGGAGGAGGGTACCCCCTTTCCGTAGAAGAGGGAAGCCCTCGTTCTTGTCTGCCAACCCAATTGCGACCACTTGAGTAGAGATCACTTTGGCTGCTTGAGTAACTGTCTCGACTTCCACCATATTCATCCCTTGAGCTGCTGTAATTATCATAGAGACTGCTTCCCCCTAAGATGGCGGGGGCCCTCGTGTAGGTGGAGCACCATGTGAGTTACTGTAACTCTCATAGGAATCTCTATGTAGATCTCTATATAGGAACCTCCACTCGGGTGGTCTGAATAGTCACGATCCCGACCATAGCCATCTCTGTCACTATAGCCTCTTGATGGATAGTCATCATGTGAACTGGAATGACCATAATCATGCTAAGTATAATCTCTTGGTGGGGGGCATAATCTCTTGTATCACGAGAACTTGGGTGATCTCTGCTTGAATAGCTGTCTTTAGTGGAATATCCACCGTCTCTTGGAGACAAATAAACATCTCTAGGAGAAGGCAAGGGCTCCCTTCGAGGTGGGCCTCCGAAACTATCTCTTCCATGTGATACAGGGGCTCTTCCTCCCATTCCATTGCTGCTGTGAACTTGTCCTGAAGGGGCTGATCTTTTAGGAGGAGGACCCCCCACTTCTGGGTGGTGCTCCTCTTTTCACTGGAAGGGGTCCTCTGGAAGAACTCATGTTAAAATTCATGGAACCACATCATCCATGTGCCCTCCATGTGAGGGAGGTCCCCTAGTTCCTCCACTTCCTCCTCTGCCTCCTCTAAGACCTCTGGGAGGGCTGGGCCTCTGCTTCTTGGAGGTGGAGGCGGCCCACGTCTGCCACTTTCAAATGATGCTTTGGTTGCTTGTTCTACCTTGATGGCTTTTCCATCGAAGGACTTTCCATTCATGTCCCAAGTTGCATCCTTAGTATCTGCTGGGGTTTCAAATGTAACAAAAGCAAATCCTCTTGATTTATTGGTTTCTCGGTCTTTCATCAAGAGCACTTCCATGATTCATTCATATTTTCCAAATACTGCTTCAAGGGCTTTCTCATTTATTTCTTTATTAAGCCCACCAATAAAGAGCTTTTCTTGGCGATCTGCTTCAACTATTTTTTTTCCTGGTGAGTCATGCAGCCCTGGACAAGTGAAGTTCCCAGGTCAGGGCACAGAAGTGAGGAGCCGCTAGTAGTACTGTGCAACCTGTGCACATTATTTTTAAAGTAGACAGTTTTTTTAGATTATAAAAGTGGCAAATTAAATAAATGATACAGAAAAATATTTAAAAAATGAATGAGAATTCAACCTTAATACCGCCTCCTAGATAGTATACTATTTTAACTTATTATTCTACAGTTTGAGCATGTATGGCACTTTTCTTCATATGAGTACATGTATGCCTCCTTCCCTATGTAAGCCTCAAAAATGGAATCTTTCTATGTATGATTTTGTAACCTCTTTTATGATGGCCTTTTCATGTCAATAAAAGGCTTTACATTGTTAATTTTAAAAGACTGACAGGATTCCAATTTTTGCACTGCAATTTATTAACCGGTCTTTTAATGATATATTATTTTTAGTTTTAGAGTCAGTACTACAATTAAGATTCTTTATACATTACTGTGTGATATGTTACTTAATTAGAATGAGTTCCTGGATCAGAGTTGTGCATTCAAAGGGTATGCATGTTTTTATGGTTTTTAATCCATATTATTGTTTTTAAATATTGTAACACCAGTATCCTCTTAACATTAGAATAACTAATAGTTAAAGTAATGCAGGCATATTACTAAGAAAAATAAAAACCAAAAACCAAAGCAAACCTAGTGTAAAATATACAATAAAAACAAGTTTCCTGCTTTGCCTAGCCTCCCACTCAGTTTTACTTGTAGAAATAACTGAATTTTAATCCTTTCTGGTTTTTGTTTTTCAACTGCTTATTTCCATGTCTATAAAGATAAGTTAATATTATTTTTTCTTGATTTAATGGCTTTCAGTGTATCTGTTTATTTGGTACTCTGATAGATAAGGATTTGCTTTCTTACCTTGTTCTTCTGTATTTATTACATAATATTTTTAGTTTCTGTGTTGACTACATCTTTATTTTGTTCCATAGTGGAAGATAATATTATTTGTTTTTGTAAGAAGATTTTAATGGTATTTTTTGTCCTTCCTTCAAACTGTTCAGTCCCCTTTTAGTGCATAACTTTTGAAATCTATACTCATTTTAATGTTTATCAATCTGTTCAGTAATCATAATTAAAACTAATTGATAGGGGGTTCTGAAAGCTGGAATTTAATAAACATCATTTATATTATTATGATTATGCAAATATTATTCATTGTAGAGTTGGATGGTGTATCATAATTACATATTGTTCCCTAGGGTTTAATTGTGACAACTACTGTGCCAAAATAAGAAAAATGTTGAAATGCAGTGTTTTTTTCCTTATACTACATCATTAAATCAAATCATCTTACTGGGTTGATTTAATGAATTTTAGTTTCCTGAATGTTGGGGCTGTGGCTTTGTGGTAGCCAGCCTCCAGGAGGGTATCTGTGACTCTTGTCTTCTGTATCTGCGTCTTTTTGTCTTCCTGTCCCAGATGGAACCCGGTGGTCAGTGTGACCCACAGAACTATGGCAAAAGCCTCGGTCTGTTGTTCTGGAGATTTGCCCCCAGGCCGGTGGCTTCTGTTGAGGGTGTTTTTTCTTTCTCTCACCTTGCCTTGAGGGAGACGGCTTCCTGTTGTAGAGGCACTGGCACCCTGGGAAAAGGCCCTCATGGTGACAGAACAGGGGTCTCCAGCCAGCAGCCACTGCACGTACATCCTGCTGCGTCCAGGCGGCCCTGGCTGACAGACTGCAACCTCCTGAGGAGCCCTGAGGCAGAGCCACCGGCTAAGGCATCAATGGCTTCCTAACCCTCGAGTAAAACTTACCATAGGTTACTAAGCTTTGGGAGGTAGTTACACAGCAATAACTACTTAATAGGTTTTTTAAAAAAACCTGGAATGGGGTGCTTGCTTAACAAACCTGCAGATGTGGGAGTGGTTTTGGACGGAGCTGTGGGCTCAGTGGAGCGTTAGTGACTGCCCCAAGTGTGAAGTGAGGAGGGATTAGGAGAAGCCACACGGATTTGGTAAGACTCCGAGCGAGGATCTTAAGGAAAGTTAGGTGGATGGTACCGGAAACGGGGGCGGGGGGACTGTCCTTGTGTAGATGCAGCAAGTTTAGCAACACTGTTGCTATAGTTCTGTGCAAAGCAGGAAACGTACCAGATCATTTGGGTAATCTAGCTAAGAAGATTTCCAACTATTGTTCTTAAAACATGATGTGATTTCTTCTTGCTGCTTATAGTAAAATATAAGAGGAGAGAGAGAAACTAGAGGTGGATTATTAAACAAAAATATCTAGGACTTGTTTTGAAAATGCTATCTTGCCTGGTACCAAACAGCAGTAGAAAGCGAAAATGATTTCTGAGCAAATGGAAATCTGTGACACCGCCAGACAAATGTACTTTAGCAACAAAGCCCACTGTGAACAAAAATCTTTTTTTAGACCTCAGAAAAATTCAGTTAGGCAAAATATGCTCTAAGGAGATGAAGGTTGTGTCTTATAGATCCTCCCAATAACAGAGCATCCCTGCCCTCTTTTTTGAAAAGGAGGTGTGGCTCAGAAGGCAGAATCAGTCGTCCAGAAGGCAGAGCTGGAGCCTTGCAGAGTTATTCTCAGGCTTAATCAAAGAGCTTGCAGAATTCCTATATCCTTGTGTCTCCTGTGTCCCCCCTTTTTGCACAGGAAGCTCTGTATCAGTTTTCCCTTGCCTGTCCCAGCATACTGAGTGCAGAGAGGGTAGACAATTCTTTTCCAGTTTTATAGGCAGGAAGAATTAGACTTGGGAGCTGTCTTTAAAGAACTACACCTGAGCAGCCTCGTTCATCTCTGGACCTGACACACATGATGAGATTCTGGACTTTGAGCTCTTGCTGTAATGAGGTGAGACTTTTAGGTACTGTAGGAGGAGTGAGGTTAGAGATGAAACCAACTATGAATTTATTGTGTTTTAGTACCAAATCTGCCTTCCATTTCTTGATCTTCATTTTAGGTTCTCTGATGCTTCCTTGTGGTCAGTTTCAGGTTATGAATTCCTCTTGGTAGGTTCTACGTAGGGGTCCTCACATTATCATGGCTAAAAGCACATGGTGTCCTCTGCCCCTTGGCAGTGATAAATTTGTGTCACTGGTTAAGGTACTGTCCAGCTTTTCCACTGTGTATTAGTTTCCTTTGGCTACTGTAACAAATTACCACAACCTTGGTGGCTTAAAACAAAAATGGTAAGAAACTCAATTTCCTTACCTTTCTGGAGGCCAGAAGTCAGAAATCAGCCTCACCGGGCTGACGTCCGGCTGTTGGCAGAGCCGTGCCCTTTTTGAGGCATGGGGGAGAATCTTGCATCTCAAATTCTGGTGGCTTCCCTCAATTCTTGGCTTGTGGTAGCATCACTCCAGCCTTCAAGGCTCTCCTCTTCAGATATCCTCTGCTCTGTCTGCATGTTGCTCTCCCTATGTAGTAGGATGTGTGTGATGGCATTCAGTGCCTGCCATGGTCATCCAGGATAACCCCCCATCCAAACTCCATCATATCTTCAAAGACTCTTGTTCCAGATAAACAAGTTCCAGGGATTGGAATCTGATAGCTTTGGTGAGGCATTTTTCAGACTACCACATTCTCTTACTGTATGAATATGTGTGTATGTGTGTGTGTGTGTGTGTGTGTGTGTGTGGTGTGTGTGTGGACATATGCACGTGCGTGTTTACCTTTCTTGTAGCTAGCTGGTAAGTAACCTCTGGGGAGAAACTTGCAAGACAGGAAAATGCCTTGCTTTTCTACAAAATTCCCCCACATTTAGAGTCTGTTGACAATACTTCTATGAAACAGTGTGTACGTGAGGGTTGCAGTAGTGATTTTCCAGTTCCCAGCCCCCTTCCAGACTTATCATGAACCCTGCTTCTCCCTTTATCTCTGTCTGTGTAGCTCTGACCTTTATGTCTGTGTATCTGTCTGATCATCTAGGGTCGGCGTGTATCGGTGCATATGTGCATTTGCATCTGTTTGTCAGCATCCTTGAATCTGTCCATCTGCCCCTTAATGATTGGAACTCATAAGCCCATTTTTTTTCACTAGTTTAGAATTCATTCATTTTGATGCTCAATTTGTCCCATCTCTGACTTACTTTTTAAAGCTGGCGTCTGTCTCCTTGTAACTTGAGCCTATATTTTTTCTTTTTTGTTTTAGTACTTTCTGTTTTTAGATATAACAAAATGTTCAGTGCTCATCTTGAATTTGTTCTCCTGCCCCCTCACAATCTTCTATTTCTTTAAGGAGCCCACTGGCTTTTTGTGGGGAGTGAGGTTAGAGACAGTAGCTGTTACCGATTTACTTTTTTAGAGCCAGATCTTCCCTCTATTGCTTGCTGGCCCTCCTCTCCCAGCTGGCAAGAGTGAGATTAGTGAGTAGAGGGAGATGGAGGTGCAGTGAGGAAGTCGGGTTTGGACGGCTGCCCTTGGGGTGTGGGGGATGCTGGTGGTGCTCATCTCTATCAAGCTTTGGGGTTCATGCCTGTGGCTCGCTGTCTTCCAGCCTGGGCCTGCAGGCACCACAGCAGAGTTGCTGCTTGCCAGTCTCAGTCTGGGGTTCCTGTCCCCGGACTTCAGCCTTCTGTAGAACAGCTGTGGCTGGGGTACCCAGCCAACTTCTCTCATCCTGCGGGCTGCAGCCACCCCATCTCCAATGAGAGCTGCGTTCTAGCCTTGGGGAGGAGGCGCTTCCTCCATGCACTTTCCTGCTTCCTCCACACCCCAGGCTCCTTAGGTTCTTTTTGTTCCCGCTTAACAGTTAATCCTGTGTAATAGTTAATACCTCTTCACAAGTTGTTCCCTATTCATACTGCTGTGTGGATCCTACTTTCTGGCTGATGCTGTACTACTTATCAGAACACACTCTATGAGCTGTACTGTACTAGCTCCTCTCCTCAGGAATAGGGGTTTATGATTCGTTCTTTTGTGCGCTGTTAACCTTTGATTCCTTGCTTTTGGCCTTTGTGCTCAGAGTTGAGGTGCTTCGGAGGCCTGTTCCCTTCTGTTCACAGTTACTGTCCTTTGTGTTTTTCTGTGTCGTTCCTCCTTAGAGTTGTAGTTACTCTTTGCTAGGGCAGCTACTGACCACCTTTGTGACACTGCTCTGTCCAGCAAGCATGGTTACATGCCAAAAACCTGTCATTAAATGTGTCACCTTTGATGAGTTTAAGTCTAGCTGTTAAATATATAGAATTTGTATAAGGCATTTAATTCAAGAAATGTTTAAAAATCTGGCACTGGGGATTTGATGACTTAAACAGCCCATGTTCTTCAGGAAACTTTGAGTTTGTAGTTGAAGAAGTGAGCGTCAGGGTCCAGCGTTGACAAAGGGATATGCTCTAGGATGTGGTGCCCTCACTGTCAAGTTTTTGTTATTGTTGTTTCAGTGCTGGAATTAAACCCAGAACCTCATGCATGCTATGCAGGAACTTACCACTCAGCTGCACCCCGGCTCCACTGTCAGGTTTTTTAAGACTTGTGGCATTCCTAATTATGCAGGGGTAGATAATTTCGAGAAGTCACCAGTTTGAGGGGTTAAAATCATGCCTGTGAATCTACACTCTAAAACAGTGTTAAAAAAAAAAAGAGAATCCTCCCCCATGCTATATTTAAGTTTTTCTCTGCCTTCCTCTCTGGTTCTTTGACAAGCTGTGAGAGTTAGACACTGCTTCAGTCCGTGTATCTTCAGCATGTAAAACCATACCTGACACGTAATGCTTAAAATGTAAGTTGAGCAGGCCAGGTGCGGCAGTGCGCGCTTGTAATCCCAGCACTCTGGGAGACTGAGGCAGAAGAATTGCAAGTTTGAGTCTAGCCGTGGTAACTTAGGGACTTAGCAAGACTGTCTCAAAAAGTTTTTAAAAAGAGGGATGATGCTGGGATGTAGATCAGTGCAGAGGCCCTGGGTTCAATCTCTAGGACTAGGAAAAAAACCAAAAGATAAAAACAACAAAATGAATGAATGAGTTAAGATTTAAGTGATGGAGTAATTATAGATGATCATATCACTGAAAGATAATTCTAAGGTCAACATTAAAATGATTATACCTAGTATGGGGAAATAGATATACTACAAGAAGAGAGAGATCTTCAACAACAAAAAGAGACAGAAGAAGTGAAGAGTCATTTGAAATATTTGTTTTCCTAGCAATTCTGTTTTTAGTGAATTTTTTTATATAGTACATCTTATGTTTATATAGGAGAAATATATCAATGAATATTAGATATTTTAGTCCCAGAAATCCTTTTTTTTCTTAAAATTATTGAAGACTTCAGAGAACTTGTGCTTATGGGGGTTATAGCTATTAATAACTACCATACTAGAAATTTAAAAAGTTATTATATTACATTGAAAATAAGAAATATACTGTTATCATAAAATAACATTTTTACAAAAAATGACTTCTAAATCAAAAAGGAAATAGAAGAGTAGTGCTCCTGTATATATTAATGGCTGACTTAGAACAAGATAGTGGTGTGCACTGGAGCCCAGCTCCTTGGGCAGCTGCAGGAATACAGCTTGGGCCGGGGAGTTTGGGGCCAGCCCTCAAGCATCAGTCACCTGAAAAAGGGTGGTTCCCTGAGTTATGCAGATGTTGTCTCAAAAATGTTTGTACTGTGACAGATCTGGAACGGAAAAAGTAAAGTATTGGAAACTATCAAGCTCCTAAGTAGCTGTACGGCTGAATTTTATTGCTGACAATAAATCCTTGGTTTTTTTCCTTGAAGTATTAAGCTCACTTTTTTTTTTTTTTTAGAAAATAACTGCCAAATATTCAGATATGAATAAGGATAGTTTGTTTTATATAATTTCAAAAAGAAGTGTTCTCAGGGGTTGATATTAATGCATTTAGTACTTTTTACTGCTTCATCAAGGACATATTTTTTGTTGTTTTTTTTTTGAGACAGGGTTTCGCTATGTAGTTCAGGCTGACCTTGAACTCACTATGTAGCTCAGGCTGGCCTCGAACTTTTGGTGATCCTCCTGCCTCAGCCTCCTGAGTGCTTGGATTACAGCATCAAGGACATTCTTAAGTGAATCAGGTATTAATTTTTTTTATATGAATGATTGTTAGTAAAAGATTTAATGATTACTAGCAAGTATAGTTTGGTGCTATTACTCTGATTCCTGCTAAGAGGTTAGCAGTTTTGCTGCCATTGTTTTTACACCATCAGTGGAGATGTCACTGCACTAAAAAATGCAGCTGCTGCCTTAGTATTATTATGAGAATGGTTTTGACCTTTGTCTTTGTCACTTTCCTCATAGCTGGGACAAAATACCCAACATCCACAATTTACAAGGAGGAGAGATATATTTTGGCTCACGGTTCAGAAGTTTCAGTCCTTGTAGAGTTGGTGGCCTGGTGGAAAGGCCCAAGTGAAGAAATGGGGTGCATGTCATGGAGGGCAAGAAGCAGAGAGCAAAGTGAGGAACCTAGGAGGGAGATGAACCCTTCCAGGTCCCTGGGGACCTGGCCAGGCTCCACTTCTTAACAGCAAGCCAGCTGTGGCACCGAATGATCCAGTCCCCTCCCAGAGCCCTGCCTCTGAGCTCGTGAGTCTTTTGGGGGACATCTAGATCTGAACCATGACAACTTTATTAATTTCTTGAAAGGACCCCTGGGGACACCCGATAATCTCTGGGCCACACTTTGAGAATGCACATACACGTATACACACACGCCACACACCTCATATGTGCATGCACATACACATGGGTGTTTCATCAGTAGAAGAAGTCTCAATCTGAATTTTTTTGATATGTGGCTATATAGATGTGCCACAATTTAGCCATTAATAGAATTCTCCAGCTATTTGAGATAACACTGGAAAGATGACCAAGATATTTTTTTAAGTTAAAGAAAACAAATGTTGTACAGCACAATGTTTAGTAAGATCCCATTTATGTGTAAGTAAACAAACATGTTTGTGCAAAGACACACCTGCACACATTTGTATAGAGTATGTAACTTGGGGGAGTAGGAGGAGTGATATTTTAAATGTTTGCCTTGTACTTTCTAAACTGAAATGATGTAATGTGTATGGTTAACGTTAATATTGGAAGATACCCAGGCTGGGGATTTAGCTCAGTGGTTCCACCGCCTCGAAAGCGCAAGGTCCCGAGTTCGATCCTGGTACCAAAGGAAAAAAAAAAAGTGGTCAATATTAGAAGATACCCAGCTTGGCTTCTTAAACAATAAGCTTGTCACTGGGTGAAAGGGCGTGGCTTCTGAATTGGTGTAAGTTCTTAGCTTTTGTTGTCTGTTGCTAATGTATTATCTTCAGTTTATCTCCACATGTTTCTGTTTCACAAATTGAAAGTTTCTTATTAATCTTAGTAGCTAAGTAATTTATCTCTCTCAATAAACTGTACAGTTCATTTGTAATACTTGAGAGCTGTAGTGAACCCTGCAGGCAGCAGCTGTGGTAGTGTGGAGGGAAATACTGGTTAATCATCCATCTTTTTAGCTCCTCTCACGTTTTTAGTAAGTAAACCTCAGCAATAGAGAAGTCTTGTTGTAATTACAGAACCATCGGAGATCTGTTACTGTTCTCGTGCTCCGACATATAGTACTTTTTGTGCTCAGATAAATTTAGACCCAGATCTTCTGTCTACTAATCACTAGCAATGTGATCTTATACAAATGAACCTCTGAGTCTCATTTCTTACTAGTAGAAGAAAGCTAATACCTTTCCCTTCTGATGCTGATGTCTGCAGTGTGTCTGGCTCCTGTTGATGATGCTGGCTGGGACTCACTATTGTGTGTTGCTCAGTTTCCTCTCCCTTAGTATGCACATCCTCTTTTGTCTCTCTTTAGTTTTGTGCTGCTCCACAGTGAAGTTTCTGGTTAGCCTTTTGGACTTCTAGATGTTTCCTCTTCTAGCAAGCTCTCCATGTTTCCTCTAGACCAAGTTACTCTCCCCTGCTCAGTTATACAGCTCATCAGTGTACTGTTTAGCTCATTTTATTTTTCCTTACTTTTTTTAATTTGCAAAATTTTCAAATTTACAGTAAAGAACCTAAAAGAGTATTACAGCAAACACCTGCTTACCTCTTCTCCAAGTTCACTGTTAATGTTTGCCCCTTTTGTCTTTCTCTGTGTCTCCCTCGTTTTTTCCCCTGAATTACTTCAGAAGTTGTAGATACTGTGACATTTCACCTCCACGTCCCGTGTTTTCCATGTGACCACCATACCCATCCCACCCATGAAATTTAACATCGATACAGTAATACAAAATAGGCAGTCCATATTCATGTTTTCCACTTGTCCTACAGATGTCCTTTTTAGCTTTTGTTTCATTTCCTTGAGACTTGCTTATATCCCAGGCTGGCCTTGAACTTGTGCTTCTTCTGTCTCAGCTTCCTAGGTGCTGAGTATTGAGTGAATGTGCATGTGTCATTGCACCTGGCTGCTTTTTGTGTGTGGGGGTGTCTGTCATAGTACTGATGTTTTTAAAGAGTTAGGAGAGTTGAGTTCTTTCTCTCTTTCTCTCCTCCTTCCCCTTCCCCTCCTCTCTCTTTCTCTCTCTCTCTCTCTTTCTCTCTCTTTCTTTCGTCTGGCAATCAAACTCAGGCCTTATGCAAGTTAGGCAAGTGTTCTTTCACAAGCTTGGCATCCAGCCCCATAGACACTGACATTTTTAAGGAATGTAGAACAGTTGTTCTGTAAAAGGTTCTACAATTTGAATCCATCTGATTTTCTCACCATTAGATAATTGTTTTTAGTTGTTTTATTATATCAGTTATCAGACGGATTTTCTGTGAGAAAAAGACCAGAAGCTCCTGACAGCTAAGTGAGGACCTGAAACACCAGTTCAGCCTGATTCTTAGAGCTGGGTCCGGCCTTCATATCTGCACTGTGTTACTCTCCTGTTGAACATAGACTGCTTCACAGAACGTGAAAGTCTGATGAAGTCACTTCAGGCCTTTGGATCAAGAAGAAACAAGACCACCCTGCAGTCCTATCTGAACATAAAAAACATGAATATTATTCAAGTCCCCAAAATGATCAAACCTACCCTTGTCCTGCCTGCCATGAGGGCCTGCTGCCTCTTTATAATGACAGTTTTAGCCTCACTTCGTTCTTCCTGCATCATAGCGAGTGAGATTCTTTAAGAATCATAGACTCATAGAGTTACATAGATTTCATAGAAACAGAATTACCTTCACTTCCTGACAGCGTCTAGTCTAGGATAGAATTTTGTTCCCTTGAAGTTGTCCCCAAAGTACCTAACATAAGCCCCAGTCATGTAAGTCCTTTCTAATACCCTCTTGATGCAACACTTTTGGCTTCTCGGTGCTGAGCATTTTCTCTTGCAGGAAGCAGGAAGTCTCTCTTCTTTGACTAGAGGCGTGTTCCTGGTGCTGTTTGCCTTGAGGGAATTCACACCTGAGAATCTTGGCCTCTTGTTTTCTTTTTCCTTTGTGAATGAATTTTGGATGTAGTCAAGAATCATCAGGATCAAGCATTTGAGGTGGCTTCATGTTGGTCAAGGATAAGTTTTAGTTCCACAAAACTAGTTTTTTTTTTTTTTGGTAACTGGGGATCGAACTTGGGTCCTTGTGGTTTCGAGGCAGGTGCCAGAACCACTGAGCTAGATCCCCAGCCTGAAACTAGTTGTTTTTAAATCATTGACATTTGAATTTTTAAGTTGTATGTAGGAGTTGTTCCAAATAATTATAAATAAAACTCAGAGGAAATACCAAAGGCAATTTATAGATCAGAGACAGAGGCTTTATATCCAGGGATTAGCCAGCTTAGTTAGAATGTTTGAATTTAATTTTTCCTCTCACAGCTTTTAATATATTAACCATTGTGGGGTTTTGGAGTGGGGGAATGACTTGCACCTATTACGCACACACATAGTATACATGATACATGATACTGTGCAGTAACCTTCCTAGGAAGAATTTGCTCTGTTTCCTGGCTCTGCCTATAATCTTTTGTACTTTGTTCATAGGAAAATAAACATTGGCTCTCTGAGCGGACATGGAAAGCAGCAGTGAGAAAAGCACCTGTTTGTGATTTCTCATGCTCTTGCTGCCTTTCAGGTGAAGTTTTGAAAAGAGATAAAGGAGGGCATTGTCTACGATTGCGATAATTGTGAATATTGCACTTTTTTAAGAGAATTAAAAAACCAGGTAGTGTCATTTTATATCTACATAAAGGCCAGTAGTTATTACATTAAAATTCATCTCTATCTCTTTGTTTATGCTAGTGATATTACTTTTTTCTGTTGTTCTGAAATCTTTTAAGAAAGTACAGTACAAAGAAGTACACATGTTCTTTCATCATGTTTGTTTTGATGATAGGATTCAATGTAATTGAACCTTTTAATGCATAAGCTATTAGTTTTTGTTGTATTCCACTTTGAAAAAAATCTTCTAATTCATTTCTGCTTGTCCAGGTTTAGTGGAATAGAAGTGCATAGATCAAAAAAAAAAAAGTGCATAGATCAGTAGAATTACAACAAAGACAAGCTTTTGACACATGTATTCCTTTGCTTAAGCATTTAGACTAGCTGATTGGAGAGATGAGATGAATCACATTAGGATTAAAGCCCCAAATTTTTATATATTTGTTTCAGACAAATAAATTTTTTTAGGGTGTTGTTAATTATTAAGAAGTGTTCCATTAAAATGTCTCTGCAAGTAGTTATTGTGTTTAAAGATAATGGGAGGTGGTCTTATGGATTGAAGTGTAAAAAAAAAGTTTGCATTTTTCTGGGTTTCTGTTCCAAGGTTATCGATGTTTACAGAATTACTGGTATTAATTCACAGGCACTGCAATTAACTATTTTTTTAAAAAAAACTATAATTAGATTGGACATAATCATAAACACAGGATCATACTTCTTTAGTCAACAGGAGGACTAGTGAGCATTTCACCTGTTTGGCTGGTAGATTTTCTCCAAGATTAAATAATTTAGATTGTTTTCAGGCCAGAGAATTTGCTCCACTTATTGGCATTCTTGGAAGTTTGTTTTCAGATAATATTAGATAGGTAGTATTAGTAAGCTAGTAGTGTCAATTTAAGTACGATATTGGAAGGATGGAGTTTAATTTAATGATTGCGTATGAGTTGGAAACTAATAGGAAAGCAGATTTAGTGTAATGGATTATACTAGGCTTGGTTTCTTGTGGCAGAACTTAAGACAAGATAGCAGTCAGTTGCTTTCCGTGACCAAAGGTCTGGAAGGAGCTCAGGATGGCAGCTTCAGGGTGGTCAGGAGTCACAGCTCCTGCTGTTGGCACTGCCCCTTTTTAACCATCCACTTCAGGTCCTCCCCAGAAGGAGGACGGGACAGTGGGGAGAGATCAGGGAGGATGTGTCTCAGCTGTTGTTTAAGGAGATTTCTGGGAAGCTACTCTTAAACTTTTGTCTGGATGCTATTGGCCCGAGCTTGGTCCATGTCCACACCTAACTCCAAGGCAGTCTAACAGTTGTCTTTTTTTCTGACTACCATGTATCCAGTTACAAATTGAGGATAATTTTGCTAAGGAGTAGAGTAAGAACAGGAATTTGGATAGCAGCTGGCAGCCTGTTCCATAATAAAAGCGGAGTCCTGGATGTTAGGGTTCCTCTATCTAACTGACTGCCATTTACCTGACAACCCTTAGTGGGCCTGGGCTCCTGGAGGATGTTAAAAAATGTTATAGACCCTATCTCTAGAAAAACGAACCTGTGCTTATGTGTGTGGAATTCTGTAGCATTGTTATCTCTGAAACCTATCCATGTATCATGGCCTAGGATTTAAGTATTTTGTTTTTTCAAATTCTTAAAGCTGTTTATTATAAAAATAAATTCATATTAATTTTATAAATTAATGGGTTTCACTATGACTTTGGCAAATGTGTATATTGTACTTTAATTATTTCTACCCTTCCTACTACCTTTCCTCTCTCTCTCTCTCTCTCTCTCTCTCTCTTTCTTCTTGTGCCAGAGATCAAACTCAGGACCTTGAGCTTGCCAGGCAGGTGCGGTGCCACTGAGCTGCATCCCCGGCCCTCGCCTTTCTACTTTTATGACAAGCCTCGGATTTTTTTGTTTTTTTGTTTTTGTTTTTTTTTCTACTGGGGATCGAACTTGGGTCCTTGCACTTGCCCACCAGGCGGTGAAACCACTGAGCTAAATGCCCGGCCCAAGCCTCAGATTTTTTTGTGGTCCCACTTTTAAGATTTCCCTTTAGAAAGTTTCATGGTGAGACAGGTGTTTGGAATTTTTTGTTATTTATTCTCATAGTCAACAAATGTTTGCTACCATGCTCCGTCTGGTAGGTGCTACGACAGCTCTTGGAGATTCAAGGTTACCATGATACTCTGCTAAGCACTGGCTGTGTGGCTGACATGGAACGAGGACCCTTAAGTACAATACTTATTTTCTCCATTTTACAGTGAGGAGACAGTCTGCCTGAGATTCTGTAGCTCGCGAGTGGTAGAGCTTGTGTTTGAACATGAACCTCACCCCAGTGCCTTTTTAAAGTTTGTTGAAATAAACACTGCCAGGGCCAGGAGGCACGTTGAGCAGAGGGAATTTTAGTTGTTCAGTTTCAAATTCTTGTCTTGGTTTATGTAATAGGAAGCTGTCTGTGCTTTAGAGTTTTGTTAATACTTTACAGAGCCACTTTAAGTGGCATTATAAACTTTTAAAATGTTTAAGTATGTGAGGATGCTACTACTTTTGCTTCTGTAGCTTTTAAATTTACATTGCAAACAGCACATGACAGATACTGACTGATGATCTTACCTGAGTTGTACAAAATGTTCATGTTTGCAAATGTCTTTATCAGCACTCAGATTCTGTATATCATTAAGAAGTTCTATGTGAACTGCCTTTCTGTCACCTTGCAGAGCAGAACTTGCTGGTGTTGTGTCCTCTTTCTGCTCACAATCTGTTGTCACAGTCACTGGCAGCGTCATATGCAGAAGTCGGCAAAAAAGCTGTTTGCTTCAAGCTGAGGTTTTTGCCCCACTTACAATACAGATGTTCTTATAATTTCCTCTCTTCAGCCACTTTATAAATCATAAAGAAGAGAAAAGGGAATATTATATGAGTAATTGCAACATTAAATTACTATAGCAAACCATTTGAGTTCTTTAAAATTATCTTTTCAGCTTCAGTTTCAAATCACTAGCTCCTCAGGCAGTAAGTGTGTTACAGATAGGCCCTAGATTATGAACACACTGTTTATTTATTAGTGGAACCTGTGCCTCTTGTTGCCCAGAAACATTATTTTTCTTTCTGATTCTAATTGTGATGGAGCCTAGGTATGACTTCCGAAGTTTGCATAATAAGCACAGCACATAGGAGTGGTCAGCCTATCTCTGGATGTAAACGTCATGAAGCAGCGCTTGGTCATTCTTTGTGTAAGTGTTGATTTGACTTTTAATTCCAGGGCGATTTGATGAAACCGTCATAGAAGAGAGAAGACAGTGTGCCGAAGACCTGCTGCAGTTCTCTGCCAACATTCCTGCTCTTTACAACAGTAAACAGCTTGAAGAGTTTTTCAAGGTTTGTCTGTCTTTCTGGAATGTTTTGTATCTTATTAAACACTTTTGTTTCTAATTTGTAGTAAATGCAAGTAGAAAACGTCATCATTCACTAAAAAAAAAAAAGAATTAGTAAAATAAATAAGCATGCCTGTGGCATATGTTCTGTTTTTTAGTGTGGAAGTGTATATAATTTTAATGCCTAGGTTTCAAAAAATTGATACAGCTTTAATTGCAACAGTCTGGGAGCTGAGGCTGGAGTATTGCAAGGTGGAGCACAGCCTGCACAACTTAGTGACTTAAAAACATTAAAAAAAAGGGGATAGGAGGGATTGGGATGGTGTCATTGTTGTTTCTTTTCTTTACCTGGAAATATGCCCATTTATATAAATTTAATTTCATAGACTTTATAAGCAGCAAGGTATATGAGTAGCGAGATACTTAATTTTCCTGATGCTAGTGGATCTACACAGAAATTTTTTTTTTTTCCCAAAGCAGGACTTTTATTAAGGGACAGAGCTGCCAGGCTGTCTTGAACAGTGGTGAGAGCAGCTGAAAATTAGTTTTTTATAACCTCATTTAGTTTACTAGAGAAAGCTGATCTTTTGAAAGGCATTGCAGATTTAGGACTTAAAGTAAAGAAAATAGAAGTTGTAATAGTAAGATTTGTAATGTTAATGTGATCCATTATTGTCTTAGTTCTTTTTCCTGTTGCTGAGACAAAATACTCAATACCCAGAGTTAAAGGAGGAAAGGTTTATTTAGCTTACAGTTTATAGAGTTTTAGTCTGTAGTTGGCTGGTTCCAAGGCAGGGTGGTAGAGGGGCATTGCAGAAGAGAAACAGCTCATGGCAGGCAGAAGGCAGCAAAGCAAGCAACAAGCCATAAGTGACAAGTGAGGACCACAGCCCTTTCTTTCCCTGATTTCCTACCCAGACCACCCCCACTTAGGGCAGACAGCACTCAACCCTTGATCCTAGCACCACACTGTGAATCAAACCCAGCATCATGTCCTTGATCCCACAGGACACACCCTAGATCCAGCCACCTCTGAAAAGCCCCGACTATGACTGCATAAGGCTTTAGGGAGACATCTAGACACAAGCTAGATACAAGCTATAGTTGACCTTATTGGTTTATTTTTCATTACTCAGCAAACTAGGCTAAGATAAATATAGCTGCTGCTTATGCCCAGTGGGGCTCGTCACGATCAAGGCTGAGACCGACACAGTATTAGCTCTTGCTCTTCTCTGTCACAGTGTTTCTATCTGGCAGGAAGTCTGTTCTTGGAGGAGAAGGCATTGCTATTAAGCAAGAGATTTGCTTTATGGAAATTGTGAAAGGCCAATTAACTCACATTATACAGCTAAGGAAACTAGTCTGGGGATGAATGAAAGGTAGACCATAGACTTACCTGTTCATTGTAGTATTTGTTTTGGATCTCTGAGTTCCTTATTGTAATTGCTGAGGGAAGTCATTCACTTTTAAACTTGGAAGTGAATATGAGACACTTGCTCTTAGAATTTGTGAAAGATTGGACAGCCTATTGTTTTGTTTTGTTTTTGTTGTTGTTGTTTCTTTTGAGACAGGGTCTTTCTATGTAGTTCAGACTGGCCTTGAACTCACTATGTAGCCCAGGCTGGCCTCGAACTCATTGCAGTCTTTCTGCCTTACCCTCCCAAGAGCTGTGCCACCATGCCCAGTGAGATTGGACAGTTTAAGAGAAGTGAAGCTAATTGTAGAAAATATCCTGGAACCATTTTATGCAATTTGCTGAGCAAGAGCAGGATACTGATTAGGGAATATTGCTGCAGTGGTGTTTAGTGTTTTTAAATAGAGAAAAGAATATGGTCTTTAGGGTTGTGTATCTGCAAGCAAAACACATAAAACCAAAACTTGCCATGTTAACGTAAGAAAAGGATTCATTTGACTCATCCCGGAGGTCTAAGCAAGGAGATTGTCTAGGGCTGGCACAGAGCTCATTACCATCATCAAGGATCTAGATATCTGGGCCTGGGTGTGAAGGTGAGGGGTCAAAAGAAGTGTGCCAGGTTTGAAGCTTTCCCAGAAAGCCTGGGTAGTCACTCCTTACATCTCATTGATCAGAACTGGGTCAGATGTCCTTCCTTCAGGGGAGTATGGCAAGGGGACTCTTAGCTTCCTAATTCTCATCCTAGGTGAAAATGGGAGGACAGGATTTTGAGTAGACTGTGCTGCTGTAGTAAAATTATTTTCTCTGCAGAAACAGTGATGAGACCACATGCAAATGACCACACAACAACTTGATTAGACTGACTTTTCTTTTGAACATTCGTAAGAATAGAAGAGAGAGAACGGACCTCTGTTACTCATCATTGGCCTTCAAAAATTAATCATGTATTCCCAAGGCGCTTCATGTGTACAGTACTTTCACATCAGGTGTTGTTTGCTGGTTTTACATTTATTAATGATAGCTTTATCGACGCTTTAGAATGACCAGCTGTAGGTGTGATTTTACCGACTGTCAGTACTCTTACAAAGTTGTGGAGCTATCACTACCTCAATTATAAATCGTTTCCATCACCTCAGACAAGTTCCCCTGTGGCCTCTTGCCTAGTGGCCCCCTTCCCCGTTCCCCGCCCTTGGCAGCCACCTGTTTTAGTCTATAGATTTTTCAACATTTCACATACATGGAATTATATAGTAAGTGATCTTTTATTCTTGTTTCTTTAACTTAATGTAGTGTTTCAGAGCTTCATATTATATCATGTATCAGTATTCCATTCTGTTTTTTTCTGTTTTTCGGTACTGGGAATTGAATTCAGAACCTTGTGCTTGCCAGGCAGGTGCAGCACCAGTGAGCTAAATCCCTGGCCCTGTATTCCATCCTTTTATGTTCCTGAATGGTATTCTGTTATGGTACCTCCGACCCTCAGCATGGTGGGTATATTTCATGATGTTTCACAGATGTCTGAGACCATCTGTAATAACCAAACTCTCTATATACTGTTTTTTTCCTATTTTCACATAAAATAAAGCTCAATTTATAAATTAGACAGAGATTAGCAACAATAAATATTAAAATAGGGAATGATCACAATATACTATAGTAAAAGTTATTTAAGCTGGACATGGTGGTGCATGCATGTAATTCCAGCACTATGGGAAGTTGAGACAAGAAGATTGCAAGTTTGAGCTCAGCCTGGGCAATTTAGTGAGACTCTGTCCCAAAATAAAAAGTGATAGAGGGGCTGGGTGTGTAACTCAGTTTAAAGGCCCTGGATTCAATCCCTAGGACCACCAAACATAGTAACTGATTTCCCTTTCCTCATGGCTAATGATATTTAACATGTTCTGTGCTTATTCATGTGTCTTGTTCAGTGAAAGGCCTGTTAAAATATACTATTTGGATTGCTTTATTTGTCTTGTTGAGTTGTAGGAGTTCTGAATGCATTCTGGATAAAAGCATTTTTTTGTTTTTTTTTGGTACTGGGGATCGAACTCAGGACCTTGTGCTGTGGCAGGCGGCAGCACCACTGAGCTAAATCCGCGGCCCAAAAGCATGTTTTCAGATATGTGATTTGTAATATTTTCTTCCAGTCTGTAGCCTGTCTTCATTTACTGATGGTGTCATTTGAAGCACAAAAGCGTTTGTTTTAATGACATGTAAAAATAAATTTTTTTTCTTTTTTGGATCATGTTATTGTTGTCATTTGAGTAACAATGTCATATAGATTTTCTTGTATGTTTTTTCTAGAAGTTTACATTCTAGACACGTGATCCACTTTCAGTTCATTTTTGTGTATGGGGCAAAGTATTGATCTAAATCCATCTGTGGCACACGAGTATCTCAGCACCATTTGCTGCGGACTGAGTTGTGTTGGCGCTGTTATGAATTAACTGTGAAGGGAATGGCTTCTTTCTGGCCCATTGATGTGATCTGTTAGTCCATGTGGCTGTGCTTATAACAGTACATGCTGTCTTGATTTTTGTTGTTTATAAGTTTTGAAATCAGATAGTATAAATTTGCTGAGTTCATTTTCACTTATCCAAAATTCTTGAGGCAATTTTGAGTTCTCTGAATTTCCATAAAATTTTTTTTTCTACCAGTTTGTTTATAATGAAAAAATTCTTATAGAGTTTTTAACTCTGTACTTCATTTTGGAAATTGTCATCTTGATAATGCTATGTCCTAATCTGTGAACATGAAATGACTCTCCATTTATTTAGATATCCTTTAATTTCTCTTAGTAGTGTTTTATAATTTTCAGAGTATAATTTTTGTGCTTCTTATGTTAATTTTTTTGTTAAGAATTTTAATCTTGTGATGCTAATAGTGAATAGAATTACGGTCTTTTACTTATTGTGCTTTAAAGGTTCATGCCTGTTGTAGCCTGGATTAGAACTTCATCCCTTTTTATGGCTACATAATACTCCTTTCTATGGCTATGGATATGCCGCAATTTGTCTATTTGACCATTTGTCAGTTGATGCATATTTGAGTTGCTCCTCTTCAGCTATTATGATGGTGCTGCCAAGAATATGGGCATATGGGGCCAGGGATTTAGCTCAGTGGTTCCGCCACCTGCCTCGCAAGCGCAGGGACCCGAGTTCAATCCCTGTTACCAAAAAAACAAACAAACCAAACCAACAAACAGAAAAGAATATCGGCATATGGTTCTTACAGGGACATATGTTTTCATTTCTCTTTTGGGAGTAGAATTGATATAGAAAGATTTTTAATTCTAATTCAATTTATTATTACAGGTCTGTTGTAATTTTTTCTTTGTTTTTGAATCAGCTTTGATAACTTAGCTCTTTGTAGGAATTCTCATCTAAATTGTGTACTTTATTGGTATAAAGCTGTTTATAGTTTTCTCTTATACCGTTAGATCTCGTCTTTAAAAATTGATCTTAGTTGTTTATTACTCTTAAAAAAACCTTATTTTGGACTGAACTCAAATTTAGAAGTAGAAGCTGTCAGACAATTGGATTTCTTGACCATCTGTTCCTTGGGGACAGTAGTATTTGGGGCATAGAACTATTGGGAGAGTGCAGGACGAATGATGGTAAGAGTATCATTTTAAGTATTTATAATTGCTTAAAGGTTGTAAGCTCTTCTGTCTTTAACTGTTGTCTTGTCTCAATGAAGCCACAGCATAAAATCACAACTGCTTGTCTGATGATCACATTCTCTAGTTGCCTGTAGAGAGTAGAAGAAGATAGTTTTGGAGGCCTGGACTTGCAAACCTAGATGTAGGATTACAATGACGGTCGTCAGAGGCCTACATTGATTTTTGTATCTTCAAAAAGTGTCCTTACTGAAAACACCTTAAGTTTCGTTAATTTTACCTTTGCTGTATATAAGTGGTTCTCTAACTTCAGTGGCTTCTTGGATCACCTGACGTGTTATGTGATGTTGCAGTTTATACTTTGATAAAATTCAGTGACTCCCTGATGGGTTCCATCCATTACCACTAAAATGACCTGTCCCTGAGGGTGTTTGAATAATAAGTACTCGGCAGCTGCTGGCTTTTTTCTTCTGTGTTTTCATTATGAGTGCTTTTGACAGATTTAAAATAACGCACTTATTAAAAGCCACATATTGTAATGAACACGATGATTCTTCTAGTGATTTTTAAGTAGTGGACTATTTTCAGAGTAGCTTAGGGTTAATGAAAAATGGAAAATCAGCGATTTGCTTGTCCCTCCGCCTGACTCGCACCCCACTTTCCTCTTAACGTCCCTTATCAGTGTGGTGCATTTGTTACAATCGCTGAACGAGTGTTGAGCTACTTTTTTTTCCTTAAAGCAACTGTAATCTATTTTAATAGATTAGTAATTTCTGTAATCCTTATTCTGTACTCAGTTGAGGTAACTAATATTTATTACCGATTGTTTTTCATGCTCCCAGTGACCAGGAAACACGATTGCTCTGATCTTTTATAGGGCGGGATAATCACTGATGGCTCTGAATTAATTGGCCCCCCTGAAGGTTGCTCAGACTCCCTCGCTGATGCTGTTCCTGAGTGTAGTGCGGAAGGTAAGAGGCCCACTTGCATTTCAGAGATTTGATTGCAGAAGACTATAAATCATATCTGGATTGCCAAAAAAAGAGGCGTACATAGGAATCTGAAGGTATTTCACTGATTGTAAGACAGCCCCTCCCCCAGTGTTGACATTGCTGAGTTGGGTGTGCTGATCCTGGGTTGATGAGTGGCAGCTTTCTTCTTTCTTATTGTTATGTAAAACAGTGGTTCATCCTACGGTTCATGGGATCTTAGGTTTGGTGACATGGTATAGTGAAGAGTTTAGAATTTAGAAAGATGTTCTCGTGTGCTAGGCAGCACAATTTGCTGTGCAAGAATGCCTCACTAACGTTTATTTAGCAGAATCTGACTGTTACACAATGAATTTCAAGGCTGGCTTTGAAAATTTAGTCATTTACCCAGAAAGAATAAGCCTAAGGCAGTTTTAGTGTTTTTGATATATCTTGTAATAACATGAATCTAAACAAAAGCAATTTTTGTACATTTAATCAGTTTAATTCAAGAATACTTAATCTAGTTTTATTCCTTGAATTCATGTACTTAATTTACATGAGGATTTTAATATATGCATTTTAGCCTTTGGAGTTTTATAACTAATTTTCTTTGGGGGAAAATGAAGGAATTTTAAAAGACAGAGATTGGAGGACGGGGTGGTGGGGAGAGTGTTTAAAGAGAAAATAGACTGATTCAAAGAACATGAGGTCTGATTTATTGAAGGTAAGATACTAGACTAGATGGTGTTTGTTGGTCTGTTTCATGACTGAGAGTTGGCAGTGAGGACGGATGCAGGAGAGGGCAGCAGTCCCCTTGTGGTGCTGTCTGTGGATTGACAGCCTCACTGGCACGGGCCTCACTGACAGCCTCACTGACAGCCTCACTGACACAGGCCTCACTGACACAGGCCTCACTGACAGCCTCACTGACAGCCTCACTGACACAGGCCTCACTGACAGCCTCACTGACAGCCTCACTGACAGGCCTCACTGACAGCCTCACTGACATCCTCGCTGACACAGGCCTCCCTGACAGCCTCACTGACACAGGCCTCATTGACACAGGCCTCACTGACATCTTCACTGATAGCCTCACTGACAGGCCTCACTGACAGCCTCACTGACAGGCCTCACTGACAGCCTCACTGACAGGCCTCACTGACAGCCTCACTGACAGCCTCACTGACAGGCCTCACTGACAGCCTCACTGACAGCCTCACTGACACAGACCTCACTGACAGCCTCACTGACAGCCTCACTGACAGCCTCACTGACATCCTCACTGACATCCTCGCTGACACAGGCCTCCCTGACAGCCTCACTGACACAGGCCTCATTGACACAGGCCTCACTGACATCTTCACTGACAGCCTCACTGACAGGCCTCACTGACAGCCTCACTGACAGGCCTCACTGACAGCCTCACTGACAGGCCTCACTGACAGCCTCACTGACAGCCTCACTGACAGGCCTCACTGACAGCCTCACTGACAGCCTCACTGACACAGACCTCACTGACAGCCTCACTGACAGCCTCACTGACAGCCTCACTGACACAGGCCTCACTGACAGCCTCACTGACAGCCTCACGGACACAGGTCTCACTGACAGGCCTCACTGACAGCCTCACTGACATCCTCACTGACAGCCTCACTGACAGGCCTCACTGACAGCCTCACTGACAGGCCTCACTGACAGGCCTCACTGACAGGCCTCACTGACAGCCTCACTGACAGCCTCACTGACAGCCTCAGAGACAGGCCTCACTGACACAGGCCTCACTGACAGGCCTCACTGACAGTCTCACTGACAGCCTCACTGACAGTCTCACTGACAGCCTCACTGACAGGCCTCACTGGCAGCCTCACTGACAGGCCTCACTGACAGGCCTCACTGACAGGCCTCACTGACAGCCTCACTGACAGGCCTCACTGACAGCCTCACTGACAGGCCTCCCTGACAGGCCTCACTGACAGGCCTCACTGACAGGCCTCACTGACTGACAGCCTCACTGACAGGCCCCACTGACAGCCTCACTGACAGGCCCCACTGACAGGCCTCACTGACAGGCCTCCCTGACACAGGCCTCACTGACAGCCTCACTGACAGCCTCACTGACACAGACCTCACTGACAGCCTCACTGACAGCCTCACTGACAGCCTCACTGACAGGCCTCACTGACAGCCTCACTGACAGGCCTCACTGACAGGCCTCACTGACAGGCCTCACTGACAGGTCTCACTGATAGCCTCACTGACAGCCTCACTGACACAGGCCTCACCGACATCTTCACTGACACAGGCCTCACTGACAGGCCTCACTGACAGGCCTCACTGACAGGCCTCACTGACAGGCCTCACTGACAGCCTCACTGACAGGCCTCACTGACAGGCCTCACAGACAGCCTCACTGACAGCCTCACTGACATAGGCCTGCTGTAGGACATTGGCCTCTGGATTTGGCAAGAGCAGCAAGGCCTGTGTGGTGTGTGGGCTGGTACCCTTACTCTTTTTCTTTCTTTTTTTAGTGCTTCCATGTTGAGAATTGTTTTTTTTTGAGAATTGTTTTTTCTTTTCCCTTTCCTTGACTTAAAAGCAAAGCCCGTTTGGCTAAGCCCAGAATCCTGTTTAATGTGAGGAGGCCACATGTCTCAAGGTCTCCGTTGAGTTCCCAGTACCATTAATTCCATCCCGATTCTGCAGGGTCATAGAAAAACGTGGTTGACAATAATTTTATAATCTGTCATCCTTTTTCAGAGAAAATATCCATTCTCCATGATCTGTTTTAGTCAGAGACCTCTGCTAGGGTTTTGCGGAATGTAGAATATTTTTCTTTCTCTTTTTATCTTTATGATACAAGGGGCAGAGGTTGGATGATGGAGGAGTGGCTATATTCTTTTGATATCCACAATAGGTCTTTATTAATAGGTGGGAGTTCACCGTGATGTGAGAAGGGCACCCAGAGTCTGCTTCGGTTTAAGTAGTCACCGATGGAGCAGTACTGAGGCCATTTTGTCTCCTGTTGGAGCCCAGGAGAGGAGGGGAGGAGCATTGTTATTAGGGATGATTTTTCTTGGGATGGTATTCTAAAATGTTGAGGGCCGTTCATGGTGAACAGGTGGCCATTTCAGTCCCGAGAGAGATGCAGCTCGGGTGAACCTATAGTTACCATCTGTTGGGATCCTTCTGAGAATCAAAGCCAGTGCTACATTAGTTAATGTCAGCAGGACCAAAGCAGGGCTTAGGGCTGCCCTGCCAAACTGGTCTACATGCGTGACCTTCATAGATCTTGTTTTTATTTTTTAAAACCTCTGAACTTTTAAGACAATGCGTTCCCTGGAAGGATTTTTCTTTTAGGAATCAAATTCCTTTTAGAGAAACTGGGACCAACATTTTTGTTAAAAAGACAGAAAAAGACTTAACTAACATTGATTTTTTTTGTTTGTTTTGCGCCAAGGTCTTGCTGTGTAGTTTAGGCTGGCTCTGAACTCACTACGTAGCTCAGGCTGGCCTCAAACTTGTGGTGATCCTCCTGCCTCAGCCTCCCAGAGTTCCGGGATTACGGGTGTGCAACACCAGCCTGGCACAATCCAGCTCTTTTTATAGCTTACCACTCCCTTGGGAACTGATCAGGGTCCCAGGAGAACATTAGTTTTTTCCGAGAGTGCTGTCCCCAGTGACCTAATTTCATCCCTGTAGGTCCTATCACGTCATCACCACCACACTGAGGACCAAGCTCCTGGACCTGCACACTTGTGGGGCCTAAGGCGTGTCCGAACTGGAGTATGTGGCAAGTTTGTCACTTCCCTCCCGGTTTGGGGGGCTGAACTCAGGACCTTGCGCTTGCTAAGAAGCCGTTCAATCCACTGAGCTAAATCCCCAGCCCCCAGGCCATCTTTATTTTTGTTAGTTCCTTAAAAGTGCAACCAACATATCCTAATTTACTTTGATGATGAAAGTTCTGATGAAAACATGATAGTCTGTGATTTTTGTCTTTGTTTTAAAATTAGAATAATTTTATGGTATAGAGGAATTGAGAAACCCCTTTGGGATTTCATAGAGTCAGTAATTTGGTGATTTATTTTATAAGTAACTACATTTTATTTAGTATGAAACTGAAAATTACAAAATTTATCAGCGTTTTTAGACAGAAGGTTAACTTTGTTTTATATTTTTAGAATAAAATGCTTGTTATTCTCGTGTCTCCTTTGTCCAGAACTATTAAGCCATATTTTCTCAGAGATGAAAGGAGGGCTGTTTGCTAATGTCTTCCATATTAAGTTTCAGTCTCTTGTTGGAGTTGAGCTTAGCAGTGAAGTTACAGTGACATTTGCAGGAACTGCCCCGAACGGTGCCAGGGGACCAGCCCTCTCTGTGTTCCCCTCATCGGTGGGCCTGTTGGAAGCTTGCAGGTTGCCTTACTGCCATGCTGGCCTTGCTGTCGGTGCCTTTGATATTGGCCTGCCTCGTCTGATAACCTGTGTCATTTCCTCTACATTACTTGACTTCCACTGCAGTTTCGGGAGGAATGTTTTCCAGGTTCATGCAGCAAGTAAGATAAAATGATTTGGTGGTCGTAACCACAGATACAGACTGAGAGATTGGCTTCTCATCTGTGGCCAATCTTAAAGGTGAATATTCTCAATGTGTCTCCTGTAGTGGTAACATCTACTGGTTTTGGAGGGTGGGCCTGTAAATTAATAGATTAAGAGCTCCCCACATGCACATTGTAACAGTTGTAGCGACCAGAAGCTGTCTCTTTAAATTGAATAGTGTGGATTATATTGAAAACATTGGGGGACTAATCGGGAAGGCACATGGTTATTTAAGCTTGATAAAAATCTATGTCAAATTTTCTATAATTTGTGTCGTTTTTTCATTTAGTGGATTGTTTGCTTTCTTACTACCCTGAATCTGTGTTTAAGATTAACTTAAAGCCTATGTAATACAGGGTGTAATATAACAGAAAATCTAATGAAAAGTAATTTATTTATTTTTATTTAAAGTAGAATTTTGACTCTACAAATGTCCACTAGGTGGCACCATGTGAGCTCTAAACCTCCAGACCGCCATTGTTCTAAACCTTCCTGTGTGAAGAGTGTTTATTATTTCCTCAGCTTGGAGACATTTTTTTCTCTTTTAAGTGCTGATTTACTCAACTTTATTTTATTAGCTACCCCTTATTAATTGAACTTGCCTCAGTGGGGGAGCTTAACATAAACAGGGAATAAGAACAGGTCATTTTTCTCAAAATAAACACAAATGAGAATTCCCGCGTGCACACACACGGAACGGGCGGTACACACTGTATCCAGGGGCTCCCGGAAACCCCAGGGCTGGTGAGGGTAATATTGGAAATTAAGTGTTTAGGGATCAGGTGGGGCAAATAACAAAACATTTGTGATATGTTGTAGGAATCAGGGTTTTAGGTGCAGGAATAATAAAAATGATATAAATGCCTTATATGACGAATAGAAAAAATTGGGGTTCGGGGGCCTAAGCCTGGTATCTAAGACATTGTAGGATTTAGTTTTTGGAGGGGAGACAGGCAGAACCCATGTGTGGCATAGTAAGCTCAGCGTGAGCTCCTGGCGCGCTCCTAACAGGTTTGAAGCCCCAGAGCCCGGAGAAGATTATGGGGAGCAGCGCGGTAAAAATTCAGTGGGTAAAACGGGAAGCCAAGCGGTAGATCCTTATTGTTAATGGTAACAGTTTTGATTGTAATTACGATCACTATGTTGTTTTTGGAATTTATTCTGTTTCTCACCCAATATACAGCAGACATTCTGATTCTCTTTTCATAACTGTTGAAGTGCGGGGCACAAACATATCCCAGGGATATTATTAAAAATGTGAAACATGGACTGGAGGTTTAGCTCAGTGGCACCATGCCTGCCTCACAAGCGCAAGATCCTGAGTTTGGTTCCCGATGTTAAAAAAAAAAAAAAAAAAGTGAAACATCAAAGGAGCAGCTCTTCATAGTGACAGTAGTCATTCCTGAGTGATGACCAGGGCATCAAGTAGAGGAGTCTTAAGTGGCCTTGAGCTTCACATTGAGGTATTCACTTCAGGTTGCATAAGGCCTGTTTCTCAACCCATCTGTGTACCCTCTACCTCGGGGAACCTTTGTTCTGCTGGCTAGATATCCTGCTTTGTGCATGAAGTATGAGTCACTGCTACTAGGACAAGTAGAAATTCCCTCTGGTCACGATGGCAATGTTTGAACCTCAGAGTTCACTGAAGGCTATCAGCTAATAGTAATGAGGCCATGGATTTATATATAGTCACTCCATGAGAGCCCACCTGTTGTTCTAAAGGAGACTGATCTCTTTTTACAGATGGTCTTCAAATACAGATTTCTGATAGCTTTTGGTATAAAGATTTTTTTTCTGTGGCAGCTCAACCTTTCCTCTGGGGCCTTTCAGCCACAGTGTCCTAGACAGATTCTGCTATACTGCCCTACTCCAAGCAGTTCAAAGCACGGAGGTGAGGGTAGGTAGGTGAACTGGGATGCTAAATAAACCCTTGTGTCTGTAGCAGCTTTCATACAAGTCACCTGGGGCCCTCTAATATCCCGAGACTAGAATCTCTATGATATGAACCTGGAGGCAGAGTGCTTTCATAGAACCTCTGACTTCTCCCTTGTATCACTTCCAAAAAAGCCTTAGGTGTTTGACTTGATGATGCTGGTGAAGGCTGTACCTTTTACTCTTGTGACGGCCTAGAGGGCCTCTAAGGATGCACTGACTTCAGGTTGGCTTAACTTTGGGCAGAGTCTCTGCCTCATGTCAGGTATCAGTCCTGCCCTGCCCGCCTCATCCACGGCATTCTGCCTTCTTACCTGAACTGAGAACCTGGGTCTTCTTTGTCTCTCAGCACTTCCTTTCTGGGTTTTAGTCTCTACCTCATGTAATATTTAAATGTTGTTTTGTATAAAACAAGTTGAATTATAGGACTGTGATTTCTAGGACCACTGTATTAAACAAGTATATTCAGGATAGAAGATAAATAAGTTAGGTCCTGAGTATTTATATATCTTCAGTAGGGCTCATTGTTGTAGTTGTGAAAGGAGTTTTAAAATGTGAGTTAGCTATGTGGCTCATGGTTTCAGAGGTTACAGTCCATGGTCAACTAGTTCTGGCTTGTGGTCCTGTAGTGAGACAAGAACATCATAGTGGGAGCAAGTGGCAGAGGAAATTGCTTACCTTATGGCAGCTAGGAAGTACAGAAAGAAGGGAAAAGTCCAAGGCCTCATGTCCCCTTCAATGGCAGGGCCCTAGTGACTTAATTTCTGTCCACCACCTCCCAGTAGCACCATGGGGTGGGACCAAGCCTTTAGCACATGGGCCTTTGGGGACATTTCATTTCCAGACATAGCAAGATGTCATCTTGAGGCTGTGGGTGTAGCTGTGCTCAGCATGCAGAGCCTAGCATGCTTGAAGCCCTGTGTTTGATCCCCAGCACCAAAAGAAAAAAAAAACAAACCTCCATAAGCAGTTTGGAGAATACTTCAGTGAAAAGGAATTGAGAAATTAAAATACGGGCAAAAAAGGTGTCAGCAAGAACTGGAAAATGATTAGTTGTGATATATGGCCAAGGAGATGTCTTTAGTAATGTTTATAACTTTATTCTCAAGCACATTTGTAGTTTTAGTCCTTGTAGCATTTCCTTTGATATTTTTCAGATATGGAGCTTAACGGCTTACTGCACACAAAGAATGTTCATATTACAGAGTCGCCTATAATTTCATCACAGAGGAAATTACTATTACTACTTAGCCTATACTTTTATCTTCTTTCCTCAATGTGTGTTTGTGTTTTAAATTAGAATTATGGTATACATACTATTGTGCATCGTGGGATTTTTATATGGTATGTCATGAATACCTTAGTATTAAGTATTTTCCATAGCATGATTTTTAATGGCTCTATAATATTTTTTCACAGGGAGGTACTGTACTTATCTATTGTTAGAAATTTATGTTATCTCAAAATATTCACTAAGTTTTTGATGGACATTCCTGTACATAAATCTTTTTGCATGTCTCTGATTGATTTTGGTATAAATGATGAATTCTAGGTTAGAGATAAAAGTAATGTTGTGTTTTTGACATACATTGCCAAATTGCCCTCCAAAAAGATTAATTAGAAGTCCTTTTTTTTCTTTTGTTTCTCCCAGTTTGGCAAAAATATGCTTCTTCCTAACCTGCTTGCATTTTGTTGTTATTGTTGTTTGCTTGCTTTTAAAGATTCTTCACTTAGAAATTAGGTAGAATTTGTGCCAGGGATTTAGCTTAGTGGTTCCGGTGCCTGCCTCACAAGCGCAAGGTCCCAAGTTCGATCTCCGGTACCCCCTCCCCCCCAAAAAAAGATTACCATTATGGGCCGGGAATTTAGCTTAGTGGTGCCACCACCTGCCTTGCAAGCGCAAGGTCCCGAGTTCGATCCCCGATACCAAAAAAAAAAAAATTAGGTAAAATTTGAAAAGGAAATGTTTTGTATAAAATATTTACTTACTTAATTTCACATTCTTTCTCCCTAGATGATTTGATGGTCATACTTTTCTCATATAATTTCATTTAATTATGATTCTCTTTGCTAATATAATAAGGTTGTAAAGGCAAGAGGAAGTATGGCTGTGTTCCTAAATTTTTGTAGTCAAAAGCCAAGAAACTGAGTACACTTCACCCTACCCTGTGCCCTTTGGTATTATTGTTCTTGTTAGAAAAGAAAATCAGGCACAGCGTGAAATGGAACAATGTGACAGATGGCGCGAAGGTTGTAGACACCGGAGAGCAGGCCATGGGTCTGTGACACAGCATTTCCTTTCCTTTGTGATTAGCTGTATAAACCTGAACTTTTTTCAACTAAATTGTTTGTTAATTTCAATATGGTGGATTATATGACCGTACCATTGTAAGAACCAAATTTGCATGGAAATACCTACAGTATTTAAAAAATCTCTTAGAAAGTTTCCATATTTCTCAGAATAGTGCATATGTAACTTTGGAGGTTGCTGTGTGGCCTATAGGCTGAAATGCAGATGGCTGATATGATTTTTCCCTAGGCCTGTGAATCCCAATCAAGGTTGTGGGGTTAATGAAAACTCTTGGTTTTTGGGAAGAGAATTAGTTCTTTATGGGGATTCTAAGGATTTGAAAAAAGTGAAAATAAGAATATATTGACAGGGTGCCAAAGTAGTGTCTAAAGCTGACTGGAAAATTGAGTTTAGCTGCCAATGACAGGTTTTGCCCAAAGTTGCTTTACTTGATATGAAGTAAGCAAGTTGGGTCTGTAACAGGTTGGCAAACCATGGCCCAGGGGCCAGACCTGGCAGCCACCTGTTTCTGTATGGGCTGTGAGCTCAGCGTGGGTTTCACATTTTTGTCAATGGTTACAAAATCTCCAAAGAATATTATACTATGATGTGAAAATGATACGGAATGGAAACTTCAGTGTCCATAAATTTTCTTATTGAAACGCAGCCGTGCTTGTTCATTTACATATTGTCTTATGGCCGCTTTTGTGCTTCTGCAGCAAAGTGAGTAGCTGTGATGGCACCATATGGCTGACAGAGCCTGGCGGATTCACACTCTGTCTCTGTATAGAAAAATGTTTGCTGATCCCTGATCTTAGAGTTGTAGAATCGTGTAGTCTGATCCACTGTCAGTTTTGAGTTAGTATTTAATCCCGAAGAAATCATTTTCTTTTCTGAGAAACGTGGCAGTTAATGGTCAGTGGTGACACAGATCTCACATGAGTAGTTGTTCCCCAACTATTTTTTTATGTAACTGGATTGTGAATCTTAGCTTATGCGACTGTGGGTCCTCCTGAGGTCTTTTCAGGGGGACCAGAAGGCAGAAACTATTTTGATAATGGTATTAGGGGATTCCATGCCTTCTCACCCCGTTGACTTTTGCAGCCATCATGCAAAAGTACTGGGGGTTAAACTGCTGTGCCTGTAGGTCAGGACAGTGACCCCAAAACTGCAGCAGTAGGCACTGCTGTGCTTTTAGCAAAATCAGTGCTAATTTCTCCTCAGAATGGCCTTTGCAAAGCAGTGAAGACTGTTACTTTTATTAAATCTCCTCCTTTGAGTGCATGTCTGTTTAATATTCTGTGTGATGAAATGAAAGTATACATAGAGCACTCTGCAAAGCTGAGCTACCACGGTTGTCTCATTTGGAGACAGTGGTTGCAGCCCCATGTTGAACAGCTGATGTTTTCAGGGGACCCCGTATTGCTCCAAATGGTTGGCACTATTGTCACTCAAACTTGGGTATTTGGCAATTTATTTTTCCTGAAAGTGACTGAAGTTAGTGGAACTTTAAGGAAAACAATTGATAGTATTTGTTGCCAGTGAGTTCTCAGCTCCACAGTAAGATTTTTGGATGACTTCTGCTACTTTGAGTTCAAAGCATTTTGAAGTAGTATTTTGCTACTTTGAGCTTTCCAATATTTAAAGAATTTTCTGATGAGATTTGTAGTATTTTGAACAAATGTGATTTTTTTTTTGGATATTGTAATAATGAAATGGGGTGTCAACGTTTGTCAGACCTGTGTAACTCAGGGAACCTATGTTTTCAGAATGATCCATGTGTTACAGACTAAAGACTCAAGCTGGGTAATAGATCCATTCAGTGTACAAGACAGGCCACTGGATTCAACAGTCACAGAAATAGAAATTTCATTAATAGGATTTTAGATTCCATATTATAGCTAGTTTCCTCGTGGAGTAGTTTTGATGTAGTATTAAAGAAGAATAACCAGTTACCTGAAAAGGCTATATATCCATGTGACATTTGCTCCATATCTTTTGACCAAAATAACGTATGACACATGTTATGCAGTCGGATATGAGGATCCAGTCATACTCTGTTAAGCCAAACATTAGCGTGATTTGCAGAAATGTGAAAGAGTGCTACTTCTCTCAAATTATTTTTTGTTTTGGCAAGTATATTTTTCATAAAATTTATGCTAATATGTAATGATCCTTAATGTTTTACTTAGTCTCACTTTCTTAAATCAATATAATGTTGGTAAATATTTACAGATATAATTGACATACACAAAAGCTATTTGGGGTCCTAAATCATTTTTAGGAATGTAAAGAGAGATCCTGAAACCACAGTTTGCCATCTGTTGTTGAAGACTGTGTTTATTCTCCATGAAGACAGTTTTATGAAATGGGAGAAGTAATTTTCACTGTGAAATAGTTCTGTAACCCTACTATTCATTTTCTGTCTGAAAATTAAAGAGTAAGTGTAGTCCAGAGTTCTCTCCAGAAGCCTGTGGAAGACTGAAACAGAAATTTCTAAAAATTCAATCCTTGAAAAAAATTAAATAGCATACATTTTCCAGATACAGATGGTTAACTGAAGGCTCACCTCTAGGGATGCATTACTTAGATATTATTTGTTACATAATTGTCATAAATAGTTACAATTTCATGATAGTGTATTATGCTTTATATGCATTAACTCTTCCTCATTTAAAGCCTTGCATAATAAGTAAATTATTAAGGAATTACTACTGTTGGCCACACTGTGTTAGGAGCTGGGATTTAAGTACTTTCTTTGGTCTTACTCCAAAGCTTTTGTTCTTTTCCCTGTACCATAATGCTATTTACAGCAGCTGTGTGCACAGGAATTATTTTCTGTAAACAGTTTGCAAGATCTTGTGGTAAAGGCTCTTTTTTTTCCTTTCTTTCTTTTGTTCTTTTTTGGTGCCAGGGATTGAACTCGGGTCCTTGCGCCTGCACAGCAGGTGGCCAAACCACTGAGCTAAATCCTCGGCCCCTCTTTTTTTGTTTTTTTGAGGCAGGGTCTCACTATGTAGTTCAGGGTGGCCTTGAACTCCCAGTGATCCTTCTGTCCCAGCCTTCCAAGTGCCTAGATCATAGGCCTGTGCCACCACGCCTGGTTTAAAGGCTTTTTGACACCAATACTAGAGAGAGACTTGTCTTCAGTTTTAGTTTGGGGATTAAGGCAAGAAGATTATCTTCCAGCATTACAAAGAGACAATGTAAAAGTGAATGAGCTAAACCAAAACAAATTGGTGGACACTGACTCCATGAGTAAATTATTGCCTCCCTGACTGAATTGGGTAGTGTGAAAAATGAACAGCGTGATTTGTGTTCTTTTGGCTGATGCTGAATTAATGTTTACTGTTGTGATCCTACTTCTAGGCTTCTCCAGTGACAGTGATCTGATATCCCTTACTGTTGATGTGGATTCTCTTGCTGAGTTAGATGATGGAATGGCTTCCAATCGAAATTCTCCCATTAGAACTTTGGGTCTCAGTCTTTCTTCGGAGTCTTCAGCACCAGGGGCTGTTGCTTCTGACAGCGAACAGAGCAAAACAGAAGAACGGGAAAGTCGTAGCCTCTTTCCTGGCAGTTTAAAACCTAAACTTGGCAAGAGAGATTATTTGGAGAAAGCAGGAGAATTAATAAAACTGGCCTTGAGAAAGGAAGAGGAAGACGACTATGAAGCTGCTTCTGATTTTTATAGGAAGGGAGTTGACTTACTCCTAGAAGGTGTTCAAGGTACAGTTTACCTACATTAGTTTGTTGTGATATGTTCTTATGTTGGTATCTGCAAAAAACTATGAATATGTAACTTTATCTTATCTTTATAATCCCATATTGAAACAAGATTGAAAATGAGAAATTACTAAATCTTAAATGACAGCATCAAAGGTATTGAACTCAATACCTTGATCAGTTGATCTGCAAAAATGGGATTCTTTTAAAAAGTCAACAAGTCTTCAAGTCTTCTGTAGGAATAAGTAATTATCTATCCTTCCTGACATGACTGCATTGTTCATGAGGAGTATTTACAGAGAATTCTAGTGTTTTTGCTCTCAACAGCTGAAAGAAAATGAGACGGGCTTTTTAAACTAAGAGTATAAAAAGTTCCTGTGTTTGTGTACCACTGTGTTCTTTGTTAGTTGCAGTAAATTCTCATCCAATAATTTAGGTGATATGGAACATGTAGAGCTAAATGTAACTCAGAGTCAGTAAGTAGAACTTTTCTTTTTTTCCAAAGCACCATCGTTTTGGTTTTTGCGTTTTCCTTATAGAATGAAGCATGCTGCAGTTAGTTATGTGACTTTCTGGGACACATTAAGCAGAGGTGGATGTGACTTTCTTCCAGTGATTTTATTTCCAGAAAAACTGTCATTTTCATTGTTGTTCTGTGGTCTTTGGTTTGTCATTGTCATTCCGGTGCCTCTCCCTGTGCCTTTCAGCCTGTATTCAACCTTCTACTTTATTCTTCCTAAGCACAAACTTAATTCTTAAAATGTGGCATAAGGATGCATACCAGGCTGTGCAATAGGGAGTGTGTGTTTGTGTGTGTGTATGTGTGCGTGTGCGTGCATGTGCATGTGCGCACGCCCTGGTTCCTAACAGCTTCTTAGCTAGATCAAGTCTCTTATTTCTAGCTTTCTCACCTGTGTTCATAGCTATCTACTCTGCAGTGTAAGTCAGTCAGCTTCTGGAATTTCCTATCAGTTACTGCTTGTCCGTGTATTTTCTAGCTTCTAAAATTTTCCTGCTATTGTCTTCTCCCTCAAGTCGCTTTATTCTTGTGGGTTTGTTTTTTTTTTCCTTAAACGCATTCTTTGCTCCCAGATAATTAGAGTTTCAGGTGGGGTGCAGCTAAACAAGTATGTTCAATTTTGCTATTTTTAACTGGAAATTCAGGTTTTTAAATTGCTATCTATGTACTGATATTTCAGTGGGTCTGAGGAATAAAAAGCTTTGAATGCTTTGTGGGGAATTTTGTTGTTATTTGTTTTTTTGGTTAGTAATTATTGTCTTACTGAAGTTACTGATACAATCATTTGGAAATAACAAGCAATTTCAAATAATTGATTGTAATATTTACTTCCTATTAAATTTTTTTTTTTTTGGTACTGGGGATCGAACTCGGATCCTTGCGCTTGTACCACTGAGCTAAATCCCTGGCAACTTCGTATTAAATTTTATATAATTTTAGCTATTAATTATAAGGTTTCTAATTGGGAAACCAATACTGAAGTTACTTGTTTTCCTGGTTTTGATATTAATTTTGTTTTTGAAATGGCTCCATCGTCTGTTGCGGTGTTTGCTTGCTAGTGGAGCATTCTGGTCTTAAAGTTCTACTCATTTTTATTCTTTGCCTTAACTCTCATCTTGGCCTGGGAATTTAAAATGGGGAGAAATTGCAAAAAATCTGCTCAGATCCCCTCTTTGCAGATAATTATATGCTAAAATTTCACCGGTGTTTAATTGACATAGGTAAAACACATCGGTATGACATCTTTGTCTTAAAGTTACTTGCATTTAATCTTAGAACACTTTATAATGTTACCACTTGATGGCAGCAGACAAATAAAAATCTCGGCTTCACAATGAAAATTATAGATGCATATCAGCAAAAAACAATAAAAACCTTCATTTAGTTCTTTTACTGATTATTTTTGGTGATTATTTTTCCACTGGTACTTGATACTGAGCCCACTAGACTCCTGTCTTAAGGAACGTTCATCACTTAAACATGTTCTCCTACTTAACGCACGCCTGTCCTTCTGAAACCGCAGTGCCCATTCCTGTTCTCGGTTAGGTTTTTTTCTTTGGTACCGGGGATCGAACTCCGGTCCTTGAGCTTGCGCAGTAGGTGGCGAAATCACTGAGCTAAATCCCCGGCCCTGGGTTAGCTTTTGTTAATGTGCCATCAAATCCAGAAGGATACTAATTGATTATTGTTTTTAGTTTTTAAAAATTTTAAAAAATATTTTAATTTTTTCCCCATTCCTAGCCCTCCCTTCACCCCCTCCACCCTTCCCTATTTACAAAGACTTCATTTCCATTTTTTCCATTTCTCATCATTTTTCCTTTCCCTTCTTTCCTTTCCCCTGCCCCTCCCACTACCCCTACCCCTTTGGACCTTTTCTTCCGATTTTGCATTATTGATTATTCATTCTAATCATTGGTACATTTTAGGTATACAATATAATGACATTCATCATTGGAAATTTGCACCTTTACATAGTCTCTCTTGGGTCTTACTTTTCACCCTTGCCCAGCCCTCCCTTCAACCCCTCCATTCCTATTTACAAAGATTTTGTTCCTATTTTTCCATTTTCTCATATTAATTCCATTCCCTTCTATCCTTTCCCCTACCCCTCCCACTTCCCCTTCCCCTTTGCCCCTTTTCTTCCTAGTTCACATTATCTATTATACATTTTAGTCCTTATTTACACTTTCAGTTTCTCACACCAGAGAAACTATTCGGTATTTACACATGTGTGTCCTGTTTATTTCACTTAAGAGTATCGCCTCAATGTGCATCCATTTAGCTATAAATGTCTCTTAATTTCTCATTCTTTATGGCTGAGTAGTACTCCGTTTTATAAAAACACCACATTTTCTTTATCCAGTTTCCAGCTGATGGGCACTTGGGCTGTTTCCAAGCTTTAGCTATCACAAACTGGGCTGCTATGAACATGGGCGCACATATATCACTGTGGTATGATTCTTTTAATTCTTTGGGGAAGATCCCCAACAGTGGAATAGCTGGGTCAAATGGGACTTCCAGTCCTAGTTCTTTGAGATATCTCCATACAGATTTCCATAGTGGTTGCACCAGCCTACGCTCCCACCAGCAGTGGAACAGGATTCCTCTTTCCCCACAGCCCTGCCAGCATTTGTTACTGGTTGATTTCATGATAGCAGCCATTCTTTCTGGGGTGAGGTGTTTTTAGTTTTTTTTATTGTGTATTCATAATGTGGTCAGTTTCATTCAGACCTGTGTGAACCAGAATCATAAAATTCTAATATTTTTCTTTCTGGCTTTTAAAAAACTCATCTGCCATCTTCAGACTTTTCATTTTTTGACAACATATAAAGGGAGCTCTGTTTCAGTCCCGATGGTTATACGCTTGCCTGTGCGTGACATGTGATGTTGGAGCAGTGTTTCCAGTCGGGATTCCGTTTAAGAGTATCCCAGTCATCACCTAATAGACACGCGGCACTGTCCTCTGTAATTTGGAGGAGAATTGGGGGCTCTAGCTTGTGAGCTTGATTTGACAGTTATGCTCAGTAAAGATTATTCCTCAGGGGAAAGTTGATTCCAGTGTGACAAAACTGTTGCTGAAACATCATTAAAATCAATAATAAATAGAAATCATTTTAATTTAACTCTCTTAACAGTTGTTCCTGTGACCTGGAGTTGGGTTGGCATTCTTTATAGTAAATAATTATTTCTGGATGTCTGATAATCTAGAGACAATAATCTTTTGGAGCTAAGTTGGAATGCTTTATACAGAGATTGTCATGGGTTGGAAACTTGTGTTATTTTATGGCCAAACTATTCCTGCTAAAGGAGCTTATCTGATTGTTAGTAGGTCTGTAAAGGTAGCTCGATGTTTTCTGACTTCCTTGGTGTTTGTGTAGCTGAGCCTCAATGCAAAGCGCAATAGCAGCAGTTCCCTGTGTCCTCCTGTTCAGAAAAGCACGTCCTGGTAGGAGTAACTCTGAGTTCTCTTTTTGAACTTGACACTTCACTTCTTCCCTTAGTCTAGACATAGTTCTTGAAATGAAAGTGTTGTCTACTCTTCTGAATTCTCAAGTCTTTGTGGATTTAAGAGAGAAGATCTAAAGGTCAAGGTTGAAGAAATCAACTTGAACTTTTGAAGAGAATGTTATAGCACTTATCTTTTTATGCCCATCTTGTTTATATATTACTGGAAATAGCTGATAGGATTAATCTTTACACGGTGGTCTTATTGGAATAGTTTAGTAATGTAGAGTGGCAAATGGATTACATAAAGGTAGAGAAATGGTTAAATAACAGTGACTTTGTATCTGTCACATGCCTGTCACTGCACAAAATGTTTTTCTTACATCATTTTGAATCTTCAGAATAACCCTCTAAGAGGTCAGCTATGGCTGGTCATACTGGGCTTCGTCTAAGGATACCAAAATTTAGAGGGTGCAAACATTTAATATAGTGATTTTAAGAGCTTGGCACCTACTTAGCAAGAATAATTATTTAAAACAGTAAGCTACCAGATGGTGAGCATTGTTAGTCACATCCATCTGTGGGCTACATTATGAATTACAGAATTGATTTGAGAGCTGGTTTTGTATAGTTTGTTCCAGGTGCCAAAATCACTGGTTTGTGGTATTTGTAATGTAGATATTGCTATCCCCATTTTACAGATGGAGGAAACTAAGACTTACATAAATAAAGTGATTTCTTGACAAAGCCAGTAAGAGTAAAGCCAAGATTTTAATCTTGGTCTTTTCCAAATCCAAATCTTGTCTTTCTTCCACTATCCCATGTCATTTCTCACACATTCCCCCTCTTACTAGATTAGCTTTTTAAAATGGAGAAGCAGCAGATTTCCATTATCAGATGTTGAGAACTTTATTTTGAATGTTCATTCTTTTTCCATCTCCCATTTGTTTCTGATAATCATTTATCACTTGTTCACCACGTGCTTATTACTCATATGTAACAAGCACTGTGATAGGGAATATAAAATGGCTTTCCTTGTGAAAATGTAAAAAATATTGAAGCCCTTCAAAATGAGTTATTTTTGCCAACTCTAGCATGATAAGATGCTCCTTCATTATGTAGTGTTATCTTGTTGAAAATATTGGGTAGATTTGCTGCTTTAGCCAAACCCATTGCTTTCCGTTGTGCTTGTTGCTTGTGCCATGATTTTGTAATCCTCTCTGCTTCTCTCCTCTACTTCTGTACCCTTTCCCTTCTCCTCCTCTCTTACCCTCTCCCCTCTCCTTTTACTTGATTGAAATCTCCAGCACATTATGAATTAAGTTTAGAATGAAAAGACCTCTTGGAGATTGTTGGTATCTAATTTTTTTCAAAGTTTTGTTGATATTTTTGACCAGTGAAACTGTTTCTTTTTTTTATTATTTTGTTGTTGTTGTTTTGTTGTTGTTCTTACAGTGAGACTATTTCTAATGTTAATAGTCTGCTTAGAGATGCAAACCATCTTCTACCGTCTTCAATTTGATAAATGGTACGATGAGCAATACCAAGCTACTTTTCATAGTTTACCCCAGGATGTCCAGGCATCTTTCAAAAACTGTGGCCTTGTGTGTTCAGGTACTGCATCAGTGACTCTTGTTGGGTCTCGACTCTTCCTTTGATGAGACCACAAACCCACATGTACTTCTTGGTTTCTCTGGAGTCACTTAGATTGGCTCCAAATCGAAGGGTTCTTTCAGATGGAGGAAACTATGACTTGTATAAACTAAGTGATTTGCTTAAGAACACAGCCAGTAAGGAGTTCAGCCATTCTCTGAAGGGTTGGCTCTAGAACGTGTCTAGGGTCTATAGATGTTACTAGTCTCTGCGTATTCAGTATATACTTGGGTGCTGTAAAAAGCAGCTGGGATCATTGATTTATTGCTTTGAATGAGAGTTACATGAATATGTGGAAACCTAAAGGGTACCCTAGTTTGCTTTGGAATGGATAGATATATGAAAAAGATAGATTTCTGTCTTGGTTTGGTAAAGGGAAGCAAGTCATATAACATCTTATTGTTAAATTTCAGATATGAAAATGTATAACTTTAAATTTTGAGTTACCTACAGTGTTTGTTAACTCAGTATTATGAAAGTATATTCTGGTTCTAAGGTATTGTCTAGTTTAGTGCAAAGTGCAGTACAGTGCAAGGTTAGCAAAATCTCAAGCTATATTTTTATTAGGCAATGGTGATATGACCTTCTTGCTTTTTAATGCATTGAGTCCTAGCTTTTTATTTTTATTTTTTTTTCCAGTACGGGGGATCGAACTCAGGACTAGTGAGGCAGGCGCAGTGCCACTGAGCTAAATTCATGGTCCTTAGCTTTTTAAAATTTATGAACCTCTCTGAGAATTTTTTCTTCTTTTTCAATATTATTTTGACTATAATTCAGGGCTCTTTGCAATTTTTATCTAAATTTGAGAATTAGCCTTTCTGTAAAGATTTTAAAAAAAGGCAGTTGGAATTTTGATCAGAATTGCATTAAATCTGTACAAGTTTTAAGTCTTCCAATCTGTAAATATAGGATTTCTTTCTCTTTGTATCGATCTTTGATTTCTTTTAGCAACGTTTGGCAGTTTTCAATGTATGAGTCTTTTTCCTCCTGGGTTAAATTTACTTCTAGGTATTCTGTTGAATGCTATTGTACTACACTTGATCTTAGCCAAAAGGCAGAGAAGTGATGTTGAATGCTATTGTGAATTGAATTTAAACAAATGTTTTCTTTTCAGCTTGTTCATTCTTGTTGTGTGTATAGATTCACCTGGGTTTTATGTGGTAATCTTTACCTACTATCTTGTTGAATCTGCGTATTACCTCTAGCTATTTTTTATTGTGGGTTCTTTGGGATTTCTTTTTTTTTTTGTTACTAAGGATCGAACTCAGGACCTTGCACTTGCGAGGCAGGCGTGGTGCCACTGAGCTAAATCCCCGGCCCTGGTTCTTTGGGATTTCTGTATATGGGATTATGTTATGAAGATAGTTTTATTTCTTCCTTTTCAATTTGAAAGCCTTTTATTTCTTTTTCTTGCTTAATGCCCTGGCTAGAACATACAGTGGAGAATATTGAGAAGACAGGCATTCTTCTTCTTTTTTTTTTTTTGGTACCAGGGATTGAACTCAGGTCCTTGTGCTTGCGTAGTAGCAAGTGGCGAAACCACTGAGCTAAATCCCCAGCCCAAGACAGGCATTCTTGTCTTGTTCCTGATGGTAGGAGCAAAGCTTTTAATCTTTTATCATTGTATGTAATGCTAATTACTGATTTTTGTAGATGTCCTTGGTCATGTTGAGGATGTTCTTTTGTATTTCTAGGTTATGGATGTTTTCATATGAAAGGGTGTTGGATTTTATGAAGTGCTTTTTTCTGTATCAGTTGAAATGATCAACTTTTTCCTTTCCCCTGTGTGTATGTACCATATTGATTTTCTTATGTTGGACCACTCTTGTATCCCTAGGATAAGTCCCATTTGCCAAAGAGATTCGTATCCTAAATTTGAACTGAGTTGTAATCTATATTTTGTCATTGTAATATTGGTGGAAAAGAAGGCTTTTGAAGGCTGAAGCTCCTATCCATCTTAATCTGGAGATGAGATCTTTCTAAAGTAAAGCATTATTAAAAAATTCAGAATGTATCCATTATGAAAATTTTCTTCAGCCTTTCCTGTTTTAAAATAGAATCTGTATTCTTTACTGCAAATCAATAAATTGCCCTTGTTGAGAATTTCTCGGATCTTAACTGTTTAGTACAAAGCATGTAAAAGCAGTAAAATTGAGTTTTCAAAAGAAGTGTGAAGTGATTTAAATATGCCACTTACTCTTCCATCTTTCCGTTCCCACCAGCATTGTGGTTTTTCCTTTCTTAGTTGATCCAACAGGAGAAAGCAATTACTAACGCAGTGAACTCAGAAGGAACTATCTCGTGGGTTCAGAGAGAACACTTTAGCTTCTCTGTTCCCAATGATCCCAAATGAAAGGGCTGCCTTTCAAGTTACCCTGTACTCAGGTCAGTCCTTCTTTCAGGTTTTGTGTTAGACTAGACTCTTTCAGTTGTAGGTAACAAAAACCTAAGCAACTCAAAGAAGCCCAGACAGAAAAGATGTTTTAGCTCACAAAAATGAGTGGTTCACTGGTTACATATTGCTGGATTCAGGTGTTCAGGAAATGTCACCTGGTCTTGGATTTCCTGTTTCCCATCTTTCTACACACTCAGTACTTGCCATCTTCTTTCTCTGAGTTGATCTTCAGGATCCAGAGGAAGAGGGTATTTTTCCCCGTAACTGCAATAAATATCCTGGGTCGGATGGGCTCGGCATGGGTCATGTGCTTCCACCGCTGTCTTCCAACCTGGTTGTCATAGTTATTTGGTCATCTGGGGGAAGGTGGACAGAGCTGTCCCCGATGAACCATGTGAACTGAACAGTATAACTATAGTATGTGAGAGGAGTGGACTTGAACGAGGAAGAAAAAAAAAGGATCAAAATGTCACCCTTATCCTTCCTGACTCAACAGTGTCATTTATTAATCCTCTCCCTCATCTTTAAAAAACAAAAGGTTGCGTTGGTTGTTTGTAAGTTTTCTCTTGTATGTTTCTCAGACTATAATCCTCTAGACATCAGGCATTATATCTATTTTTTTCAAACTTTCAAATTGAAGTATAATTATATGTACAGAAAAGTAGATACAACAAGTACAAGTAGGGGCGGGGATTTTGCTCAGTGGTTCTACTGCCTGCCCTTCGCAAGCACAAGGACCTGAGTTCGATCCCTGGTACCAAAAAAAAATAAAACAAAAAACCCAGAAAATAAGTACAACAAGTATAGGCTGAATATATTTTCACACACGGGTAACTCCCATGGAACCCGTTCCTGGATCAAGAGGTAGAATTTTATCAGCATCCTAGATGCTTCCTTATCTCCATTTCCAGTTCCTACTTCTTCAAGGGAAGTTGCTATCCTGGTGGCTTAACAGTATGGAGTGGGTGAGGCCTACTTTTTAATCTTTGTATTCTTTTCTTGTGGGGCAGTGTTCCCCTCGACAGCGTCCTTTCTGTTGGTTTGGGTCTCTTCTGTGCAGTGTCTTTTAGGGATGTGACAGGGAGAGAGGCAGGTATCTTGTTTCTTGTAGGGTCTGTATCTTTCTGTCATGCCATTCTTTTCTTTACTCTTTCTCTGCCACATCTTCCCATTGCCCAATGACTGATTCTTCCCCAGGAAAGAAGCTTTACTGAGCCTCTGATTTTTGGTTCCGCTCACTTTCAAGCCCTTCTTCATGATGGTGCTTTGAATTACCAAGTCCCTGTCTGTTCAGTTTTAGCATTTAGTTGAACTTTTTTGGGGGGCGGTTTTCTCCTGTGCTTTGGTTTCTCCTGTGCTCCTCTGTACTTTACTTTTCAAGGAATCACTTAAGTTTCTCCTCCCTGATCTCCACATCCACAGGGATGAGCTATGGGGGCCTGGGAGCTCTGTTGTCATTTGGTTTCTTTCCCTGTTTACAGGGAATCTGATGTCATGGTTCTTTGTTTCCTGATAACACTGAAAATGTGGGTCATGTGTGGCTTTATTTGCACTCTTGATTTTTTTGTGTTTTGAGAAGTCATGTGGGGAGATTTGAGTTTGTCCTCCAGGCCTAAGAAACCACATGGACTGTTTTCTGAATGTTCAAAAACTTTATTCAATTGTAATGTTATTTTATTCTTTGTATACATCATGAGATTTGACTGCTAATCTTTATGCATGGTTTTATATATGTGTTATTAAAATTTTCAAATTACTTATGTTTGCTGAATTTAAATTATGAACATTACCTTTATCTCATAATTTACCTTGACAGAAAATAGGGTCATTCTTCTAAATAGTCACAGAGCAATTATTACACTTAACAAATTTGAGAATTGTGTGGGAAGCATTCTAATAGTAGGTTCACTTTCTTTATTAGAAAACCAACTGTTAAAATTGGATATCTATTAAAAAGATATATATTTCTCTTTCTGTCAGTTACGCTATATTGTATCCTTTAAGAAATTTGTTTCACACGGATGATCATATTTATTAATTGTAACATGACTTTAAATAACCCTATATGTTTGACATGCAGGGTCTTTTTTGATATTGCTGATTTGTTGTATTTTTTCTTTTATTCGTAATCAAATGAGGGGTTTGTCAGTTTTATTAATCTTAAAAGAATCAACTTGAGTTCTTTTTGACTATTGTATGTTTTCTATTTTATGATCTTTTACTTTATTTTCTTCTTTAAGGCTGGAATTATTACTGTTTTTGAGCTAGAAGCTTACCTAATTGATTTTTAGCTTTTTAAAAAAATATACATTAAGGATTATAAATTTTCTACTAAGTACTTCTTCAGCTACATTCTGTAGGTTTTTTTTCTTTTTTTTTGTACTAGGGATTGAACTCAGGTCCTTGTGCTTGCAAGGCAGGCGCCGCAACCACTGAGCTAAATCCCTGGCCCTCTGTAGGTTTTTATCTTATTTTATTTTTGGTACCAGGGATCGAACTCAGGACCTTGTGGTTGTGAGGCAGGAGGCAGAACCAATGAGCTAAATCCCTGGCCCCTTTTTTTTTTTGGTACCAGAGATCGAACTCCGGACCTTGTGCTTGCACAGCAGGCGCTGGAACCACTGAGCTAAATCCCTGGCCCCATTCTGTAGGCTTTGATACATCTTCTTTATTATCAGTTCAAATATTTTCTCCTTTTTATTTTCTTTTTTAAAAATCTCGTTCTATAAGTTTTCTATTGCTAGTATAAAAATTGCCATAAACTTAAAGACTTGCAGCACAAATTTATTATTTTATGGTTAGAGGTTAGGAATTTGACACGAGTTTCACTGGGCTGAAGTCAGGGTATGAGCAGGACTATCTTTTCCGGAGACTGTTGCAGAGACTCTGCTTCCTGGCCTGCTGTATCTTCTCGAGGCCCGTCCTTGCTCTTCCGAGCCTCTAGCTCCCAGGGATCCACATCCTCTGTTCTCAGAGCCAGCAGTCTGGCTTGTATCCCTCTGATTGGTCTTCCATAGTTATGTCGCACTCTGGCCTTCATCCAGGAAAGGTTATCTGATTTTAAGGACTCATATGATTTGGTTGGGCACATATGAACAATACAGGATGATTACCCCAAGATCCCAAGATCTTAATTGTATCACATTTGTAAAATTTCTTTAACCAAGTAAAGCAACATATTTCACAGACTGTAGGCATAAGCCATTGACATCTTTAAGGATCCATTCGTTATCCTGCCTACTGTACCTGTGAATTAGTTGAAGATTTCATAAATGTTTTCTTTTTCTTTCTTTCTTTTTTTTTTTTTGGTACCGGGGATTGAATTCGGGACCTTGCGCTTGTGAGCAGGCGCCGGCACCACTGAGCTACATCCCTGGCCCACATAAATGTATTGTTTAATTTTTTGGTAGTTGTAGTTTTTCTCATTATCTTTTTGTTACTGATTTCTAGGCTTAATTCCATTATGTTTGAAGAACTTAGTCTTCAAAAAATTATTTTATTTTTTTGAAATTTGTTGAGGATTTCTTTTTTTTTTGTTTTTTTGTTACCGGGTATTGAACTCGGGTCCTTGCGCTTGCGCAGCAGGCGGCAAAACCACTGAGCTAAATCCCCGGCCCTGTTGAGGATTTCTTAATAGCCTAACCACTCTGCCTTTTTGATCATTTTATTACAGGGCTTTGAAATAGGGTGCTTGATACATTAAAAAATGATTTGAGAGCTTCATGATATTGTGATCTATAATATCACTGCTTTTTTCATGTTTGCAGGAAATTTTTTTGCCTTCTAGTAGTTCCAGCTTTATTTTTGGTAATTTCTCAATTACAGAATAGCCATAGGTACAGATGATTAAATTGATTTTGCATTGTGTTAGGTGTGATTAAATTATTCTCTGATTAATTAAAGCACCCATATTTTATTGACTTGTGTGAGAAAAGTCATCAAATATAATAAAGTCTTGCCAAAAATAATTATCTTTAATGAGTCCAGGCCAGAGATATCTCTTTCCTCGACAAGAGTACCCTGTCTCCCCCTCCCCCCTCCCCCCTCCCCCCTCCCCCCCCCCCCTCCCCCCCTCCCCCCTCCCCCCTCCCCCCTCCCCCCTCCCCCCTCCCCCCTCGGACCTTTTCTTCCTATTTCAAATTATCAATTACAAGTTTTAATCATTTTTTTGTTTCTTCTTTTTTTGGTACTGGGGATCGAACTCAGGACCTTGCGCTTGTGAGGCAGGTGGCAGAACCACTGAGCTAAATCTCCGGCCCCTGTTTTAATCATTTTAATCCTTATTTACACTTTCAGTTTCTCACACTAGAGAAGCTATTCCATATTTACACATGGGTGTCCTATTTATTTCACTTAAGAGTATGGCCTCAAAATGCATCCATTTAGCTATCAATGTCTAAATTGTATTTGTTTATTGTAGTTGATTGGTTTGGTAGTGGAAGGGCAAATAATGCCCTGACCTACACTGCTGGTAAAAGGCCCATCTTTATCTCCGCAATAGGAAATAAGATTAGAAAGAATTGGCCTGGGGATTTAGCTCAGTGGTTCTGCCTCCTGCTTCACAAGCACAAGGTCCTGAGTTCGATCCCCGGTACCAAAAGAAAAAAAAAAAGAAGGAATAGGGCTAGGGATTTAGCTCAGTGGTTCCATTGCCTGCCTCGCAAGTGCAAGGACCTGAGTTCGATCCCTGAGTTTGATCCCTGGAACCAAAAAAAAAAGAAGGAATAACTAATCAGAAGGAATGAATAATCAAGAAGAGGCAAGTATGTGATAGAATATAGTAATAGTCCTTCACGAAATAATGTAGTGATATAGGGAATAGAATATAGAAGGTTTGTAGCATAACTTGAGAAGCCAGGTCAGTTGAGGTCCATGCCCAGGCAGACATCTGAACAGATGTGTTTCAAGAAACCAATCAGGATAATCATCATGAGATCACAGCTACTAGGCCTTCAGTCTTCAACATTCTTATCCTTAATGTTATTTATAAATAACATTATTCTTATCCTTAATGTTATTTATCCTTAACATTCTTTGGTAACTCACATGTTCACAAACTGGAGGGACTGTTTAATACAAACTCTGCTTCCTATAACACATTATTTTAATGACCCCATACTTTCTTGGTTTTCTAATTCTTAGGTTGAAATTTCTAAGTTTGCTTTGCCATCCTTTTTCTCCCTTTGATCTTTAAGCGCTGAAGTTCATTAAGACTTTGTCTTCAGCCTTTTTAGGCTCTTACCTCCCTTAGGTGACTTCAGTGTTACATGATTTCAGCAACTATACAAAATAGCACTGTGAGATAGAAATACAACATAAGACATGTATGTAATCTTAAACTTTCTAGTAGCCACATTGCAAATAGGGCTTCTACCACTGCCACGTGGGAAACAGACTGTCTTCACTCTACTCCAGGAAAAAACTCAAATTACCAGACCAAATCCCTTCAACAAAAGTTTTCAAGACATGACACCAGCTAACAAATGACAGTGGTTTCCGAGGGGAAGCAGATAAATCGGGTGAGGCTCATGATTGCTTCAGCCTGCTATCTTTTATAATTTCCAGGCAGTGGTGCAGGGAGAGATAAGCTGTGGGTCCTCACAGAACCCCAGGTTAAGGAGATGGTGTTGAGAGGCTAGGAGACCAATGCCGGAGTTCACATTAGAGCTCACAGGACAGAGACACAGGACCATTGTCTGATGCACCGTGTCTTACTCGTGTCTGGAGAGGAGACCATGCACAGATGGCAGAGCAACCTTGCAGTATTCAGCAGCATACTGATCAGTAGTGCCTGTGGGAAACTGTCTCTGGCCAGCAGGAGCCAGCCTGGAAGGGATGGCACACAGTCCTGAGTCATGATGCAGTGGTGGGAGTAGTATGTACTCTGAAGAGGTAGGCTGAAAAACTGCAGTTATGGAGCATTAGGTTGAATACTCAGAAGAAGTAATAATTATTTCTAGGCCCACTGTAACAAATCATAAAAGCGAGACCCAAAAGGATCAAACTGTTTTCAAGAAGCCTAACTATATCCTACAGTATAGGTCAAGACTACTGATAGGGGTTAGAAAAATGCCACCTTCCCCAACAATGTAAAATTTGGCTGGAATTCAATAAAAAATTACTGTTCATGAAAAGAAACAGGAAAAAAAAATTAATCAAATGCACTCAAAAGGAACATAGAAGGGACTTTAAAAGTTATAACTGTGTTCATTTTGTTGAAAAAGTTACCATACATAGAAATATGGAAGAATTATAAAGGACTCAAATTGAACTTCTAGGGATGAAAGCTGTAGTATCAGAAATGAAAAATAAAAGGGGTAGAATTAGTGGTAGATTAGGTATTACAGAAGGAACAATGAACTTCAGAACACAGCAACAGGAACTATCCAAAATGAAACAGAAAAAAGAATAGAAGGAAAATTAATTCGACATCAGTGAACTTTAGAACAATTTCTGTGTACAGTTGGAGCCTTGAAAAGGGAGGGAGAAACAAAATATTTGAGGAAGTAATGCCTGAAAGCTTTCTAAATTGGGTAAAAAACAACCCTCAAGTCCAAGAAGCTCAATGAACCCTGAGCACAAACACAGAAACCACACAAAATCCCATTAAATCTTAAAGGCAGCCAGAAAATAAAGAAAAAAGGCCATTATAGAACAAAGGTAAGAATGATATCAGGTTTCTCGATAACTGTTTGTTTCCAGTAACATTTTTTCCTTAAAAATACATTTTGCCGCATATTAGTGTAGTTATTCTACCTAGCTTATAATTACATTCTGATATATCTCTTTCTGTTTTTTTAAAAATTCTTTTATTAGTACATTTTAGGTGTACGTTTACCTTTATCACTGGGTGCTTGTACCTGTACATGACGTATCTTAGTTCTTATTTTTTTCCCATTACCTGTGCGCCCTCTTTTTCTGTTTCTTTACTTTCAGTCTGCTTATTGCTTTGAATCAAAGTATCTCTTCTGTGGTTTATAATCCAGTCTTAGAGATAGTCTTTGCTTTTGATTTGAGTATTTAATTGATATACATTTAATATACTTTTTTGATATGGTTAGAGTTCTGTCTGCCATCTTGTTATTTTCTATGTGTCTTGTCTTTTATGTCTTTTATTTTCTTGTAGTAAATAGATATGTTCTAATGTACTGTTTACTCTCCAGGGTTTTTTTTATGTTATACCAGTTTGAGTATATAGTAATAATAAGCTTTTAACTTAAAAATTTTCTACTTCACAGCAAGATTATCCTAATTCCAGTGATACACAGAAACTTCTTCAGCCTGGCCCCTTTCCAATCGGTCTCCTTTTGGCTGTTATTGTCATGTTGGTTACATCTGTATATAACCCTTACAGTGTAGTTTTATAGTTATTGTTTAAACACTTGACTTTTAAAACAGTTTGGATAAGAATTAAGGGAAATTATGTTTGTAGTGTATTTACATTTTGTTTGGATTTGAGTTACTTTCTGGTGTCTCCCCTCTCCTTTCCTTTTTCTCGCTTTCTGAGACAGGGTCTTGCTATGTACCCCAGGCTGGTCCTGAACTCGTCATCTTTTTGTCTCAGCCTCCCCAGTGCTGGAATTATGGGTGTGTGTGTGTACCATGCCTGGCTTCTCTTTTTTCTCCTTCTCAAAGTATATTTTAATTGATGGGTCTGCTAGCAACAAATTCTCTTCCTCTGGGAATGCCTTTTATGTCTTTATTGTTGAAAGATAGTTTTGCTAGATATTGGAGTCTTGGTTGACACGCCCTCCCCAGCATTTTAAATACTCCACTGGGTTCTCCATTTTCCATTTTCTGATATTCAATTAATCTTACTGAGGCTTCTTAGTTTTTGGTGAGTAATGTGGTTTTTTGTTCCTTTTAGGATTTTCTCTTTGTCTTTTGCTTTTGACCAAACTGATGTTCTGTGTCTGGCTATAAATCTCTTTGAGTTGTCCTTGGCATTTGATGTGTCCTTAGTACTTGATAACTTTCTTACATGTGTAGATCAGTGTTCATCACATTTGGGTAGTTTTCATCCATTATTTCTTCAAGTATTTGTTTATTTTTCACTCTCCTCTATTTGTTGGACTGAATTCTTTCTGTTAGTGTACTTGATGGCTTCCCAGATATTTGAAGCTCTATTTTAAAATTTCTTTTTCTTTTATTGCTTACTACTATCTGGACTAGGTAATGTCTACTCACCTGTCTTCAAGTTTGCCAATTCTTTTTTCTGGCAGCTCAGTGTGTGATAGTGTAGTTTTTTTTTTGGTACCGAGGCTCGAACTTGGTTCCTTGTGCTTGCGCAGCAGGAGGAGAAACCACTGAGCTAAATCCCCGGCCCTGATAGTGTAGTTTTTAACTGCAGAATTTCCCTTTGTATTGCGGACCCCAAAACATTACTGAAAACCTCTGCAGTTGGCTCCAGTCTGCTGCCCAGTGTACGACACAGGCCCAAGGAAAAAAAACCAACAAACTAAAAGACAGAACTAAGAGAGACAGAAAGTGAGGAGCCAGGATGACCAATGCTAGTGCAACCGACAACGGTGCTGGCCAGTCCAAGCCACTGATTTTTATTGGTAATCAATTGAGGTAAAGGTGAGCTCTGTGCAAGGGCAGAAGTTGTGCACTTTCTATGGAAATTAATGTAAGCAAGGCTCATAAAAGACAAGACAAAGCATTCTCGGATTAGGAACAGAATAAACAAAATATATGGTTGTAATTAGAACATTGTCCTTCTAGTAAGAAGGTTTTAGTTGTAGGTATGGAATTTGGGTGCAAATTACTCTGACCTTGGCACATAGGCTTTGGCGGGACTCACTTCTATAAACAAGCCAATTGTAGCGTTAGCGCTTTACAGCCTGCTTTGGGGCATAATCAATATTTCAGTCTCCTGCACATTTGACTTTTTTTGAATAAATAATTTCTGTGTATTGTTGCTATGTACCCATTGTCTTTGTACTTTAATTCTTTCACAACACTTTTTTTTTAAAATTTTTGAGACATTTGTAATAGTTGTTTTGAGATTTACACCTGTGTTCACTCAGAGATAGCTTTTATTGACTGACTGCTTATGAATTTTTTCTGTGAATGGGCCACAGGTTTATTGTTTTTTTGCAGGCCTCATTTTGTTTCTGTTCAAAATGCAACATTTTAGGTAATAAAGGAACTCTAGATTCTGCTTCCCTTCCATTCCCAGGTATCAGTTTGTTTTGTGGTCAGCCAATGACTGTTCAGAGGTTGTGCTTAAATGGCATGAGTTCGTGAGGTATCTGTGTGTGTTCAAGGATCAGGCAGTTTACAGATCTTCTGTGACTTTTACTCTCTGCTTGTGAAAGGCCTCCCGTTCACGAGGGACCAGTAGATGGCTGGGCTCCTGGCGGTCTCGTGTGTGTGTGTGTGTGTGTGTGTGTGTGTGTGTGGCTTTTCAGGTCTCCAGGAGTACTGTGTGAGAGCTTAGCAGAACACAGTTGGCCATGTGGGTTCTCAGGCAGCCCCATTAAAGTTTGGGTATCTGTTTGCTGTTAATCGCTGTCCTCCTCTCCAGCAGCATCTGCCCTCCCATTGTGCCAGGCATGAGCATAGGAGATTGGCAGAGCCCATGTTAGGGCGCCACAGACTCTTGTTTTGCTTACTGGATCTTTCTTAATTTTTAAAGTCAATTTCCAGTTTATGTTTTTGTTCATTTTGTTTGCTTTTATCGGGAAGATGTTTTGACACTCTGAAAGTCCCATCCATTTTGTCTTTCATAACGACTTTGTAATTGGTTTTACTACTTCTGTTCGTACTTTTATCTACCTTTTCTCTTCCAACAGCCTGACTGATGTTGTAGGAGTGTAATCTGACCTGTCATCCCCTTGCATCGAATCCCCATTGCTTTCAGAAGAAAGTCCGCAGTTACTGTGGCCTGGGAGGCTGTGCCTGATTTGGCTTCTGGCTTCCCCCCTGCCCTGTTCGTCAGCTGCACACCTGCTTTGCCTCGTGGGGGCACCTTGGCCTTCTTCCTGGTGGCACTGTTCTATGAGCGACGCTTCTGCGGCCCATGGCTGCCCTGCTTATCGTGTGTCAGTGCCCACGGTGTTTCTTCTAGAGCCCCTCACTTCTCCTCAGACCAGAAGAGCCTTCCTGACCTTTGCTGTCCTTTCAAGTTCTTACATTTACAGTGAAATGAGCATTTGTGCCATTATAATGAATGAATTTATCTTGTTTACCTGTAGTGTCCTTTGCTCATTCCTCACAGTGTCTTCCACATGGTGCTTACTTACTACGTGGGGAATTCTCTGTAAATAGTTTTGAACCAAAGCATGAGTCTGTAGTACATATAAACGGGGACCTGGTCAGGGGAAGAAGCCCAGAGGGAAGGCTTCTTGGAGGAGGCAGTAAATAAGCTGAATCCTACAGAGAGTGCAGCAAAGGGCCAAGAGTCAATAAGGTAATTTCTGAAAAAGTCAAAATAGGTTTAAAAGCCTCCTGTCTGGTCTATACTAGTTCTCTACACAGACACGGATATGTTTATTAATAAAATTTGTCAATGTGTAGAATTCAGCCACTTGAACTAGCAGTAATGATAGGCATTATTACACTTATGTTTGTAGCTGTGTAAGTAGTAGAGCTCACAATTTGAGATCTCTTGATAATCTGACCTTGATTTTGATTTTTTATGTGTGTGGTGGTACTGGGGATTTAACTGAAGAGCTCACACATAAATGCTCATACATCTTCAGCCTATTTTTAATTTTATTTTAGGACAGGGTCTTGCTAAGTTACCCAGGTCGGCCTCGAACTCCCAATCCTCCTGCCTCAGCCTCCTGAACAGCGGGGGGGTTATAGGCAGATGCCACCACACCCAGCTTGATTTTTTACTTTAATAAGCCCTTTCTAGGGCTCTGTCCTCTTTTGGTTAGATGGCATCCTTAAGTCCCTCCAAGTATTTGCCCTGAACCCCAGGGTTGGATCTGGGAAATTGCTATTGGGTTTAATACTTTCTTTTAAAAATTTTTTTAAATTTATTTTTTATTTTTTTAAATTTTATTTTATTGGTACATTTTAGGTATACAGTATAATGACATTCATCATTGGGAATTTGCACCTTTACATAATCTCTCTTGGTTCTTATTTTTTCCCTCTTCCTCTGCCTTCCCTTCAACCCCTCCCTCCCTCCCTATTTACAGAGACTTTGTTTCATTTTTTCATTTTCTCATATTAATTCCATTCCCTTCTTTTCTTTCTTTTCCTTTCCTTTCTACCCCTCCCACTTCCCCTTCCCCTTTGCCCCTTTTATTCCTGTTTCACATTATCTATTGTGCCTTTCAGTCCTTATTTACACCTTCAGTTTCTTACTGAAAGTTTAATACTTTCTTGATGTTGGTGGGAACAAGGTGAAGATAGATACCTACAGTGTATCACAGTAGCTAATACTCAGGGGAAACATTGTTAAATTAGTTTTAATATAGTCTGTTTAAGAAAGAATAGCTCGGTTGAGAAAGATTTGTATCAAAATAAAGAGTTAGGTAAGCTGGAGCCTATACTGTTTGATTTTCCAGCAACTCTAAACATTTGAGTGTAAAAACAAATCCAGGGAAAATAGATCTTTTGCAGATGGGAAGAGGACCAGGGATGGAGGGAGTGGGGAGAGAGGGGAGAGGGAGGGGAGGAGAAAGAATGGCGGTGTATTATATACATGTATATCCCTCGAGGGGTGTGATCATTATATATTGCAAACATGTACAAACAAAAAATAAAGACTGAAAAAATCGAATAAGCCAGAAAATTCTGTTCTCTGAGAGGTTTTTATATTACCTAAGTTTTTCTGTATTCTATAATTAGTCACCACAGATATTTTTTAAAAAATGCCTTTTATTTTTTTATACATTTATTTTAAATAGAAAAGGAGCCTTAGCAAAACAGTACAGAGCTGTGCTTTTTTCTTTCTTTTCTTTCTTTTTTGGTACCGGGGATCGAACTCGGGATCTGAGCTAAATCCCTGGGCCCCATGCTTCTTTCTTAATCTTTGCTTTTGTTAGTTCTGGAAACACAACCTTAGAAACCACATGCCTTGCGCCTCCAGGAGTGGCCGTCACAGGATGATCGTTAGCATAGAGTAGTAGTCAACTTAGAATAATCGCAGAAGCAATAGTGAGTGTGAGTGGCATGGTGGATCTCTCCTGTAGTTGGGATTCAAGCAGGGTAGATTAACCAGGAAACAGCAGGTTTTGGGGAGGATTTTGTTCTTCAGTGGCCATGCTACAGATACTTGTGTCTGGCAGATCTAGATGGAATGGGCACTATCATTAAAACTCACTGTGAACCTTTAAAGTGCTGGTAATTCTTTGAGGCTTACTATACCATGGCCTAATGTGCCATATTTCCCCAGGATTACAACTGGAGAAAGAAAGTTTAGATGAGGAGTTGGTTGGCATATGCTTCTTGAATTGTTGGCTATTTTGGTGTGAACGTTTTTGTTCAGAGTTTCATGTTTTAATGACAAAAATGTTTACTGCAAATTATAGCTTGGGAAAGAGAGCCACTTTCCTGCTTCAGCAAAAAGCTAGGTAAAGCATTGATGTGGGGTAAAGTAGCTGAGGAGTTTTATATTCAGATTATATGAACAGTAAACAGAGCGTCCAAAATAACCACTTGCACATTGCAACAAACACATCATCATTTGCTTAAAAAAGAGTTATAATTACAGTTGACGAAGCATGGACACCATAAAAAATGCATTAGTTTGGCTTGACACATTAATTACCTGTTTTTGCAGATGTTTTTATGTATTGTTGTGCGAACAGTTTACAAAATAATTACAGGAAAGTCATATGGAAAATAAACTAAGTGGGTGGTTTCTCGGCTAAATATTTTTATTCATGTGAATCTGTGTGAGGCACAGCTGCTCTGTAGCAAAAGCAGAGAGGGATGAGGATTCTCGAAGGGTTTTTATTAGACAGTCTCTGTCATCAGTATCAGCACATTTTTTTTATCTTTAGCAACACACTTTAAAAACACTAAATTGAGAGACTGATTTACTGAAAATTCCTTGATTCTGATCAGAAATGTAGATGTTTATGAGCAAAGTAAACCAACTGAACTTTAAAAAACCTCTTAACTGGGTTATTTTAGTGCTAGCAGGTTATTAGGCACTTTGAGAAAGACTTAAATGTTACTTTGTCATTGCTTGAGTTACACGGTAATATATAACTCACAGCTTGTTATATCTTTATAATTTACAGCTTGTTATATCTTTATAATTAGACCGTGTCATGTATAAATTGCACAGTAGTTCACCTTATTTATTCTGTCTTCTCAAGTATTGAAAATATAAATCTGCTTTTTCTCAGAAGCTTACTGTATTGCCGTACTGGCCCCCAAAGGGAATGTCATTTGAAAAATTACCAGGTCACTGCACAGAGGTATTGTACTTTTACAAACTGTTAAGAAACATCTCTTTTAGATTTGTAGCTGTCAAACAGTGAAAAGATAGTTTGTAGACTTCATTCTGTTTACACCGGGGTTTATTTATGCTGTCTTCCCCTCGCTGATACTGTTATGTCAGTTTTTCATAAAACTACATTAGAATGTAGGTTCTCTTTTAGCCCAGTCACAGCACTTTTGGCCTTTGTTCCTTTTGTACGCATTTCAGCTACATAGATGATTAAGACAGTTCTACAGATCTTCTCTGACATGCATTGTGTGTAACCATTGTTAGAGAAGGGCTGTAAGTTACAGAAGGAGGTCATTGAAGCATTGGGATGTCTTTGGTTTCACTTTCAGTGGTTTCAGTTACCTGTGGTCAAGCCTGGTCTGAAAATATTAAGTAGAAAATTCAAGAAATGAACAATTCAGAAGTTTTAAAATTGCACACCGCTCTGGTAGCATGATGAAATCTGGTGTCCCCTGCTTTGTCTCACCCATCCCACCCAGGACACGAATCATCCTTTTGTCTAGCATATTCATGTACCATCGGCCACTTAGTGGCTGTCTTGATTATCACATTGATGGTCACGGTACTGCAGTGCTTGTATGTGGGACTCAGTTCTGTATCCAGGGTTTCAGGCATCCATGGGCATCTTGGATCTCCCTTCAGATGGGGGTGGGGTAGGCCTAATCAGACCTTGTAATCTCAGTGAGAAGTAATTAATTTACTTTCTATTCATTTGTTTAACAAAGTGTTACTGAAGAGTCTTCCACAAGTAATGGTGTGTGACAGTGTGCCTGGAACATGCTAGATAGCTCAGTAACTATTAGGCATCTCTTCTACAGGAGCAGGAGGGGCAGAAATACATGGTTTGAAGAACTTTTTCACTTAATAAAGAAAGTTAATTACTTCCTGTTTTCCTAAAATTAGCTTCAAATGTAATATACGCTAGGAGTATTACTTGACACATTCTTTGAACTCTCTATAAATGTGGAGATGTTTATCATCATGTTAAAGTAGGCTGAAGAAAGATGGAATGGAATCCAATGTACACTAAATCAATTTAATTTTTAAGGTAGGAGATGCATTAAAGGAACCTAGAAACTACCAGGATTGTGAATGATAGTAAACTGCTGATAGTAATTTTATCACCTTATATCATCTCAGAGGAAAAAATATGTCAGTCATTATAATGACATCAATAAAACAATTGTTGGACTCACTTCTTTCATAGCTTTGCTGCTTCTTTTAAGATGCCACATTCTTCAGATGTTTCATGTAGACCCTGAAAGATAGCAAGAGTCTTTCTGGAGATGAGGAAACTTTCCTTGTTTACCAGTATGGCAGATAAAAATCTCTTAATTTGTATAGACTTTAATTTCCATGTTTTCATTTATTTTTAGTTCATTTAGTAAGGCAAAATTTTTAGTTTTGATTCTTTAGGCTTTTTTATTTCAAGATCTTCTGTTAGCTCCTTTGAATCTTTTTCCCTCCTTAGGGCAGAAATTTATTTATTTAAATTTATTCTTACTAGTACACGTTTGCAGTACATAATGATTACATTGATCATAAGGAGTTGGCACATGTATTACCAAGTTTTGGGTGCTGGAATCTCCTTCTAGAGGTGATTTTTAGTTTTTCTTTTGTGCGTACTACATTTATTAAAGGTATGGGGGAAAAGGGCTCTGCAGAGAGCGTTTGAGCCAAGTAAAAGTAGGAAAAGAAGAAAAACACATCTGATAACATATGTATAGAATACATCTGAATTCTTTTTACCTCTCCTTGCCCTCTTCTCCTGATATTTTTATCTTAATTTTTTAGAAGCCATTTGACTTTAGATCTAAGGGAAACTTAGCAGACTGTAGTTACTATTATTCTCTGGATAGGAGTTTATTATCAGTAAGAGACTGGCATGGTGATGTTGTTTTGAAAGGAGTAAATGATAGTCTTTTGAGTACTTTCTTTTAAAATTTCAAAACAAAGAAAAATACATTACAGAGCAGAAAGAAATTGTTGAATCTAAAAGGAGGCTCTCTGCCAGCATTTAATAACCCTGTGATCTAATGGTGTGAGTTCTCATTCAGGATTACTGATAGTATAAAAACTGCTAAATAACATTACAAGCAATCAATTGAGGCCATGCCTGAGGATGAATATTATTATGGCTCTTGCTTTTACTCTTTTTGCTGACTTTTTGAACTCCTAGCAGTCATACAACAACTGGTTTTGAAAAAACATTAATAGGGGGTTGGCTGAATGCAAATAGAAAGCAGATTTCCTAACTGACCGGTTCATGTTACACATAGAAAAGCTGGTGGCTTCAGTGTTGTGGTAGACATGTAGAATCAGGAATCATTCTTCTCAAGGTTGCCTTTTGTTGTCAGAACACTTAGCGTAAGGCAGGGATGATAGGCTATACCTGAAAAGAACAAAGCACCATTAAATATAATAAATCAGCACTTAAAAAAAAACTATAACTACCAAGGCCATCTCAAACAGGAGTATTCTTTTATGAGACTAAAGTTTAAAAAAAAAAGAAAGAAAAATAAAAAAGGAAAAGAAAAAGAAAAATCAACAACAAATAAAACTTCATTCCAGTGAATACGGATTGATTTGGATGTTCTTGCTAAAGTGATAAATCTGTAAGAAGCCAAGCATGCCTGAGTCAAGCACAGCAGCACAAGGCCTATTGAAAAATATTTGTGGAGGAGAGAAATAGGAGAAAGAATATAGGATGAAACTAGTAAGTTTTATGTGTGGATTAAATTTTGTGCATGTGGTGAAAATATAGTCAAAATATCCTTCAAAGTCACTTAAAATTTCCCGTGAAATGTGGATATAGACACACTGTTTTTCAAGAAGTCTGAATGAATCGGCCAGTTCTTTGCCCAGCATTGCTTTTATTTATTTATTTTTAAACAAATAATAAGAGTGCTTGCTGTGTTCTTTTTAGTGACTCAGAGTTGAAGAACGGAATTGGAAGAACTCCTTTTTATTCTGGGTTGTGTAACCAATTTTTATTAGTTCCCTGAGTAAAAATGCCTCTTTGTTCTTTTATAGGTAAATGAGAAAAGACCCTTGTTTTTCAAATAAATCCTTGGGTAACAAAGAAATGTGAGATTAGTGTTTTCTGGAAAGGCCTATCCCTCATTGGTCCCGCTATGACTGTTTTTTACAGAATTGCATTAAAATGTAGATTCTGTTTTTAGTCCAGTCATGACACTTTGGGACCGTGTTTCTCTGCATCCCTTTCATACTTCTTTTTACAGACTGTGAAGCACATCTCTGTAGCTCTGATATTCCTTGGTGTGTGTATGCGCGTGCGTGCTCATGCACACTTGTCATCCCAGGTGCCTCTCCTCACAGATTCTCCTGTGTTGTCGGATGGGCACCTGTCTCAAATTTTTGTGTTTCTTTTCTCTTCGTGTTCTTCATCATACTCACCTCAATTTTCCTGTGCTCGGAATTTTCCTTCTTTTACTCAAATAGGACAGTAATCAAATTCCAATCCAGTTACTTTTATTTTTATTAGGAGCTGGTTTAGTATAATGGCAAGTACCCCTCAGTGTGATGGAAGACCAGGTTTAGAATCAGGCCCATATATTTACTGTGTGCCTGAGAAAGACATCTCACATCCCTGAGTTTTACTTTTCTTAATTATAAAAGAGAAAATGTATTTCTTGTAAACAGAATGTGATATAATGAAGGTGTGCCAAATAGTGATGGGTGTTTGGCTAAGTTAGAATTCCCATGCTCTTATTGCATGTGGGCTGTGTATTCTGTAAAAACTCTCTTAATGACTGGCATTCAGCGAAACTTTGGAATTCGCTCTCATATTTGTTCAGCTATACCCGATTGTTTTATAGATCCATACTCTAGTTGGCCTATGACCTCCTTCCTGATCAGATATTCAGAAGGTGAAGTGAGGTTGTCATGGTCCACTTAAGACATCTTTTGTGGTACATCAGAACTTTTTGGCAGAAAGGTATTGAATAATGGGAGCAGTTTTTCTCTTTTGAATGCCCAACCTAGTGGAAATTCTTATTCTATCTAAAGTGCAGAGACATTCATTGAGAGACTGATTTATCTTTAGATGGAGTATAAGCTGTGTATCCATTTTGAAAAGCATTTAAGTATCTGTCTGGCCATGTTACTGAGGAAATAATAGTGATACAACTTAATATGAGGTTGATGGTTGAGTTTTAGGTACATAGTTTTGTGGAGCAATAGTCATTATGGACTCTGTGTGTATGTTTGTGGTATATGTGTGTGTGCACACCTGGGTACATAGGCGGGCTCACTTTTTTTGTTTTTGGCAGTCTTGGGGATTGAACCCAGGAGCCCCTGCATGTGAAGCAAGCATTGTACCTCTGAGGTGCAGTCCTAGCTCATTTCATTTTTTATTTTGAGTCAGAGTTTTGCCAAGTTTTTCAGGACAGACTCCAACTCACAATTCTCCTGAGTAGCTGGGCTTACAGGTGTGCACCACCTTGCCTCTCTTCATGTGTTTTAAAGTTAAGAACAAAGAATAAGAAACCAAAGAGAACAGAGGAAATTAAACATTTTTAAATTAATCACAATCTCTTTAAAGTGACATTCATCAGTACTTTGATGAGTTACATCTCTTCTGGAAATCTCTAGATTCATCTTTCTGCTCTGGTGCCCACAAACCCCAGTAAGCATCTAGCAGCAGGTGCTTATTCTCTTTGGCTGCTGCTGTTGTGGTTCTGAGCTCCTTTTATGGGGCTGATAAGGAAGAAATTGTAAGGGAAGAGAGAGAGAGCCAAAGAAAGAGAGAGAAATATGTGCATGTAGTATATATGTATATATACATATATGTATCTATCTGTATATGTGTGGATATATATGAAGGCATTTCCAAAGTGTTCCAGTGTTTCTGTGATGTGTGTAGTTTCCATGGAAGTGGACTCATCATCATCAGCAGGAGTGGATTTCTGCTGCTGGCTTCTGGTTCTTGTTTCTTTGTTACTATGGAGACTGCCTAGAAAGTGGCAGGAAAGCCAAAAGTTTAAAGAACAGTGATTTGGTTACAGAACATAGTTACAGCCATATTTAACCATAGCTAGGTGTTCCGTAACTCTGCATTTTTGAATTTGAAGTTATTTTATGAGGCAAGTTTACTTTTTTGAATAGAGCAGGTTTTATTTTTATTTTTTTGGTGCTAGGGATCGAACTCGGGACCTTGTGCTTGCAAGGCAGGTGCCGGAACCACTGAGATAAATCCCTGGCCCTAGAACAGGGTTTAAAGCTTTATTAAGTAGTTTAAACACTGTGAATTTTAAAAAAAGAAACCAGAAGTGCCACAATTTCTGAACCATCAGTTTTAAATGGGGTTTGAAAGTGGGGGTTGAAAGGTGTAACCTGAAATGGGAAGAGCTACCGACAGGGTCCAGGACAGCCAACACGGGAGGGAACAGAACAGTGAATGGCTTACTAATGTGGCACATTTTATCTTCAGAGCATAGCCATTTAGGTGATTTTCACAGCTTATTTATACCCATTTTCCAACTGAGTAGAAAAGCTCCCCAAAACCTTGGGTTTAGGAAATAAGGAAAATAGAAGGACAGGAGAAGTACACTTACATTTTAATTGGAGTTTGAGGAGCTGGAGAGTTAGTAAATCTCGACGATTCCACAATTAAAAAGCAATAGACACCCCCTGCCCCAGCATGTATATATGGATTACTCATGGCAGGAGAGGAGAGGTGGAACCAGAACATAAAAGATAGAAAAGTTATTTAGCAAAATTGTAGTTTTTCTTTGAGGTCCGTATTCAGTCAGGATTCTTTGGTTTACATGTGTCAAAATCTAAGTTTGAACTACTTTAGGCAAGAACTACAAGGGCAAGAATGTAGATTGACCTGAAATCAGAAACCCCAGGAAAACTAGAGCTTCTGTTTTTTCAGTCTCCCACCTGTGCTTTTTCTGATTTGGTTTGCTGTATCTGCACCTCCCTGGGTCATCTTTTTTGCCGGGTGGGCTTCTTTGTGTTCGCAGAAACCGACTGCCAGCCATTCCTACTCTACCTTCCAGCTTCAGTAGCAGCGAAGGTCCAGTGTGTCTTGTGTGGATTCCTCCTGTCTCCAGCTGTGGCAGCAGAGCAGGGCTCTGTGACTGGCCCAGTGTGGGGCAGGGAAGCCCACCCCGGCCAACTAGACCTTGGTGACAAACTACTGAGATCTGCAGCTGCAGCTTTCCTTTGGGCAGGAGGCTCTGAAGGGGAGGAGACAGGGGCGGTTCCCCAGAGCAGTGGTAGAAGATGCTGTTCAGGTGGAAATAAACAAGAAGAGATTTTCCACTAGTGGTCTTCTGAGAAAAAAATAGTTAACTATCATTCGGTTCTTTTCATTGTAGCAATCCAGGAAACATTTTGTAGAGTTAGGTTTTGAGAGAAACCCAAGGTTTAAAAACTTTACAATTTAGTGCTTCCTTTATGCCTGGTTCTGCTGTAGAACCTTTTTTCATTTTTGGTACCGGGGATTGAACTTGGGACCTTGCGCTTGCTGCTGTAGAACCTTTTATATATGTTATCCTTTGGATCGCTGTATTTGTTAGAGGTGTATACTTGAGGTAATAAGGAAGAGCTCTGGAAAGTTGAGGTGATCACATGACTAGGGAGAGGCAGAGCCAGAATTCAGATAATCAATCGTTTCTGGAATGTCATGCTGGGCACTTGCCCCTGTATGATGCCTGCTGTTTGGTTAGCTTCGTCGGAAGGTGTATAGAATGCATTGTAGCAGTAATGTTATCTATCAAGTGCTTTGGTAAATGAGTCATGAATCATACGGACTATTACAGAATAATAATAATAGTAGTATTTATAGAAGGAAACTTGGAGATCATATAGTACTTGAGTTTTTAGGCTTTTTGACTTTCTGCCATAGAATCTTTTCTTCAGATGAAATGTTGTCTTAGTCAATTATATAAAATGGGTAAAAATCATCCCATTCTGGAAGGGAGAGAACCCATGGGCATACCCACTTCTTTCTTGAGGTCTTGAGAGTTTCTTTTTTTTTTTCCATTAAGTTTATTGGTATGTTTTAGGTATACAATACAGTTACATTCATCACTGGGAACTTGTACTTTTACATGATGTATCTTGGTTCTTATTTTTTCCACATTCCCCTGCCCTCCTTTAAACCGCTCCACTCTTCCCTATTTACAAAGACTTTGTTTCCATTTTTTTCCTTGCTGTTCTTTCCTTTCCCCTTCCCCTCCCACTTCCCCTACCCCTTTAGGCCTTTTCTACCTATTTCACATTATCAATTATAATTTTGATCCTTATTTATACCTAATTTGGTATTTACACATGTGTGTCCTATTTATTTCACTTAAGAGTATGGCCTCAATGTGCATTCAACTTGAGAGTTTCTTAGAGGCTATTTTGAATACCTTTTGTCTATGGAAACCCAGACCCACACAGGGTAAATGGCTTGTTCTCTTTCACATAATTTTATTGTGCAGGGATTTCCATCACATTCCTTTTTCATTTTAGATGGGCGACAGTTTGTTGCTAATGAAAAAACCATACATAAGGTTTCCAAATCAATTAGTATGAATTCAGAGTTATCCCAAATAGTTTTATTCTCTGGTTCTGTAGTACTTTCCATAGCCCAGACATACAATTCCGTGTCACAGCTGTTAAACATCTATGGCATTTGGTCTTGTGTTTTGAGGCGGACAGCTGTACACTGTCTGCACTAGGTCTGGTCTTTTGTCTTTAAAACTTTATACTACACTTTATAATAGATAATGTGAAATAGGAAGAAAAGGGGCAAAGGGAAAAGGGAAGTGGGAGGGGTAGGGGAAAGGAAAGAAGGGAATGGAATTAATATGAGAAAATGAAAAAAAGGAAACAAAGTCTTTGTAAATAGGGAGGGATGGAGAGGTTGAAGGGAGGGCAGGGGAAGGGGGAAAAATAAGACCCAAGAGAGATTATGTAAAGGTGCAAATTTCCAATGATGTGGAGGAAAGATAGCCTATTTAATAAATGGTGTTGGAAAAACTGGATTTCAGCCTGTCAGAGATTAAAACTAGACCCATATCTATCACCATGCACTAAACTAAGATCTAAGTGGATTAAAGATCTAAATATTAAGACAGAAACACTAAACTTGCTGGAAGATAAGTTAGGTAGAACTCTTGAAGACATTGGCATAGGAAAAGACTTTATGAACAAAACCTCAGTAGCACAGGAACTAGCAGAAAGAATCAACAACTGGGATCTCATCTTATTAAAAAGCTTCTGCACTGCAAGAGAAACCACCAACAGAGCTAACAGACAACCTACAATGTGGGAAAAAAATTTTAGCAGCTGTACCTCAGACAAAGGGCTACTATCTAGAATATATAAAGAACTGAAAAAAATCGGATGCCCCAAATTCAAAGACCCAATCCAAAAATGGGCATCTGAAATGAACAGACATTTCTCAGACAAAGAAGTAAAAGCAGCAAATAAACATAGGAAAAAATGTTCAACATCATTCGAGAGATGCAGATGAAAACAACACTGAGATTCCACCTCACCCCAGAAGGAATGGCTGCTATCAAGAAATCAACCAATAACAAATGCTAGCAGGGGTGTGGGGAGAAAGGAACCCTTCTCCATTGTTGGTGGGAGTGCAGACTGGTGCAACCACTGTGGAAATCAGTGTGGAGATACCTCAAAGAACAAGGGCTAGAGGTCCCATTTGACCCAGCTATTTCCCTGCTGGGCACTTTCCCAAAAGAATTAAAAGAATCATACCACAGAGATATATGTGTACCCATGTTTATTGCGGCACAGTTTGTAATAGCTAAAGCTTGGAAACAGCCCAAGTGCCCATCAACTGGAAACTGGATAAAGAAGATGTGGTTTTTTTTCTAAAATGGAGTACTGCTCAGCCATAAAGAATGTGAAACTAGAGACATTTATAGCTAAATGGATGCATATTGAGGCCATACTCTTAAGTGAAATAAATAGGACACACATGTGTAAATACCGAATAGTTTCTCTAGTGTGAGAAACTGAGAGTGTAAATAAGGACTAAAAGGTATAATAGATAATGTGAAATAGGAAAAACAGGTGCAAAGGAGTGGGGGAAGTGGGAGGGGAAGGGGAACAGAAAGAAGGGAAAGGAAAAATTATGAGGAAAAAAAATGGAAACGAAATCTATGTAAATAGGGGAGGGTTTAGGGGTGAAGGGTGCACAGGTAATGGGGAAAAAATAAGAACCAAGATATATCATGTACAGGTACAAGCACCCAAAAGTAAATGTAAAATGTATACCTAAAATGTACCAATAAAAGAATTTAAGAAAAAAAAACAGATTTCCAATGATGAATGTTATTATATTGTATACCTAAAATGTACCATTAAAAGGATATATAAAGTTAAAAAAAATAAAATTGTCACAGATACTTAAAAAACAAAACAAAACAAAACACTTTATACTACATTTTGACTCCTCCTAAAATACATCAAGTTCTCAATACATATTTAAGCAGGAGAGTGTTAGAAACTCTTGGAGGTAATATTCAGAGCTCACTAAAATTAATAGTTTTTATGTCTTTTCCAATTTTAAGTATCTCCTCTTCACAGTTAGAAGTGTGAGCAAAGTGCGTTGGGTGAACGGAAGCTCACGTTAAGATTAACTCTGAGGAGCGTGTGTGCTTTTCACCAGGCCGGCCTCTTGTTTCTCTTAGGAGAGTCCAGCCCCACCCGGCGCGAGGCTGTGAAGAGGAGGACCGCGGAGTACCTCACGCGGGTGGAAAGCCTCTCTGGCCTCCACCGAGGACCGCAGCCGGGCGATGGGTCTCAGGTGCGTGTTGTGCTGTGCTTTGTATCTCTTTTAGCGATTTTTTGCTATCTTGTCTCTCAGCTTTCTTTCTTTCTTTCTTTTTTTTTTCTCAGTTTTATTTCTAATTAAAGTGTTTAAGAATCTTGGTCTGTAGAATTTTATCAGTAATTTTCTTAAGTTATTGGTGGAGAGAAAAGCAATCTTAGCAAACCAGCCAATGCGGAATAACATGGGCTTTGTTTGTTTTCCCCTTTTCTTGGCCCTTTTGTAGACCCTTTCTGTACCCTGCATTTCCCTCCTGTAAAATGACACTGATTTATATTTGTGTATCAGTCTGTAGTTGGGAGCCTGGGTATTGCGGCCCACAGGTTGCTGAGAGCAGTCTTTACAAAGTGAAAAATGTGTGGAAAAGCCAAGTTCAGCAACTCTGGAGTATTGGGACGGCAGGTTCAGAGCTTGACTTTTTGATACTTTTTTTTAGTATTGTGTTTTCCTTTTGGGCTGTATTACTTACTTCTTCCCCCTGGTAATGATGATTATCTTATGTGCTGGTGGGGAGGAGTAGTTAGTTCTGTTCCCGACGGGGTTGGCGAATCAGAAGAAGCATGACATGGAGGCCTTTTGGAAACTCAGGATTCCAGGCCTTCGGAAGCCAAAGGTCCATTGTACCAAGGCCCTCAGGTGCAGTGCGTGTGCGTTACAGTTGGAGAAGCACTGCCCCAACGGTCAGTTAAAACAGAGATGGTGCTCGGTGAGAATAGGGAGCATTAAGCGACAGAGGCTGTGGGCAGGCTACACAGCGACCTAAAAAGCAAAACCCAAACCCAGGAAAACGAAAAAACAAAAGAAAGCTCAAAACAGAAACACAGGTAAGCTTCACCTCGCCTAGTGAGTAGGTTTTAATTAGCGTGCTAACCCCGATGCCGTTATAGACAGAGCCCATCAAAGCGCCACGGGAGGGTGTGTGACAGTCTGCTATGGGTCAGCCAGGATAGCGGCATGGACCTGCTGCCACGGGCTGTGGAGGTGGTGGGACCCTCAGGCCTCTGGTCTCCTCTGCCTACCGCTGTCTGTAGTCCTGGTGTAGCTGCATGCAGCCACACTTTCTTCTCTCAGTACCATCTGTTACAGAGGCTGACAGATATGAGTGAAAAATCTTACTTTTTTTCATCAAGGAAATCAGCAATGTTGACCCCTTCCTCTTTTGAAACAATTGGACTAAGTTACCCCTAAGGATATTATTTTATGAGTAAGATTTAATCCCCTTATCTCTTTCCTTACTTTGTCATCTTATATGGCTTAATTTGCTGCTGCTCAGTTTTCTCATCTGGGAGAAAAAAAAAACCCAAAAAAGTCCAACCCCACTGGGAATGTTGGCTTGATCTCTAAATTCTCTTTCTGTTCTTAAAATTCTGTGGATTTCACTATCCGAAGGAAAGAATAGATCTGTAGGATTCTACCCAATTTAAATGCTACATATAAGAAATACAAGATTTTTTTTATTGATGACTTTATTTCATGATCCTTCTTTGTTCGTTTCTCTGATCTTACACTTACAGAAGTTTAAAGTGGAGAGAGAGTTTTAATGATCACTTCGCCTTGCTCTTTCCCTTATAACAGTTTCGCCATTCCCGTCTTTGCAAGAGGAGCCTCCTGAGTCACTGTTTTCATTGGGTTCTTTCTCATACTCAATGACTTTTCTTCTCGGCATTCAAGGCCTTTAACTTTTAGTCTTCCTAGCATTCAAGGCCTGTAATGATGGACCTTGAGTGTGTAATTTTATTTTCTGTAGTTCTCCAGTTTGAATATTGTTTTTCCCCACCAGGCCAGTACCTTTTCAATCTTATATGTACTATCCTTTTCTTCACTTAATTTTCACATAGCATTTATTTATTTTATTTTATTGGAGACAGGGTTTAGGTATGTAGTTCAGGCTGGCCTTGAACTCACTATGTTGCCCAGGCTGGCCTCGAACTTTCGGCGATCTATCTACCTCAGCCTTCCAAGTGCTGCGGTCACACATGTGTGCCACCATGCCTGGTTCCACAAGGCATTTAAAGTCATGTTTAGTTCCACTTAATTCTGAGACCAGTTTCTCCTATCCTAACTAATGACTTATCTCTATAGCCCTGTGTTTTTAGGAGAATGTTTTATTTTTGTTTGACCTTTCATGTATCTGGCTTGTCTTCCCAAATAAGAATGAACTTCTGGAGGGTCGAGACCACTCATGCTGTTTGATGATTTATATCCTTTTCGGCTCCCATGCACATAGTAGGTGTACAGTAATTATTTATTGAAAGGAATGGTAGAGATTTTTGTAGTTTGCTTTCATTGTTGCAGAAGTCACCTAAGTATATAAATTTCCTTGGAAACAAAGCTCTGATGGTTATCAGGGAATACAAAAGTATGAATAGGAGCCGGGTATGTTGGAGGCATTCGATCATGATTCAAAGACAGGCCTAAAGGATGAAATAGGAAGTATTCCTTGTGCCCCATAATGTCCCCCAGATGTTGCTTTTGCAAAATCCCAAGTGGTTCTCACCCTTTTTAATAAAGTATAGCAGCAGCAGCAGTGGCAGTGGCATCTTTACTTCTGTGAATGTGTTGTGAATAGGAAGACTGCAAGCACTAGAGTAAGAAGTTGAAGTTCTGGTGGAGAATCTTCTAGTCACCGACTATAGACAAACCCCGCACTATTCCGAGCTTCCCTTCGTTTATCTGTCAGATGGGGACCGCAACAGGAACTTCCTGTGTGCTCGGCAGTCAGGATGGGGCAGGGGATAGAGATGAAATAATACAGTGTAACTTAAGATAGAAAGACCGTTTATTTCTGTTATATGTCTGTTTACACGTACAGTATTGAAATACCTTGATAAATGCTTTTATGTCCTTACATGTTCCCCTTAGATATTAAGCTTTTAGCACCTTGTGAACTGAGACATCAAATATGTATGTTTTCAAACATTTCCAAAAAGTCTCAACTGAGTTAGTTTCAGTTATTAGCATATGATCCAGTTGCCATTATTACCGACTTTCTCAGGTGTCTTTAAAAAATGAGTCCTATTGGGCTGGGGATTTAGCTCAGTGGTTCCGCTGCCTGCCTCACACGTGAAGGTCCCAAGTTTAATCCCCGGTACCAAAAAAAATTAAAAAAAAAAAGAAATATCTTTTTTTTCTTTTCCACAGATTTTACAGAATTTAAAAGGATATAGAAAGCATATTACAAAAATCTTTTTTGAAATAAATTTGACAACTTCTAAGAAGTAACTTAGAAAACAAATTAATGAAACTAACTCTGGAGGAAATATAAAATTTGAATAGCACCTATTAAAGAAAGTATATTCCTAGCTTGAAAACCTACCTATATGACAACAGCAGGCTCATAAACATTTTAACTGATAAATTATATCAAACATTTAAAGCAGAAAAAAGAAGGAACACTTCTCCCCTCATTTTAGGAAATCAACATTGTGCTAATCCTAAAACTGGATAAAGATAATAGAAGAAAAAAGTATGAACATAGATAGAAATTTGTTTAACAAAACAAACTATTAGAAGTCAGATCTGGCAGGATGTAGGAAGTGGTTTTATTATAGGGATGGCAGTGTTGGTTCAGCATTGGAAGATTCACCCCCAAAAGTAATCATTTTAACAGAGGAAAGGAGAAAGCCATATGATCCTGTCATTAGTTGGAGAAAGAGTATTGGACTAAATTCTACAGCTGTTCATGGTAAAAGCTATCAGGAGACTAGAAGTAGAATAGAACCTTCTCAACAGATCAAAGACATGTACTCCATACTTGCAACAAAAACTCCTTCTATGAATGGAGACGATACGATGCTTTCTCCCTAAAGGGGAGAACAAGGGCATATATGCCTACTCTTCATCTGTCCGTTAGACTTTGAAACATAGGTCTAAACCAAAATAGTCTGGCAATAAAATGACACAATTAGGATAGGATTGGCAGGGCAGAAGCAAAATCTTTATATGTAGATGAAATGATCATCTACAGAGAAAATACTAAGAAATCTCTAGGAGCCCCTAGAACTTGTACTTGAATTTAGCAGGATTAGAAAACACAAGGTATATATAAAAATTCAGGTCTGTGTATACTTGGTATAAATGAAGAACTGGATATTGAAATTTTAAAGTTATGTAGGAGTACAAAGGACCCAGAAAAGCCAAAAACAAAAACAAAAACAGTGTTGGAAGACGTTCAGCACCCAATTTTAAGACTTCTTCTAAAGCTACAGTAATCAAGGCAGTGTTGGTATAAGGAAAGACATATAGCTCATTTGAATAAAACAGAATCTAGAAATAGAACCACACATATATGGTCCACTGAGTTTTGAAAGATTATTTAACATTAGCATTTTATAGAATATAAACTCGATTTAAGAGCTGAGGAAGAGATAGTGTCTTCAGCAAACGGCACTAGAACACCTGCTATCCCTATATAAAAAATTAACCTCAAGCCTTTTCTTCCATACATGAAAATAAGTTGAAGGGATCTATGAACCTAAATAAGAAAGCCTAAAAGTATAAAACTTTAAGAAGAAATTATAAGGGAAAATATTTATGAATTCAGGGTAGGCAAGAACTACCTAGGATACAAAAACCATGATGTATAAAAGAAAACAAATTGATAGATGAGATTCCATCAAAATTTAGAACTTTAAATGACATCATTAAAATGAAAAGTAGTCCTTAAACAGACCATATTTACAATACATATAACCTATGAGCAGAATATATAAAGAATTCTTAGAGCTTATTAATAGACAACCCAATTAAAATGTAGACATAAGAAGATGATAAATAGCCAGTATAGCACAAGGAATGGTGTGCAATTCTAGAATCAGAAAAATACTAATCAGTACAATAATAAGATTGAATTATACACTCACTAGGGAGATGAAGTCAAAAGTTTTAAAAGCCTTGTCATGACTGACTTTTTCTTTTTGTTGGATTCTCCCCCTTTGCATTTAATTTGTTATGCCCAATGGATTCATTCTGCTGGATTTCCTGGGGTTGTGATCCTCGTTGTCTTTTCCTAGGGTATTGTCTAAAATTTTTTGGAGTGCCGGTTTGGTATTCATGAAGTTCCTGAGGTGCTCTTTATCGTGAAAGTATCTTATTTCTCCATCAATTTTGAAAGATAGTTTTGCAGGGTACCTCAATCTAGGTTGGAGGCTGTTTTCCTTTAGGGCTTGAAATACATCACTCCAAGCTCTTCTTACCTTGAGGGTTTGCACTGAGAAGTCTGTTGTGATTCTGATGGGCTTTCCTTTGTATGTGATTTGTTTCTTTTCTCTCACTGCTTGTAGAATTTTATTCTTCTGTTGGATCTCTGGAATTATATATTATTATATGCCTATGTGTAGATTTTTTTTGATTAAGGCTAGCTGGAGTCCTATATGCCTCACTTATCTGTATGTCAAGTTCTTTTCCCTTCCTTGGGAAGTTTTCTGCCATCACTTCTGTGAAGAGTTTTTTATGTCGTCTACACTCTTTCTTCATTGACTCCAATCAGTCTTATGTTATTCTTCTTTGCATTGTCTAGCAGCTGCTGGATTGATTTCTTGTGTTCCCTTACAATTTTAAAGCAATTTTTCTTTTCCTCCTCACTAATTGCAATCTTATCTTCTATATGTGAAATTCTATCCTCACATTGGTTCATTCTGCTGCGCAGACTTTCGATGGAGTTTTTAATCTCTTGGAAATCTGTTTGTATCTGTTTTATGGATTCCATTTGTTTCCTATGTTGGGATTCCATCATGTTCCTCAGATCCTCTATTTTTTTATGTGTCCTCTCTAGATTTATTAATCATGTCTTGCACCATGAGCAAAATCTTTGCTGTTATTTGAGTAATTATTTTTGATTTCAGTTTTCCCATATCCTCTTTTGTTGCCAGGTCAGAGAGTCCAGGTGGTTGAGTATCCGAGTGTTCCATCTCGTTTCCCTTTGGGTTGCTGTAGGTGATCTGGAAGTCTGTTTTTGAGGCTTGTTTATGTGTCTTCTCATTTCCACGGGGGGGGGGGGGTGTGTGCTTCTGGCACCCGCACGGCTCACCTTCTCTGTCCTAGGAGCTTGGAATGGCAGCAGGGGAGCTTCCTTGCGGGTGCTGGGACCAGCTCAGCTTCTCTGCCCTAGGAGCTTGGGATGGTGGTGGGGGAGCTTCCTTCTGGGTGCTGGGACCGGCTCGAAATATCTTTTTTTTGAACATTGCTGTTTTATGTATATTGAAAGTAGTATTTGCTTGCTATACCTAAAGACAAACAAACAGGAAAAATGGAAAGCCATTAGGCTTGCCCCTGTGGCACATTTCACAGGGGTCATCTTCCCAGCTGTAAATGCTGGCTCTGGTGCGGGCAGCCTTCGTCCCCAGCTCCCTCCCTCTTCTCCCCTGTCTCTGCCCCCCCTCACTGCTTCAGCCCAGCAGACCCCAGCAGCGTGCCAGGTGCCCGGCGTGCAGCGTGACTGGAGGGGAAGAGCACTCTTCTGCTGCCATGGCCCAGCCCAGGGCACACAGGTCTGTGCAGGGACTTGAAGTGGAATCTGAAAGAGCCTTAGTAGTTCTGTCCTCTCAGAGTTGATCAGTCAAGACACACTCTGTCTTCTACTCATGAGGCCAAAATGTTTCCTCTGTATTCGAATGGATGTTTGGTAATGAGATCTGTGCTAAGCATCTAATAAGGTTTAGTGTCTATCCTTACAGCCTCATCATTTTAATATAAGGGGTAATGCAGCGGGCTTTCTGGTGATAAATGCTAAGTGGAAGTGTCCTTAGAGTCATTTAAAAAAATTAATGGTTTATTTTGCCAAAAGGGAAAAACTAAAATCATAAATGGAAGGTAGGATTATTTTTAGTTGAGAGTGTTAATGAGATAGATACCCTTCCTATATTTACAGATCTTTTTTGGTCTCTTTTGTAGTTTACAAACTATTTTCCACATCATAGATATTCAGATATTTGAAGAAAAATTCTCTTATACAGCCTCAGTTTTAATAATTGTTGGTTACATGATGGAGTTTCTCAGTGTTTCACCATTGGTAATTTTTTGACTGAATCTGCCGTTTTGTCTGAAAACATAGGGTATGAGTTTATAAAGTAGCCTTCAGCGACCATATTTTCAGAAAGAGAGGACGGCTTCTTGTGTTCCTCCTTTTCTTGTGTACCCATTAGTTCATTGCTGCTTAGTTTCCCCCTCTAAAGTACTGCTGAGCCATCTGGGGTAAATACTAGTTTGTAATTGATTGTTGGCCCGGTTTACCATTACTTAACAAATTTTATGATAGCTGTATAGTTGTAAATGGAATGATTGCAGAAGCTATATCAGCTCATTAATTTTTCTTTTAAAATTTTTGTTTTCAATGTTATGATTTATTTACTTGCAACTTTTTTCTTGCTTTTTCTTTTTGATTTTCTTTTTGATTTTTTTATTTTACATTACAGACAAACAGAAACTTCCTCCTTTTATCTTTCCGTTCTCTGATTTATGATAAATTGGGTTTCCTTTGGCCTGGCATTTGCTTCAGCAGGCAGTCTTCCTTCAAGTACCTCCCTGATTGATGTATAATCTTTGATATCTTCCATTAGCCTCCAGGATCACTAAGTTCAAGGCCCCCTTGGAACCTAAGGAGCCCCGCCGAGGAGCTGAAGGCCTTCCGAGTCCTTGGGGTGATTGACAAGGTAATTCTTCAGTGTCTCTTCAAGAGTTCAGTCATAAATCGACTGCATGCTGACATTCTGTCTTTGAAGCTTTGGATCTTAAGGATATGAAACAAAAGGAGAAAATGACTCAAATGCATCTGCACTTTAAAATAACAAAAGCAGAAGAGAAAAAGCTTTTATCTAAGCAATTCATGTAAGGTCATGCAAAATATATTTGAGCAGAAGGAGCAGGTACATATTTGTGGGCATTCAGTTGAGTAAGGGGTTTTATTTTATAAAAGTGGTATAGCAGGAAGACACTTTGTGTAAGCTACACTTGTGAGTCAGTATTGTTCAACGTTATTGGCATAGTCATTTTAATGGTCAAAAAGAAAAAGCGGCATTGAGTACCACTTACTGAGCACTTCTTGTGGGTAAGACCTTATATTAGGCCTTGCATACAAAGCCGTTTATTTTGTTCTTCTCAAAATCCAGTTAAAGTATTTGCATCTTTGTGGGAAAGTGTTAAACATGCTAAGTAACTTGTCCCAAAGTCACCCAGCTCATTTAGGGGAATTCTGGGATTTAAACTGTGATATTTGTTGAACTCCCCAACTGTGCTTTTTTCCAGTACTTTAAATCCCCTCTACACACACCCATGCGCGCACACATGAACACACACACTCTTTTATACTTGCAATAAAAAATACTGAGTTAACAGATGCAGGTTGATGAGCCAACATGCAAGTTTGGGGATATCTCAGATATACCCGATAGTAATAATGCTAGACTTGTCAGTAGGTTATGATTGTAATTTAAAATCCATAGACATTAAGCCACATTTTAAATGTATTTGATCACCTACCACTTTACCATCACAGTAAAATAAAATGCCTTATTTAATATTAAGGCATAAATTAATCTAGATCTTTTTCATCATTAAACATCTTTTCTGAAGCACCTTGGTGTTCATCTGTAATGCTTCTTGTGTTCATTGTGCATTTCTTGTGTTCTTAGCTATGCATGTGATTCTTTGCTAAAATAAATATGCAATAAATTTCATGCAATTTGGACAATAATTAATGGTTTGAGGTATTCCTTTTTTTTTTTTTTTTGGGTACTGGGGATCGAACTTGGAATGTTGCGCTTGTGAGGCAGGCGGCGGAAACACTGAGCTAAATCCCAGGCCTGGTTTGAGGTATTCTAAAGGGAACATTAGGTAGTATATTTCATGAAGTTCTGTTTTATTCTCACAAGCATAATTTTTCTCACATTTATATGATGGAAGTCTGACTTGAGAAATTGTAAGCAGTGTAGGTGGACTTTTTTGTTGTTGTTATAGAGTCTGAAGCGTTCCCTTAACCATTGTTTCTGCAGCCTTTTCATTGTGAGAATATCCTGCTTGAGAGTGAGCAGAAGCAAAATAGTAATGGAGTAGTTGCTAGTGCTTGGATTTCTGTGCAGATAACTCTGCTTTCTTGCTACATAGCTTTTGCCTTCTCTCTGAGGCTTTTCTTTTAACATGACCTGACCTTTCATTGCTATGGGGTAAGCTGCAAATCACCTGGAAGTCCTGGTAACGAGCATGCAGGTTGGTCTAAAGGACTTTCGGCAGTGGAGGCATTCCTGAATTCTGTCCTGGCGCCTAATTCCTTACTCTTTATTCTGTTAACCTGGAAAATGTGGTTGGTGTTGAGCAGATGACATTTTTAAAGTAAAGCTAAGGAAATATGTGTCTTGGGAATAAACTTTGCTCATACATCTTTTAGAATTTATAATATGGTGTCTGATAAAAACATGAGCAGGCAGATTTTTAAAAATTGGAGTTGTTCAAGGTGAATTCCTTTCTGTTGTACTGAGGAATATTCGACACATAATGTGTACCAATAAATATTTGTTGAATAAATGAATTGAAATAATTTAAAACGTATCATCGATAGAGTGACACCTACTGTTATAATGTGAGACTGCTACTTAGTATCATACAAGGAGGCTGACTACCCAGTAGGTGTTTTTACCCAGAGGGGCAGTAATTCTTCCATAGCTGTATGTTGGTTTAGTATTCAAAGAGAAATAAATGACTTTCTGTTCTTTAATTGGGATTGTAAAATCCTTCATTAAAAGTTATGCAACAAGAGATTTAAGTGTTAAGGCTCTTGGAAAATAAGTAAGCTTGTGTGCATTCAGTTGTGAAAATGATCCGGCCAGTGAAGGCCCTCAAAATCGTATCATGGGAGGAACAGCTGAAAAACAAGAAGATTTTCAACCTCATAATGCTATGTGAGGTCTTCATATATTTGAGGGCTGTCTTGGACAGAGAAACTATGTCAGGTTTTGTTTAAACCTTCAGGGTTAAACAGTTTCTCAACTACAGACTAGGGTTATCTCAGACAAATCAAGATGCTAGATTTTGCTGGGAGGAAGGCAGTAAGGGTTGAACGTTGACTGTTAAAATCATCTACAGGAGGGCCAAGGATTTAGCTCAGTGGTTCTGCCGCCTGCCTCCCAAGCACAAGGTCCCAAGTTCGATCCCTGGTAAAGCCCCCTGCCAAAAAAAAATCATCTACAGGGTGCAGCTAGGACTAAGGAGTATAAGCTTGAGAACAGTGAATTTTGGCTTATGATTAGAAATACATTTCAAGAATTACTATCTTGAGTCTGGGGTATAGCACAGTGGTAGAGTGTTTGCCTAGCATGTGTGAGGCCCTATATTCCATCCCCAGCACTACTGTCTCTCTCTCTCTCTCTCTCTCTCTCTTTTTCTCCCCCCCCCCCACACAACTTGTACCTTGACCAAAGGCAGACTGGATTTCTTCAGATCTTATGAGCTTCTTGTTAGTAGAGATATTCAAGTGAAGGCTGAAGATCAGTGGTGGAGGTATTGTAGAGGGAATTCAAACATTTGGATGTGTTTTTACATTAGATAACTTCTAAAAATTTCTTTAAGCCCCAGATTCATTTGCACATGGTCTTCATGTAGCAAAAGCAGGGGAGAGAAGAAATTAGTGCAAGAACTGTGTTGGAATGAGGAAGATGAATTACTGTTACAGTCATACAGGTCTTTGCATATTTAGTTGCAGTATTTTGTGTTGTGTATATGTGATATGAATATGTGTAGTGTGTGTATAGGATTTCTTATATATAGGTATTTTATAATTGTGTTGGAAGTCTAGATTGGTCTTTTGATCAGTAGTAGGATACTCAAAAGCCAGAGTGTTTCTGAGAAAGTTTGCTATTATATAATATAACTTATCTGTAAAAGGATAAAGGAGCCCATAGTGCAGTTAACAGTAATGTACCAATGATCTGTTTCCTGATTTTTATATTGTATTACAGCTATAGAAGATGTCCTTCTGTGGGGGGAAGCTGGGCAAAGGGTAAATGGGACTCTTTGTACTATTGTGGCAACTTCCTGTAAGTTAAAAGAAGTTAGAAGAAAAGAAAAAAGCTGAAGGGAACACTGACTTGAATACCACAGCGAAAATATCAAGATTTGTCCCTTCACTGCCAGTTAATGCTTTTGGCTTAAGTGTCACTAGAGTGTCACCCTATGTGTGGGTGTTCACATGAAAGCAAGACCAATAAAGATACTGCTACCTTATGAAAAATAACTTAAATAGGTTGTTTTTCAGATTAGGGTTATAAGAAACCCATTGTTATTTATTAGGTTGGGTGCCTTGGCATTTTGTAGCCGCCTAAGTTTATCTGATGTTTTCGCTGATGAGGCAGAGTTTTTAGGTTAGCATGTCATTGGACAAATACTGGAGTTTCTATTTTGTAGCTAAAATATGAGGGAGAAAATTTGTGGAGGTTGTTCAAATTGAATAGATCTCAAAAGACTGGCACTTGCTGTCCTTAAGGTACCTAAGACACTGAGGTACCTTAGAGTACCTTAGGTGCACTTAGGTACACTTAGGTACACTAGGTACACTAAGGTACACTTAGGTGCCTAAGGGTACTTAAGGTACCCTTATATTTTCCTAGAGGAAAATATAAGGGAAAACTGTCTTCACTGGAATTGCAGATGTATCAATATTTGGATATTTTCTCATTTAAGAAACACTGGGTAGAACTGGTTTAACCTGAAAGGATTCCTATGTGTACTTCATCTACAGTGTGACCAAAATATTACCTGGGAACTTTAATGGTATCATGTGACAATAAATTGCACTTTTGCTTCTGGGAAAATGGAGTAGAGGTCCTTTTCCCTATTTCTTCTGCTAAATAGGGACAAACTCTGGATATTACATAGAAAACAAAGCTAAGTAGATTGAAAAGTGGAGAGAAGAAGGAAGACTGGCTACTGACCTAAAGAACTGCAAGGTGGTGAGTTCTCTGGTTTTCTTTTTGCCTTGTATGTCTCAGATTGGATTTTGGAGAAATGGGTAACTTGGATAAGCCAAGAAGTGCAGACCAAAACAAAACAAAACAAAACAAAACAAATACCCCAAACAAAAGTCTATTCTTTCTAGCCAAAGCTTAGTAAGAGAAAAAACTTCAACCAAAACACCATACAATAACTGCTGTGTTCTAGACCAGCACCACCGAAAAACTGGGGCGTCTTTCCGTTCCTACTAACAAAGGCCAAGTGGGGCTTCTGTACCTCTGTCCTTGCCGGATGGAGCCAGGTGCCTCACGCCCTTGCTGGCCCAGGGTCAGAGGAAGCTTGCTGGAGATTCAGGACCCTGACACTACCCAGTGGTAGAGACAAGTGACAGGATGCCAGGTTCTTCTGGGACAGGGTGTATCAGTGAAGCTCTGAGCCTCTCTACCTTCATTGAGTAGTAACCAGGAGTTCCAGTTTCTTTCCTCAGATATCAGTGAAGGCTGAATGGAGAAGCTAATCTTGAGTATAGTGATTATCTCTGTTCCCTCAGAGTGATGTCAGAGGGTAGGGCCTCTGAGTTATACACTTACTAAGATCTTGACCCTAATAACATAACACCAAAAAGTCCAGCTTTCCGTGGAAAGCCACCTGTCATATAGGAACTAGGAAGAGCTCAGCTTGAATGAGAAAAGAAAACCCACTATTACCAACCCTGAAATGACACAGATGTTAGAATTATCCAAGGACTTTAACATCAGCCATCATAAAAGTGTTTCACTGAGCAGTTACACACCCAAGAAGCAATGAAAAATTACAAAGTCTTTGCAAAAGAATAGAAGATATATATGGAGAATATACATCTCCAAATGTAAATTGTACAACCGAAGAATACAGTAAGAGAGAAAAGAAACTTAGTGGGCTCAATGGCAAAATGGATAAGACAGAGGAGAGTTTTTGATCTTGAAAATAGACCAATAGAAATTGCTCCATCTGAATAGAGTGGAAAAAAAAAAATGAACAGAGCCCGAGGAACACGTGTGACTAAATCAGAGGGCTGGTAACTGTCACTGGGCTTATAAAGAGGGAAAAGACTGTGGGACTGAAAAGTGCTTGAGGAAATAGTGGGTAGACATAAACCTACAAATTCAGGAAGTTGAGTGAACCCCAAGCAAGAATACAAAGAAATTCATGCCAAGACCCATCAAAATCTCACTTTAAAAAACTAAAGATAAGGAAAAAATATTTGAAAGCAATGTGAGAGAAGCAGCACTTTACCTATAAGGAAAACAGCAGTTCAGATGACAATGAGTTTCTTATTAGAAACCATGGAGGCCAGAAATACGTGGCATGACATTTTCAAGTGCTGAAAGAAAAGAGCTGTAATTCAGACTTTGTAGCCTGCGAAAGTATGAAAGATAATAGAAAAATACGGCAAATTTTAAAATTAAATTTGTTACAGTCAAAGACACATTGCCATTAATCTCCTTCAAAATACTCCTCATGCTTTGAACACGCTTATCCATCATTCTTGCCACTTTCTGAAGCAGTTGTGGAAATTCTCTTTCCTGAGTAGCTTTTTGAGGTGTGATAAAATACAGTAAAATGCTGCTTCTAAGTGCCATTCAACAAAAAGGCAGACTTGTAAAAACATGATGTTGTGTCCTCATCCACATTATGTACCAGACCTGGCACTGTGTGACCTCTAGCTCTTCCCCAAAGTCAAAATAATCATGAAAGGTAGTTGTTTTGAATCCAATCAGGAGATTGAAATAGCCATAACAATGCAACTAAAGACCCTTATGAGAGGCAACTTGTAGAACTGCTTCAGAAAGTGGCAAGAATGTTGAGATAAGTGTATTCAAAGCAAGGGGCCATATTTTGGAGGGCATTAGTGGCAGTGTGTCTTTTACTGTAATAAATTTTTAGAATTTAAACACATACTGTATTTTTCTATCATATCTCATCTTTCAGGAATGAAGGGAAAATCAGAATATTCTCAGATGAAGAAACAAAAAAGAACTTTCCACTAACAATCCTACCAGAAAAGAATAACTAAAGTCAGTTTTCTAAGCAAAGAAAAGGATAAAAGCAGAGATCTTGGAGTATTAGGAAGAAAAAAGAACAATGGAGAGGGTATAATATTAGTAAATAAAATGGACTTTCCTCTCTTCACTTTTCTAAATTATGGTCCAAGCAAAAATGGTAATATTATCTGATGTAATTCTATATGTATGTAGAGAAAATATTTATAATAATAATATTTATAAAATACTATAAATGATGGAGAGTAAAGAGATATCTGTATAACAGAGAAAAAGTTTCCATACTTAGCTTGAATGATACAATGATAACTCCGGTAGACTGTGGTTATTTATAAATAGAGAAATCAGTAAAAAAGCTATGTAAAGATATACACTAAAAACAGTATAGATAACTAATGTGGAATTCTAAAAAATGTTCAGATAATTCATAAGGCAAGAGTAGAAAACAAATGAAAGTAGAGAAACAAATAAAAAAATACAAACTTCAGTGCTAACAGATCATTAATTATATTAAATGTAAATAATATAAATATATCAATTAAATAAAATAGATTAGCAGAGTATTAAAAAATATGGCTCAATTCTGTGGTGTTTACAAGAATCTTACTTCAAACACAGTGATATAGATAGGTTGAAAATAAAAGGGTAGAAAATAACATGTAAATATTAATAAAGAAAATATGAATGACTACATTAGTATTAGGTGAAGAAGGCTTCAGAGAAAGGAAAGTGATCAGAAACAGGAACATTGTATGATAAAAGGCTCCATCCACCAAGAAGACACAGGAGCCCTAAATATGTATACACCAAACGTTCGAGATGTAAAATAGTATGAAGCAAAACCTTATAGAACTGAAAGGAGAAATAGGTGAATCTACAATTATAATTGGAGATTTCACACCCTTTCTCAACTACTGATAGAACAATCTGACAGAAAACTAGCAAAGATATAGAAGAACCCAGGGGTACCATCAAACAAGATGGCACAGTTGGCATTTGTAGAGCCCACCCTACCCACAGCAGCAGCATACCATTCTTTCCAAGTTCCTGTGGAGGATGTACAAAGACAGGCAATTTCTGGGACCAAAAATCAATTTCAACAAATCTGAAAGAATTGAAATTATAAAGAGTGTATTCTCTGACCACACCTGAATTAAACTGTTAATACCAGAAAGATAACAGGAAACTTCAATTCCTTAGAAACTGAATGTTACGTTTCTAAATCCATGGATCAAAGAGGAAACCCTCAAGGGAATTCTAAAAATACATATAGTTGAGTGAAAATAAAAGCAGAGCATATCAAAATTTATGGAACAAAGCTAAAGCAGTGCTGGGTGAAATTTATGGTAGTAAATGCTCGTGTCAGTAAAGAGGAAAAGTCTCAAATCACTAAGCCAAGATTTTAACTCAAGAAACTAGAAAAAGAAGAAAATAGACCTAAATCAAGCAGGAGGGATGAAGTAAATGTCCAAACAGACATCAGTGAAAATTGTGAATAAAAACCATACAGAAAAGAAAAATCAGTGGAACACTAAGCTGGTTCTTTGTGAAGATCAATAAAATTGACAAACTTCTGGCAAAACTGACAAAAAAAAAGTGAAAAGAAAAGAAAGAAAGAAAGAAAGACTCAAATTGCCATCATTAGGAATGAGATGGGGAGGGCTGGGGATTTAGCTCAGTGGTTCCATCGCCTGCCTTGCAAGCGCAAGGACCCAAGTTCGATCCCTGGTACCAAAAAAAAAGGAATGAGATGGGGAAAGATTGTGCAGACATCAAAAACCTAACAAGGGAATATTACAAACAAACCTGCACATGTAAATTTGATAACTTAGATGAAATGGACCGATTCATAGAAAAGCATAAACTGCCAGCCAGCATGAAATGAAAATTTGAATAGCTCTAGAATTGTTAAGGGAATAGAACATACAATTAAAATATTCCTAAAATGAAATCTTGAGGCTCAGTTGGTTCACCAGAGAATTCTACCAAACCTTCAAAGAAGAATTAACACCAGTTCTACACATTTTGTTCTTGGAAGTGGAAGAAGTGGAAACAATTCCCAGTTCATTTAAGAGGCCAGTTTTACTCTGATAACAAAACAAAAACAGTACACATCAGAAAACTACAGACCAATACAGTATTACTCATGAATGTAGATAAAAAAAATTCCAGCAAAATATTAGAAAACAGAAATCAGAAATCAGCAATATCTAAAAAGAATTAAATACCATGATCAAGTGAAATTGATTCCTGGACACAAGGCTGTTTCAGTGTCTGAAAATCAGTCCAGTTAATCTAACCATATTAACAGTATAAAGAAGAAAAGTCACATGATCATATCAATTGATACAGTACAAGCATTTGGAAATTCAAAACCAGTTCGTGAAAAAAAAAAAAACTTCTCTAAAAACTGGAAATGGAGAGAAGCTTCCTTAATGTGGTAAAGGAGAGCTCCACAAAAGTTAAAACTAGCATCATACTTAGTGGTGACTGTCTGACTGCTTTATCCCTAAGATACTACTTTTATTCAACATAGGACCAAAAATTCCAGACAGTGCTATAAAGGAAGAAAAGAAAACAAAAGACACTGGGATTGGGAAAGAAGAAATATACTTGTCCCTATGTAAAGATAACGTGATAGTCTACACATAAGAAATCAAGCTGGGTGTGGTGGATGCCTGTAATCCCAGCACTCAGGAGACTGAGACGGGAGGATCACTGTGAGTTTGAGGCCATCCTGGGCTACATAGTGAATTCAAGATCAGCCTGAACTACACAGCAAGACCCTGTCTTAAAAAACCAGACCAAACTAAACCAGAACTATAAAATCTACGAAAGAACTTAAGTAAGTAAATCTAAAAAAGTTTCAAGGTACAAAATATGCATGAAAAATCTGTTTTATTGCTGGATACTAGCAGCCTATGAAAATTGGAATTAAACATATTGAATTGCTTGGCCTAAATCTAACAAGAAATGTACAGAACTGTTGAAGTATAAATTTCATAATATGGATAAAAGAAATCAAAGCTCTAAATAATTGAGAAAGTATGTTTGTGATCAAAAGACTCAAATAGTACCTATGTAAATTCTCCGCAAACTGATGCACAGTTTTAACAAGTTCCTCACGTTCTCAGGGCGTTTTATAGGTACAGACCAGATTCTTCTAACATTTACATGGGAAATTACAGGAACTAGAGTAGCTATAAATAGCCTTGGCAAAAAAAAAAGAGCAGGATATAGTCACTCTGCTTTATTTTATGTCTTATAGCTACAGTGATGAAGCTGTTGGTTCTATGTAGAGACAACTAGGTCAGTGAAATAGGACACAGAATGCAGAAACTGCCCCACAATATGGCCAGCTGATCAAAGATGCAAAGCAATTTAGCATAGGCGGGGGAATCTTTTTAACAAATATTGCTAGAGCAGTTGGGTATCCTTTGACTCCAAAATGATCCTTGACCTAATTCTCACATCTTATACAAAAATTACTTGAAAATGAATGAGAGATTTAAATATCAAACTGTAATATGTAACTCCAAGAAGGAAACAAGAAAAAAAAACTTCAGGATGTAGACCTTGGTTTGTAATAGTTGAGGACATGCCCCCGGAAGTGTGATCCATAAAAGGAGAAATTCGTAAGTTGGACTTCATTGATAAAGATTTAAGACTTTTGCTTTGCTAAAGACTCATTTAAGGAATGAAAGGACAAGCGACAGACTGTGAGAATTTTTCTGCAAACCACATATATGACAAAAGACTCATCTGGAATATTGTAAAGAGCTCTGAAACCCAACAGTAAAATTAGCTTCAATCAGAAAATGGCCAGAAGATGCGAGAAAGCGTTTTAACAAATGAAGTAATAGCAAAGAAGCACATGAAATGATGTTCAGCATCATTAGTCATTAGAACAAAACACAAAAGAAGAATACAGTATCACTACACGTCTTTTAGAAAACTTCATTTGTAATAGTCCCAAATTATAAACACCCAAAATATCTCATAGTAGGTAAATAGTTAAAACTATGGTTTACTAAGAACATAGATTATTATTTAGCAGTAAAAAGGAACTACTGATGTACCTGTCAACTAGAATGGAGTTATGCTGAATGAAAAGCTAATGGTTATATACTGTATTATTCTGTTTCTTTAACATCTCAAAATGGCAAAGTTATGGAACAAAGTGCAGATTAAGGGATGCCAGTGTTTGCGGATGGTGGGAGGGAGGAGAGTGGGTGTGATGGTAAGCTTTGTGGTGGTGGAATAGTTAGTTCTGTGTCTTCATTGCCTACAGCTACAGGAATGTGCAGTTGTGCTGAAAGGTGACATGGGACCGTGTGTAGACATGGCACTGTTGGCAGTTTTCTGGTTATCACCATGTACTCTAGAGACATAAGATGTAAGCCCGGGGCAAACAGGATGCAGAGTACATGAGATCTCACTGTACAACCTCTGCAACTTCCTTTAATTTAAAATTACTTTAAAATAACTTTAAAATGGTAATTGTTTGGTTTACCTTCTTTGTGTTGTCTTGTGTATCTTAGATTTTATTTCAATTATTTCTATTTTCCTTCCATAGTTAACTCTAGAAGAGTTGCAGTAGTAGGGGACAAAGACATAAATGAAACTAATGATAAGGTAGATAAGGATTAATAATTATTTCTATAACATATTGATTATATGCAACAAATTGGGTTAATCTAACATGGTCTCATATTTTTCTGGTAAATTCAGCATTATTCTATTGTAATATTAAAAAAACCCCATCACCGTGGCTGTAACAGTAAATATATAGCAATTTACCATATATATATGTGCTATCAGCAAACTAAGAATAGAGAGGAACCTCCTCTACTTGATAAAGAACATCTACAAAGAACTTAGAGCTAACATCATACTTAATGCGGAGAAACTACAGATTTTCTTGCTAAGAACCAGGCAAGGATGTCCCCTCTTTTTCAACATAGTACTGGAAGGCCTTGTTAATGCTGTTAGAGTAGAAAAGGAAATAAATGGAGTACACGTCGGGAAGAAAGATTTCTGTCTTGTTCACAGTGATGAATAAGCTTTTCTGGGGTTCTGCAGCAAGGCCTGGCTTGCTTTTTGTTGGGTTTTCCATCAACAGACACCAAACATTTGTTTTCTGTCTTCTAAAATATCACCAACTTTTTCTTCTCTTCTGTTTTCTTTGTATTCATTGTGACTTCATATCTTCTAAGTTTTCTTTATTCTTATTTGGTTTCTAGAGGGCCCAGTAAAAGAGTATTAAATTTAACATGTTACATTGCCCTTTCAGTTTCATGATGTTCATGATTTTGGTCAACATGTTTTTGTTGTCCTTTTAAAAGTCCTTAATAAACTTATTTTTAAAAACATGATATGGCTGAGTTCTATTGGTGACATATAGCTAAAATAACTATTTCAAATCATTCCACTACCTTCGGGGTACTAGTAATTATATTCCACCCATTTTCCCTTACCCATGTTTCAAATTAAATTTCAGGCATCCTAAATCATTTGTAAAGTTAAAGTTTATACTCATTTTTTAAATTTCCTTCTTAAAATGTACTGTTATTTTCCTCTAGTCTGATTTTCCTGCTGCCACAACCATTTATGAAACTGAGCGTTTATAAAATGAGCTTCTAAGACTGATGACTCTCTTGCTTAACATCAAATAATACCCTCACATAGATTTTAGGGCAAAGTTCAGCTTCCTAAGTAAGCATGGAGCCCTTCCTGAGCAGCCTCTCCTTTTTCTGTTGATTCTCAGCTGGTTCTTCCCCCTCTGGATGAACCCAAACCACCACCACATACTCTTGGCTACAGTCCGGTTGAGCCCTGATCTTGTAGGCATGCAAATCACGTTCTACCCTCTCCCCAGAGTGCCTTCTTTTCTCTTTCTTCCTCACTTGACTTCTTCTCTTCCTCTATTGTTGTCTTTCTTAGAAGCCTCACTTGCTTTTCTTTACTGTCTGATCTAAATTATCTTTTGGTTGTGTTCTTTTAGTTACCTTGACTTATCTATCATAGCATTTATTCATGTCATGCAGTAAGTTTTCGATGGTGTTTTGGTGCCTCTTTCAGTAAGCCTTCAGATTCCTCACATGCCCAAGCATACAAGGGTGATGGAAAACTATAGTGTGTGCTTAGGTAAAAAAACTGATTACTGTGAAAGATGCATTGCCTCCCCCCCGCCCCCATAACCTCCTTGCTTCAAACACACCTCGTTTTCTTGTCACTTTTTAAGAAAGTTATTTCATACGAATTTATTTAGGGATGCCGTTTTCACTCCTCAATACATTTTATGCACTTCTCATACATTTCTTTGCTGGTGAGTTCATCTGGTTCTGAAGGGTTAGCGTCATCTTTATCAGCCAACTGTCTTCAGATCAAGATTTGTTTACACAACCTGGAGTTTCTGTGAGTGCTCCATTAATTTCCATTACTCCCAGTGGAGGAGAAGAGGATTCACTGGCACCTTTCACATTTTCAAAAGTGCCAAGCTCACCTTGCCTTTTGCAATTTTGTCCCAACTTCAGGCAGACTACAATAAACATCTCCAAAAGCTTTCTGTGCAAAATTGCTGATTCCCACTGTTCCAGTACCGCTTTCTGTTGCTGTCCATTCATATTTCTCTGAATTTAGGCACCTGCCAGGGCAGCACACCCCTGACCACTCTCAGTGCCGTGTTCCCAGGGGTGCCAAGGGCACTGTGCGGGGCTTCCACTGCTGGGCCAGGTTGAGCTGCTCTTGTAATTTTCTGAAGCAGTTCTGTAAGTCCTCTTTCCTGAGTGTCTTTACACGGTGTGATAAAAAGTACAGTGAATACTGCTGCTGAGTCACATCCAATAGAAAGGCAGGCTCCTAATACCGTTATCCTGTGTCCTCATCTACCTTATTTAACCGGATCTGGCATCGTGTGACTTCCGGTTCTTCCTCAAAGTCAAAATGACCACGAAAGGCAAATTTTTTTTTTTTTTGTACCAGGAATCGAACTTGGGTCCTTGCACTTGCAAGGCAGGTGGCAGAACCACTGAGCTAAGTCCCTGGCCCTGAAAGGTAAATGTTTGAACTGATTCAGGACGTCAAAGCAGCCACAATAGCACAAGTAAAGACACTCACGAAAGAGGATTCCCAGAACTGCTTCAGAAAATAGCAAGAACGATGGGAGAAGTGTGTTCTAAGTGAGGGTATCTTGAAGGGGATTAATGGCAATGTGTCTTTCACTGTAATACATTTAAAAAACATTTAGGATTCACTATTGTTTTGATCACACTGCACACGTACTTACTGGTCATTTGGTGGTGCTGGGGATGGAACCCAGGACCTTGAGTACTCCAGGCAAGCATTCTACCACTGAGCTACATTCCCAACTGCTAAGCAGACTTGTTGAGTAATTTTTAAGGGAACAGGAGGAGACAGTATATAGGATGTACTTTAAGATCGCAAGCCATCTGTGTGTCTGTACTATACTCTCAGCATCAGAGCAACAGTGTATTCTGCACCCAAAACTGTCAAAGCCTTCCTACTCCTCCCATCTTCATGACTCTCTAGCAGGAGGAATCATCAGATTTGAGAAAGTGTGTTGTGCCTTTGTGTTTCATATATTCTTTAAAATATTTGGGAATTTTTCAAAACATGAACACCTTATGTTCTTATACTAAATAAATCTTCTAGGTTATATTAAAATACTGTTAAAATTTAATCAATACCAGAAGTTTAGTTCCATCTGCTACAATAGCACAAACTCATTAAAAACATTTACAAGTGGCAGTGTTTAAAGCTTCTTCGGCCTTGAGGCATTTTCTTCTGTTTTGGAATTAGGCCACCTTTGACATCAGCAACTTAGGTGGATATGTATTGTACTGGCTGACTTGGAATTGTTTGCCTCTGTGTCAGTTATCGTTGGAAGTGGGCACCTGTTAATTGTCTATTTATGCAGTGCACCTATTCAAAACATATGTACAAGAGAGCTGTATGAATATATTTGCTGCTCCTTAGGGACTTACTTCCCTTTTTCAGGTCCCCTAAACTGATATAAACATATTTTTAGAGCACCTCTAGCATGAGAATGAAAATTTTAAACCAGGCTATGGATGGACAGTGAGATAGTTTACATTAGCATTACAGTATTAGGTTTTTCTAGCAAATGCAAATAAGGACTTAAAGCTAAATACAGTAAACTACTTTTAATTGAATTATTTTTTATCTGAATATAACTGTCAAGTTTTCATCTCAAGTGGATTTAAAAATTCAAACTGAGAAATAGAATAAATGGATTCGCTATGGAATTGAATGGCATGAGTTGAACTTGGGCCTATAAACCCAGAACTTTAGAGTTTTAACCTCTCTTTAGCATAATCTCTTCATGGCCTTGGGCAAGTTCTTCACAAAAACAGAAAACAAGACAATCAAAATGAGAATGACAAAGGTGTAGAGATCTAGCTTTTAAAGCATTTGGATCGGAGAAGAGCCTCCTAAGTGAATGTTTTTCCTGGCTCTTTAGCAATTCTGCTTTAAACCCAAGTTCTCTGTCTTTTATATTCTGCCCGTTGCTGCATTTATATCCAGTTTCCTTACAAAGACACACCATGTCCTTTGGAAGCAGGTTTTATGAAGTAATAGATGTATAGGCCTAGGATTTGAAAATACACAAAGTAAAAACTCCTTTCTCATATATATAAAAGACTTTTCTGTGATAGGTTTATTGTTCACTAAATCATTACCCTCACTTCCTAGTAAGAGACATCAATGAGGCACGGCTCACATTCATTGACATTTGACTCACATGAATGTAAGAGATTTTGAATTCATGTTTGTGGTTGAAATAATTACTCCCTGGATTATTTACTAGAGACTATCCTGTATTTTGCATGAGTTTAGGGCAGAACTAGGGTTAGTTATTTGCCCCATAAGCCAAGGGTTTGGCCAACCGATTTTTAGACAGGAAGTAGACAAGCATTTTTTTTTTTTAAAGACTTTATTTAAAGCAGTTTTAAGTTCACAGCAAAATTGGGAGAAATGTACAGAGATAGCCCCCATCCTCTCTGCTGCTGCACAGGCATAGCTTCCCCCATTATCAAAGTCCCCCACCAGAATGGTACCTTTGTTAAAACTTAGGCACCCACATCGGCTTTGGTGTATGATTGTCACCCAAATAACAGGTTAAGTTTGGCCTGAGGTTGTCCCTGTACCTGAGTCCTTATATAAGGAATTGTAGTCTAACTTAGTACAGAAACAGACTGAAAGAGTAACTTAGTAACACGCCACTTTGTCAGTCAGCTTTGTGCCGCTGTACAGAGTACCTGAGATAAGCAACTTAAAAATAGGAAAGGTTGATTTTGATTCAGTTTCAGAGATTTTAGTCCATGTTCAGTTGGCTCCATTGCTTCCGGCCTGTGTGGCCCAGGACATCATGACAGACCACATGGGAGGGCTCTTCACCTCATGGTAGCTGGGAAACAAAAAGGAAGATAGATGGAGGCAGGGTCCCGATGTCCCCAGCATGGGACACTGACATTGTCTTAACCTCCTTCCACTAGACCCCACCTACTGAAAATCCACCCCCTCAATTGCGTTATGGGCTGGGGACCAAGTTCCAACACTTGGGGGCTTTGAGAGGGGAGTCAAGATCTAAACTATGTACAGCACACATTTTGCAACACACTGCTGAGCCTCAGCCAGTCACAGCAGCGGACTGTGTGCAAATGCAGTGGTGCTGAGCGGTAGCCTTTCTGGCTGCTTCTGAACCTCACTTCCTTTTTCTGCCGTACGTGCTGCTTGGCACATTGCTGTGTGGAGTTCTCTGAACCTGTTCTGCTTCTGCAGGCCGCCTGATTCTTGAATCACTCCTGTGTAATTCAACTCTGCTAAATTTAATTTGTCTAAGGTTTTACATTTGAGTAGTCCTCAGTTTACACAGGCTTCATTTTTGGTGTTGTACACATTCTGTATGTTTGGACAAGTGTGTGAGGGCTTTGTATCCACCATATAGGACCATTCAGAGTGCTTTCAGTGCCCTAAAAATCCTTTGTGCTCTGTCTGTTCTTTCTTCTTCAGCTTCCCATAATTTCTGATCTTTTGCTGTCTCTGTACCTTTACATTTCCCGGACTGTCATGGAGCTGAAATCATGCAGTATGGAGCCTTTTCAGATTGATTTCCTTCATTCAGTAATTTATATTTAAGGTTTCTCTATGTGTTTTTGTGGCTTGATAGCTCATTGCTTTTTAGTGCTCGGTTGTCCTGTTATTTGAATGTACCACAGTTTATTTATCCATGTACCCACTAAAGGGCATCTTGGCTGCTTCTGAGTGTTCATGATTTTGAATAAAGCTGACGCAAACATCCATGTGCAATGCAGATTTTCATATGGACATACCACCCTTTGGGTAGACACTGGGGAACACAACTGCTGCATCATACATGAGTATGTTTAGTTTTGTAAGAAACTGCCAGACTGTTTGTCGAAGTGGCTATACCATTACATTCCCACTCTGCTCATCAGCATTTGGTGTTAGTCTTCTGGATTTTGGTCATTCTAATAGATGTTTAACTTGCATTTCTCTGATGATATATAATGTTGAGCATCTTTTCTTATGCTTACTTGCCATTTTTATACCTTCTTTGGTGAAGTCTTTGTTAGTCTTTGTCACATTTTAAAAGTTAAATTAAAAAATTGTAATCGATACATAATAATTGTATGTTTATGAAGTTCCATGTGATATTTCAGTTCATGTATACAATGTATAACGATCATAACCATTACCTCAAACATTTATCACTTCTTTGTGTTGAGACTAGACTATTCAAAAATCCTCTCTACTAGCTGTTTTTTTTTTTGGTACCAGGGATCAAACTCGAGTCCTTCCGCTTGTGAGGCAGGTGGCGGAACCACTGAGCTAAATCCCTGGCCCTCTACTAGCTGTTTTGAAACACACGATTATTTGTTGCCAATCATTATTGAACTGTTTTGCTCTAGGACATTAGGAGGTATTCCACCTAGTAATGGCACCCCTACTTGTTAGCCATCCTTTGTCCATTCCCGTCTCCCCTGTAACTACTGTTGTACTCTCTTCTTCAGCGTGATGTACTTTTTAAGGTTCTCAGTGTGAGAACATGTAGTATTTGTCCTGCGCTTACCTTACTTCACTTACTATACTGCTCTTCAGTTCCACCCATATTTGGGCCCATTTTTAAATTGGATTGTTTGTTTTCTTATTGTTGAGTTGTAAGAATTCTTTGTATATTTTGGATAACAGTCCTTTATTAGATGTATCTTTTATAAATATTTTCTTACATCAGTGGCTTGTTTTCACATTGTCTTGAGGTTGTGTTTCGCAGAGAACTTTTAAGTTTTAATGAGGCCCATCTTAGCAGCTCTTTCTTCATGGGTGGGCTTTGAGTTTGATGTTGTTTCTAAGAAGTCATCACTGGACTCAGAATCATCTAGGTTTTCTCTCATGTTATCTTCTAGTAGTTTTACAGTTTTGTGTCTCACATTTAGGCCTGTGATCCACTTTGGCTTAACTTTTGTGCAGGGTATGAGGTTTGTGCGTAGATTCCCCTTTTTTGCATGTAGATATTCAGTTGTTTTAACACCATTTCTCCAAGACAGTGTTTGCTCTATTGTGTTGCCTTTGCTTCTTTGTCAGAATCAGCTGAATGTATTTACATGGATCACTTTTGGGGCTGTCTGTTCTATTGCACTGATTTATTTGTCTTTTTTGGGGGCATCGCTGGAGGTCAAGCACAGGGCCTTGTGCATCCTAAGGCAAGCAGGCACTCTACCACTGAGCTGCACCCCCAGCCAATTTGACTGCTCTTTAGCAAGAACCACACTGTCTTGGTTACTGTGGCTTCATACTGTCATGGAGCTGGACAGTCAGTTCTCTGGCTTTGTTGTTCTCTTTGATACTGTGTTAGCTGTTCCGGGCCTCTTGCATCTCCACATATCCTTAGAATCAGTTTGTTGCTGTCTACTGCAGCAACATTAAAATTTTCTCTGTATTTTTTCTGATCCTAATATTAGTCTGTCAGAGAAAAATTTTGTGAACCATATTTTACTGCCCTTTGGGGTAGTGAAACAATGTGGGAATGATTAGCTTTTGAATTTTGAGTAAATTGTATTTGCAAATTTGTTTTAGCAGTACCAAAATACACTTATTTTCTTTTTCTAATATTATGACTCATAATATATTCATAACATTTCTAGGAAGATAAGTTATTCTGGTAGCATTTGCACTATTTTTAACCATTATCACAATGACACACTGTGATCCTTAAAAAACATTATGATTATTATTCTGGCTACCAAGTATTCACAGGTATCAATTGAGTTCACATGGGGGCAGTCACACACAATGCAGTATTATGTTAGATTATGGAAACCATATATAGTTGCACTCAGTGGGTGATGGTTACATTACTTAAGTTTAAAAGGAGGATAGGACAAATGGGCTTTATTATGACAGTTCTTATGGTACAGGAATGTTTTAATAATGCCCTGGTTTTCAATTAATTTATAACTAATTCCCTTTGGAAGTTTTGAAGAAGAAAAAAATCTGGATTAAGATTAGAATTAACACAAGCTAAATGCATCTATTGCTGATTCAAAATCAAGAATTAAAAGACTTTGTATAATTTTCTAAAAAATATTTTATATATGGATGCTTTTCTGACTACATTTAAAATACTCTTAAAAGGCAGAAAGCAAAGATGAACCACAAGAAAATGTAGTATTAGTGAATTTCTTTTAAGATGACATTTCAGTTATTCACTGTTAATAATTGAATAAAATTAGGTTCATGAGATTCTGCTTTTATAAGTCACAGTAGTATTTTGTTTTTCTGTAAGATGTTGTGGTAAATGTGATCATTACCTTAAGTAGATGACATCTTTGAGTAGCTAGACATTGGGTTTTCTCAATGGTATTTTGATAAACCAGCCTCCAGGTATATTTTCCTTGTGTTGTATTTGGACTGAGAGGGTGGTAGTACCTGGAAAAACAAGCCTTTTGAAAAAAGTGCCCTATATGTGACTGGATGAATAATATATACCTTTATTGTTATCCATAGATTGACCAAACACCTTAAATTTTACATTTCACTGTACTCAGCAAGTTTATTTTGAGTAAAATTATATGTGATTTGCAATATGCTATCTTTATTTTTAAAAAGAAAAATCATCACAGAGTGACTTCCATGTATTGCATTAGTAGTGGTACTTCTCTTGCCTTTTTGTTCAGCTGTTGGAGTCCCTGTGACCTTGGGTGGCTTTTCTGTGGGGTGACTGACATTCCTGATGCTCTGCATTTTCTGGTCGCTTGCCTGTTGCCCGCCTCTGGGTTCATCGTCCCCCTTATGCTGACTTAGGCAGGATTTCTCCAGTCTCTTATCTTGGGGCTTTGATGCATATGTTCTGAAGGTGGCCACAGTGACTTTGGGTAGCAGCAGATGGTAAACCTTCAGGCCGCCACCGGGTATACTGGTGTTAAGTTGGAAAGTTAATGTTTGATGAAGAATCAGTAGTGCATATGAAAGAGCTTTCACTGCTGAAATATCTTTTAATTAAAAAAATTAGCATACTAAAACCTTTTGCAAATGTCTGGGCATTTAAAGAAAATTAAACTTAGTTTTCTTATAAAGTAGTTATTTACCAATTTATATTTATATTCCTTGTTCTTCCTAACCTGGATGTTTTCCTGTGGCTCTGCCCCACTTTGGCAGTAGTTAAGACAGCTAAAGTAGCTAAATAAATGGAAATAGGAGATGTTTTTAGGAGCTTGAATAAACAGTTAAAGTATACCTTAAATTATGGTATTTTGGGTTTTAATACTAAAAAGAATCGTAGCTTTGGTACTATCTCCATATAGTCCTGATAGATTTGGTCTGTTGTCTTCAACCTTTGAAGATATTTCTGGGTTAAATAGAAACTGGAAGAACTCAACCTACCTCAGAGAGACATTTCACCTTGTGGTAGGTTACTTGGTGATTCTAGGCTTTCCTGTCTACCCACAAGGTGATACCTGTTTAGATCGTTTACTTTGTGGCAATGTGCTGTGTTGGAAGCTCCAGCACAAACAAAGCACTGGCAAGATTCCCAAGGGTATTTGTTTTTTTGCTGTTGTTCACCTTAACTGCTAGAGGTTTTCTTTATGCTTTTGGGTACTGAAAATGGATCGCTGAAAGTGGCAGGTGACAGTATCCTTTAGGCTAGACTTGTAAGTATCCATGTCCAATTTTACCCTTCAAGCTTCACTTTTCATCAGTGAAACCACTTTTAGGAAACCAAGAACAGGTTGGCTTCATGGTGTAACGCAAGGGAAGCGTGTAGAGTCTGTTGTGCTGACTCTGTGCCTTCCAGAGGCCTGGAGCTGGTGGGTGCAGCGTCCTTTGCTTTCAGAGTTGCTGTGCAGTGCTACAGGGAACATCGCTACCTTCTGATGCCGAGGAGTGAGTGGGAGCCCATGGGAGAACTGTTGGTATTAAAGGTCACCTAACACTGGTGTTCTGGTAGTTGCGTTTTTGTAAGAGATGCCTTATGAGAATAAGGTGTGGAATTAACAATGAACCGTAGAAACATATTTTGAATATCATAAGAATACACAATGAGGTTTTTTTTAGCAGAAAGCATAAATAACATTTGATTGTCATCAGATGGTATTAGGGATGGAAAGCAAAGTTTTAGTACTCTGGTGTGTTGTTCAAAATCATTTCTACAGAACGATGACATCACCAGCTCTTACAGTGCCAACCCGGTTGGTTAAAACTCATCTAGTACTAGTCAAGTTGAGTGTGGACTAATTTTAAAAGAGAGCGCAGTAAGTACAATCTTACTCATCTGAAACCCTGTTAAGAAAACCTGTCTTATTTGCAAAATTGAGCTTGTACGTTTTTTGTGGTTTGCTTACTTACTGTGTTTACCCATCCTTTCCAGGATGCTTATTTAGATGTGAATTCCCAGCAGTGGAACTTGCAAAGCTGAAATCCCATTCAGATCACACCCAGCAGACAGGAGCAGTGCTGTGACACCAAGAAGGGACAGACCTTGTTTGTCCAGTACAACCATGTGGGGTTTTCTTAAACATTCTTCTTAACTTGCATTAATTCTTCTGGAGTCTCGTGAACAGCCATGAAAATAGGGACAGATGTTCCCTTATATTACCTAGGTCCTCTCTCTCTCTCTCTTTCTTTTTTTCTTTCTTTCTTTCTGAAACTTCAGAACTTTCAGACTTCCAATGTCAGCATTTAAACTAAGTATCTATAAAGCTTCAGGAACAAATGGGGTAGCACGCAGTCTCCAGCTGCTGGAGACTCTTCTTACTTCTCCACCATGACCACAGTATCCTTGTGGTAGCATATTCCCTTACTTTTCTTGGAATTTGTTCTTTTTTTATGCGCCTAAAAAATCATCCTTTGTTGCTTTTGGTGTACTTTCTGCACCATGTCTTTGCACGGTGGTGTCTGGTTTCATATTAGGTCTTCCTTATTCTGGTGAACAAAAAGACTTGGACTTCTGATGTGTTGGAACTTTTCCTGCTACTGTTCAGAAAGGAGAGTGTTTCACTGTCAGGGCAGAACTGAGGAGCAGATGAAGCTGGTGCTTAACAGTAAGTTGTCTGCCTTTCCCCCCAGTTAGGAGTAGTCTCCCTCTATCAGCATGGGCAAAGATAGAGTAAGCTCTCCTGTTAGACCATATGCTAATATGGTGCTGATAAGTGAGTGTGAAAAATGAAAGAGAGAGATACATTAATTGTATTCTTTCAATAAGGCATACTATGCCAGGTAATTATTTCATGACAGTTTTAGTTTTAGCACTTGTTTTGTCATGAAATAAAAGATGGTTTTAGGAGTCTTTTATTGGAAAGACAATTGTATCAAATTAGTACAAATTAGATTTTTGTCTTTACAGAGGTGAGCAAACCCATGAGCAGTTTTTAAATTGATGTGTTCTAGTCTACAAATGAACAAATCCTGTTTGAGGGTTAAAGAAGCTATTATTTTGTCCTTTATGCTGACAGCTTCATTACAGATTGGCCTACTGTTGGCATTTAAAAAAATGTTTGGCTCCTTATGATCTTTGTGCATGCAACTATAATATTAATGCAGCGCCATAGCACTGTTCATTAAGAAATGACTTTAAATGAGGTTGAAGCGTGTAAATTTGGAAAGATACAGATGTTAAATGCAGTCGTTTCTCTTTGTGTACAGCTGTATGGCTAATAATTTCCAAGTGGCTAAAGCTCTTGTTAGCAGGAGTGCTGGTGTGTTAAGAATGGCTCTATAAAAAACTTTAAGAACTGAAGTTGAAGGTGCTTCTTTTAAAGACTATTGTTAACTAAACATTATTGCCAAACAGATGGAAAGCATTCACCAGCCTGATGTTTTTAGGTCTAATTATATTATCGCCAGCCCTGTACGGCTCAGTTGAAGAGGTGTATCCAGAGGCCAATTTATAATCATTTAGCCAACACCTGTTTGGGAGAAATTGACAGTCAAAGGGCACATTTTAAAAAAATCACATATGTTCTTGTGTTTATTGCCTCAATGTGAATGGCGTCTAGTTGCAAACAAACTTGGTAGGAGAAGAAAGTAAATGTAAACAACGCAGTACTTGCCAGCCCGTTTATCCATCTTAATTTGGCCTTTTTATCAGATCTGCTTCATGCTTCACAGCTAAGTGAGGGCAGGAAAGAGATATCACTCTTGATTTATGCTGGTATATTTTGTTCAGTCAGATGAGATGCTTCATTTCATCGTACAGTTTTGATGCCTTATGCCTAGTGAGATGTTTCCTATTTCATAGAGCCATATCTTAGTCAAATACCATTGGCTTTCTGGTGACTGACCTAGAAGAGTCACAACTTGATGTAAAAATAAATGAGACTTAAAGAACACTAAATATCGTCACAGATCCAACAGGTGTTCATTGAGCTCGCCTTTGTAGAGAGGACGCTGAGGTCCCTCCATTTGCACTCATGATATATTAACTTCCAAAGTTTAAATTCTCTCATGTGTCTCTGCCATGAGGTTCAAGATTGATGTTGAGTGTAGCTCAGAGGGCAGATAGATAATGAGAGAATACTTCTGTGCTATCTGAAAATAATAAAAATCCAAACCTTTCTTTGGACGGACGATCTCACTAATACTTTAATTATAGCGTTTTTTCCTTCTTCCTTCTCTCCTTCACAGCGGAAGGATTTTTATGTAGAACCCTGGTTCTTTTCACCCCTTGATAAGGCAGAGCAGCCCAGCTTCTGCCTCCAGCATTCCCTGCATACTGCAGTGTGGGCCAGGCCTTTCTCACTCCCTCCAGCCTTGGTTTCCAGGCCTCAGTCCGCATGGTGTCTCTGGGATGTTTGGACAGACGACCACTCATTTCGCTGTTTTCTTTCCCCGATGTCAGACTTACTATGTTTTCCTGCTTTGTGGCACTCTTCTCCCTACACTTTAGTTTCTCTTACCTGCCCACAATCCTCCAACTCTATAACTTCCAATATTCAGGCATAAATAGTGTATTATAGTGTTTATGTGCAGCATAGCTTAGCACCTAAAGAGGAGGGACTCTGGAGCCAGTTTGCTCGGGTTTAAACTTTATCTGTACCACTTTTTAGCATTGTGAGCAGGGTAAGTTAAGTTTTGTGTTGGTTTCCTCCTCTGCAGAATTGGAATAAAAGATAGCTACCTGTTTGGTTATTGAGAGCATTCTGGGCTTAGTTCTTTGAAGCCCAGCACAGTCTTTGGAATGAAGGAAGGAATGTTCCAGTGGGTACACTGTCGTACCTTCATCTTTTGCCCTGTGGAGAATGCTCAAATATAAATTTTTAGTCCTGCCTTAGTCTCTAAGCTCCATTCCCATATTGAAATGTAACTTCTAAACCTTCAGACCTGATTTCACTAACTACATATTCACTAACTACAACATTAACTATGTCTGAACAAAGCATTATGTGATAGGAGAAATAGTGTTTCCACTCTACTGCACTCCTAACAAACCACTGCCCAGTTAGCAGCCTAAAACAATCCAGTGTGCTATCTTAAAGTTCTGTAGACCAGAAATGTGACACAGGTTTCTTTGGGCTAAAATCCAGGTGCTGGCCACGTTGTGTTCCTTAGTGGAGTCTCTTAGTGTGGGGTGGTGGTGGAGTTCTCTTCTCTGTAGCTGCGGGTCTGAACTCAGTTTCCTTGCTGGCTTCAGCTGAGGGCAGGCCTTTCCTCCTGGAAGTTGCCTGGGTTCCTTCTCAGGCTTGCTTTGAGCTCCCAGGTGCCTTCCTTTGGGTTCTTGCTTGTGGTCTCTAGATTTCAGAGCCACCAACCACACATCGCTTTTGTACTCTGATCTCTCTGATTTACCTTCCTGCCTTTCTTCTGGCAAGAGGTACTTTTCTGCTTGTAAAGGTTGATGTGATTCAATGGAACCCATCAGGATAATCCAGGGTAATCCCTATTTTAATTTGTTCTAATTACATCTGCAGAGCCCTTGAATCGTATCTGAAAGAGCTAAAAGTCTGGTTGGGTGATAGACATGTGAACAAATAAAGCCAAATTAAAAGGAGCCAGTACTATATAAAGTAGCAGCATAAAGGAAGAAAGCCTCCAGTGTCATAGAGAGGCAGAGGGACATTTGCACGGAATGTGGAAAGATGAGTACTTGTCTGGTACATGGCTAGGGGAGCATTCCAGAGAGAAGCAACAGTGACAGCGATAACAGTAAGCACCATTGGCTGTACTTTTATATGGTCACCTCACTACATCCTCACAAATGGCACATAATATTATGTACTATTATAGCTTCTACACTGTGAAGCTACAGTGTATTCAGTGTGTAGAATGGGAATGGTAAAGTTATCTCATGGCGTTGTTGAAGGGATTAACATGCTTCTGCGTGGCTGACGCATAGCACATAGTAGGTACTTAGGATATGGCAGGTGGAAGAGTAGAGGGTGGTCAGGAGAGATGCTTGGAGGAGAATGGACTTGGTCACCAGCTCTGAAAGGAGGAGGTGGGGACTCAGAGTGACTCGGTGTAGGACTTGCACAGAGCGGGGCGCTGTTCAGTACTGTGGGAGGAGGAACCGGGTTTTGTGGCTGCCTTTGTGCTGTAAATAAAAGCAGCACCTGAGACTGCAGGGGCCCACGAAGCCCAAAATGTTCGCCATCTGACCCTCTGCAGAACGGTTTGCCAACGGATGTAGAGATAATAATAAAAATGGTACACGGTAGGGTAATTTCTTACCTCTGTTCATTCTTAGCCTTCAAGCTGGCGGCCATGTGACAGTTCAAGGTGGACAGAGAGTGAGATTATGAAGGGTCTTGAAGTCATTTTATGGACTTAGACTTTTCCTGTCAGTGAGATGAGAGGAGCTATGTGATCTAACTTATGTCTTAGAAAGAAAAACTTGGCTGCTGTTTTGAGCCGAGGCCACAAGGCTGCAAAGATGGAAGCCGGGAGATCAGCTGGGAGCCGCTGAGGGAAGAGTCAGACTCTGCTTGGATCTGGGTAACGGTGGAAGTGGGGCACTGAGTTAATCCTGATCCATTCTCACAGAGAGCTGATGGGATTTGCTGATGGTAAGAAGAGGACTTAGGAACGATCCAGGCCGGAGATAGTGCCAAAAGGATGTTGGGGTGGTGGTTAGAGCCTCAGTTACTGAGACCGCTGGATAGCAAGAGGCTACACAGAAGATTTGAAGAAGAAAGTTGAGACTTGAGCAGTTTTAAAAAGCTACTTCCTCTTCATCTTATATGTTCCATGAAGAACAAATTCTTTAACACATTCCTACCTGCCTGAGCTACTGGAGGTGCATCAATGACTGTCTCGTCAGGCAGCTTGTACCACCCTATGCGACTGTCCCATGCCTCCCAATGGGACAGTCATGCATGTACCACCGGTGGTTCAGAGCTGCCCGGCAGCGATATGTACTAATTACGGCCCTTTTGTGAACATGTTGTATTATCTTTACTTTTTTTTTTGGTACTGGGCATTGAACTCGGGACCTTGCACTTGCCAGGCAGGCGCCAGAACCACTGAGCTAAATCCCCGGCCCATATTATCTTAACTTTTAAGAAATGGGTTTTTAACATAGCAAAAGTATGGGACTTTTAGAAAAGGAAATCATAGATGAGCATGGTGGTGCTTGCCTGTATTCCCAGCACTTGGGAGGCTTGCCGTGAGTTCGAGGCCAGCCTGGGTACATAGTAAGTTCAAGGCCAGCCTGAACTACATAGCAAGACCCTGTCTCAAAAAACCAAAAGAAGAAAGAAAAGAAATCATAATAAGTTCTATTTTGGATAAGACTTTTGATCCTGTGATTTGTGATTTAAAAAAAAAAAATCTATTTAGAAATGAATAATTTGGGGGTATTCATTTCTAGTACCCCCTTTGTTTCCAGAAGTTCAGTTAATGCTTTCTTGTATTATGATTAAGTTATTATTCACATCTTTTATGTAGGTTTTACTTGTAATGGACACAAGGACAGAGCAGACATTCATCTTAAAAGTGAGTAGAATTTGTATATTTAATGAATTTTAAAATTTATGTTCAAATTATGCTTTTGAAGCAAAAGATATTTAATACTTTTTGCCTGGGTTCTTGACTGTTCTTTTGTTTATGGTGAGCTCGACTTTTTCTGTCCTGTTATCACAGTTAATATACATACATTAGCATACATTTCAAATAGCTTTATGCTACAGAATATGCAGTAAATAATCTGGATAAATTGAAGATCTTTTTTGTAGTTTATATCTCAGATGCATTTCATTCAGCTTGTGTAGCTCACACACACTCTTAACTTTGGATTATGGCTGCATTTCTTAAGAACTGAAAATTTGTTACAGGTGTTTTGGAAAACCTTATCTGCATGTCTGGCCCTCTTTTGATCTAAATTCAACTTGATTCAGTATATACAGTAGTTTAATTTATAACTAAATGAGTAAGGTAAGAAAAACCCCTCAATTTTGTAATTCTGAAATTGTTTTTGGAATGGACTGTGATACCCTAACTAAACATTTCCATGGTATCCAGAAGGTGACTCGATTTATTAGACACTTCTCTTTCTGATGCTCTTTTTGCTGAGAAGGCATGGCAGTGGGTCACATTGACAGATACCGAAACACTTTTCCTATTTGGAATATACTCTATCGTTGACATTTCCCAGTGTTTTGAAACCAGGGTGACACCAGAAAACACACACACCTTGTTCTTTTGGAGGAGACTGACATAATCTTTGTGCTATTTTGAAATAGAATTTTAAATTTGCTGGTTTAATCTGGGAATATCTTTTGTGTCTCTGGAATTTGAATTGATCTCACAACATCTCCTGCTTTAAAAGATGTACATAAGTAAAATAAAACTTAAAAGGTCAGAGAGAAATAACTGCGTGTCATCCTGATGACTTAGTTTGAGAGCATCTCTAATAAAAACACTGACCCACGTAATTGATTTTAATGGCAGCTTTGTGGCATCTTCTGTTCTCTGGATCCATGCCAGATGCCATCAGCAGAGCCTCCAGGGACCGAGGGGCATAGAGCAGCAGATGAGTGGTTTCTCTGAAGCCCGGAGTAACTCGGATAGATTAGTTTGGTTGATAAACACAGAGCACAGCAGGCTCCAAAGGCGGCTGAGGGTACAACTGACCTTTTTGTTCTCTGTCAGGGTCTGAGGAAAAGCAGCGAATCCAGCAGGAACAGAAAGACCATCATCCCCCGCTGCGTGCCCAACATGGTGTGTCTGCACAAGTACATCGTCTCGGAGGAGTCGGTGTTCCTGGTGCTGCAGCACGCGGAAGGTCGGTGCACTCCCATTGTTTCTGCCCTCTGGAGTGGCACCTGCCGGCTTCCAGTTCATGCAGCGTCCTCCTTACCCCTGTCATTTTCCCCAGCAGACAAAATACGTGAACCCTACTAAGAAACTGTTCCTTGCTCCTCTGCCTACCTCCCTATTTCGGGTTGTGATGGAAATGAAAAGCCAGGCGAAGGGCAGATTTCATGTGCACCGCGGTGGTCTGCATGCACGCTCTTCCTTAACCTGCTCATAGGATTTATCTCCTGTAATGAGGACTTCGGTGTGATTGCATGCTAAGAGAGTTGTATTTTAGGGATTTTATTTTGTTCTCTTGTCTCTACTAAAAAGATACATTTGTGTTAGATGACTAAAATGAAAAACATCCCCTGAAGAGTTAATTAATTACTTCCTTTTTATAGAAGGCAAGGTGTTTGCTTAACATTTGTCATTACCTGGCTATTCTGATCTGAGTCTTTGTGAATACAGCCATTGGCATCACATATGGATATAAAGCAGAGGCACAGGGCTCTACTCTGCCTTCAGACTCTGAAATTTCAGCTCTCAGTAGAGGAAACAGGTGGCAAAAAAATTACTATGTTTTGATTTGGCTTTGCCTGTTAACACATAAATTTGAATAGTCTTATTTAGAATGACTAAATACAGCATATAAATAGAAATTCACTTAATATATATGTTGCTTTTTAGTTCTTTAAATGGTATTTTTAAAATAGTAAGAAAAAGTTATTTTGTGTATTTCATGAAGGTGTTATTATTTTTATATGACTGAGAATAAAGAATTCTTGTGCCTTCCCAATAGGCATAATATCTGAATTTAATACATTTTCTCAGAAAAAAAAGTCATTGTTTTCTGGAATGAGTCCTCTTATGGTAACTAATGCAAGATTTTTGATGGGGGCAATAAACTATTAATATTGTTTATTATGAAGTACAGCACAAGATAACTACAGATGGAGGGAAGACCTCCATATGCAGTATTTAATAGGAAATTCAGAAGGGGCTCCGTGGTCTCACAGGTATTAAGAGAGTTAATTGCGTGTGTGAATTGGATAACTAATTCACCTTTGTTCAGACATTATAGACAGCTTTTATCTGAGGATACCAGTGCATTACAGACATTATTGAATTAGAGGTCATGTCATCTGATAGCGAAATACAGCCACCTCTGGTGTGGAACAAAATAACTTGCGTAGTAATAATCCATAATAATTTAGAACAAGGTCAGTAGGATGAATGTAATTATAGTCAATAGTCTATTACCCAGCGTGGATTATTCATGTTGGAGATTATCTGGCAAATTTTCAATCCTAGCTTGCCTCTGTTATTTGTGGCTCTGCCTTCTCCTTCCTTCTCTAAATCACACTTCAGTTTTTCTTCTGCCGTCTTCTCTTCGTCCCCGGACCTCTTAGAGCTGATGCTCCAGCTGATGTTAATGTGGTAAGACAGTTTCATCAAGCCTGGATGTCACAGACGTAGGACTTTCAAGTTGGTCACTGTTTAGCTCATCTTTACCAAGTCTCTTTCCCTTTACGTTGGCCACACCTTGCTTTGAGTGACTGCAGTTTGAACTCGGAAGAGATACCTCTTTTGACTTTCTTCAAGTGAGGTATCTGTTGTTTAATTTTAAGAACTCTTGTAATACAAAGATAGTAGCTTATAGTGCAAATAGGAACTCTCAATACAGTTATTATTCCACGGATTTATTGAGCAAGCACTCTTTTTAGGTGAACGAGCCAGGAAAAGAGCCTACCCTTTTGAAATTTGAATTCTTTTTCTGGAGGTCAAACAGGAAAACAAAATAGAGGGGTGGATGCTTATAGGGATGACCATGGTCTTTAACCTGGGGAGATGTAATAGAGAACAGCGGAGGGGCCACTGTAGATTACGTTGTCTAGGATCTCTCTCTGAGGAGGTGACCATTAAGAGAAGTTCTGAGTGGCAAGAGAAACAACCATTTGAATGTAAGGTCCAGTCCAGGGAGAAGAGTGGAAACAAACTTGGAATGTTTGATGAGCAAGAGAGGAGACCACTGGGCCGGGGATTTAGCTCAGTGGTTCTGCCACCTGCCTCAAAAGTGCAAGGTCCGGAGTTCGCTCCCTGGTACCAAAAAAAAAAAAAAAAAAGAAAGGAGACCATTTGGCTGGAGTTTGGGAGGGGAAGCCAGCAGAGCCTTGGACAGCAGGGTGAGCCCCGGGGCAGGACTTTGCCCAGGGATGTTGGCAAGCCATTGGGTGTCTTAGGCAGTGATAGGGTCTGATGTACATTTTTAAAAGTCGCTCTGCTGTTGGGTACGGAATGGGTTGTAGAAAGTTGTGTAGGGCACGGATGGTGATGGTGTGGGCCTCTGGGGCCTAGATCAGGGAGAGGAGAATCTATGCTCATTTCCCTGGTTTGGCTTGAGCACTGCGATGAACTGGACGATAAACAGGGTATTAGCTTTAATAGATCAGTAGAACTTGATTAGGAGGATCATGGGTTAGGACTTTTGCATAGGTCATAAAAAAGCCACTTTCATATATGTATATATTTATTACTGAAAAGGTAAATCTTGAACAGTTGTTTTCTCCACAGTACAGATGCTTAAATATTTATGATTTGTAGCTTCAGTTCTTACTGCTTATAGAAGTATTTTTGATTTACAGGAGTCTCATAGACTCATTTTCTTTCTATTTTTGACTCATTCAGTTAGAAATTTGTTGAGTGCTTAATGGGAGGTGCAGGCATAGTGCTGACATAGAGTGCACAAAACAGAAGACTTTGCTTGCATGGGACCTATGTTGAATGATAGAGGAGGAAGAAAGAGACAGTAAGCAAACAAGGCTTTCTCCATAGGTATTATGGAGAGAAAGAAAGGAGGGGGAAGGAAGTGCCAGAGGGGCAGGGGAGTTGCTGTTTTGTATAGGGCAGGACCTTACTGACAGGCACATTTCAGTGGTTGCACAGGCCACTCTCTGCTGTCTGGGTATTCTGTGTGAGACAGGAATCCCCTGACGAGTGCTGAGCAATGGAGTGACAATGTAAGGATCCCGGTGGCTGTCAGTGGAAAACAGGAGATAGGCAGCCAAAGGCAGCAGCAGGGAGACCAGCGTGGATGTGGTAGGGCTGCAGATGAAAATGATGGCACTTGGACGCCATGTTTGTATTAGTCCATTTTCTAGCAGCATAACAAAATACCTGAGGCTGAGGACTCAATAAAGAAGAGGGATTTATTCAGTTTATAGTTCTGGAGTGGCGCCAGAATCTGCTCAGTTCTGACGAGGACCTCGTGGTTAGGGCGTCATAGCAGTGGGAGCATGTGTGAGGAGGGGATCGATCGCATGGCCGCACAGGAGGCCAGAGCCACCCGGGCCCCTGAGGACTACAAAATCCCTTCTGCTCCAAGAGCACGACGCGTGACCCCATGACCTCCTCCAAGCTCCATTCTGAAAACCTCGGGTACCAGGCTTCCAAAACATGAGCATTTGGGGACACACTTAGACCATAGCAGGGTTAGTGGTGGCGGTGAGGAATGGTTATTACAGTTTGAATATATGTATGTGTGTGTGTGTGTATATTTATATATAAATATATATATATATGGATGCTTTTCTGGGGTCTGAATGTATTTTGGGGGCAGAACTGACATGATTCTGCCTTGCATGACTACAGGATATTTGGCTGTCTCTATCAATCTCTTTCTGGTTTTTTTTGGTGGTACTGAGGATTGAACCCAAGCCCTTTGGACTGAGCGAGATCCCAGCCCTCTGTGTGAGTGTGTGTGTGTGTGTGTGTGTGTGTGTGTGTGTGTGTGTTTACAGTCTTGATGCAGAGTCTCTCTAAGTCACTAAATTGCAGTTGCTCAGATTCTTCTCAAACTTTCAGTCCTCCTGCTTCAGCCTTCCAGAATGCTGGGATTACTGGGGGCTACTACCATGTCTGAAATACTGAAAGAATGAGGTTTCCATTACCAAACTGAGGGAGGAATAGATTTAGAAGGAAAAATCAGAATCTGTTTGGGACATGTGAGTTGGAGATGCTTATTAAATATCCAGGTGGTGTTGAGAAGGAAGCGGGATATATCAGACAATATTTTAGGAGAGAGGTTTATTGTTCCTTTCGATGACTCTCCGAAGTCTGTTTGAAGGAGAAGTGGGGAACCGATACATTCCGACAAAGCAGTGAGTGTTTAAGCTTCTAAAATGAGAGCCTAAGTCTTGATCCCCATGTAGATACCAGTGCTACAGAGGGCTCCATAGTAACGGGTGAGCTGGAGAGGAGAAGAAGGACGAGGCCAGAAGATCGGGGCTGCGCAAACCCTGGGTGGATGCATCAGACAGGAGTGGGAAGGGTTCCTCCCCGAAGCCCTTGGGGAGTTCTGTGGTGAAATAATTCTCTTTTTATTAACTAAGTTTTTAAATTATAAAGCTAATCTGTAAGCAAATATATCCAAACTCTATAGAAATATATAAAAATAAAAATTCTCCTCCCTATTCACTTTAATGCCCAGTCCTAGTCCCCAGAAGTAAACACTTTTATTGTGTTTGTCTTCTAACACTTTTCTGTGTGTAAACATACATTCCCTACTTGTTTTTTTTTTTTTTTTAAATGTTTTAAAATGTGGTTCTTACCATACTGCTTTATTGCTTTTGCCCACTTGGCAGTGTGCCTTGGGCACCTCTCTTAGAAGTTCAGGTCTGCGTTGAGGGAGACAGCGTTGTGGAGTTAAAAGCAAGGGTTGTGAGGGCTGCCCGCTCGGGACCTCTCCTGCCCTCGGGAGCTTTCCTATCAATAAATATCTTCCTACTTTAAAAAAAGAAAAAGCAAGAGTTGTGAGCCAGGCCATAGGAACGCAGTGCTGGTTTGAACTGTTACTAGTTGTGAGACTTTGGGCAAGCTGCGTAATCTTTCTGTGCCCCTCTTCCCTGATTGTAACCCAGGATGTAATAATTAGCTGCTGTATCGGATGATGCAAGGATTAAATAGTCGGTGTGTAGAAAGCACTTAGAATAGTACTGGGCATGTGGTAAGTGCTATGCATTTGCACATATTGCGATGATGTTTTGGAGTAGATACAAAGTGTTTTACCATAATTGACTCCCTCACTAATTGGTCTTTAAATTGTTTCCATTAATTGTATATAAATATTTTTGCGCGTTTCTTCCATATAGAAACATTTTTATTTCGGTAACATGTCCCAGAACAGGCCAGTTAGTAAAATAGATTCTAGAAATACAGCCTATGCACAGCCCTCCTTCCTCAAAAATAACTCTGAGGGTGAACATTTCCCTCCCCCTGGGCTCACTGGGCACGACAAATGTTTGGCAGCTCTGTTTGTGGTCTGAGTATGGGACACTGTGTCCATGTCCCTCCCCTCTTCTTAGGGTGTGGCAGCAGTAGCTGGTCTCAGGTCTCTACTGAAACCAGCCCAGCCAAAATTTTTGCTCCCTCCAAAATGTGGAACCAAAGCAGAGAGCAAATGGGTCCCCTCCGCTGGAGTTGGGCAAGGCTCTGTGGGTTTTAAGTTTTTAAAAATTAAATTATGTTTTAGAATTTTTTGTTGGACAGATGTCTTGAAATGGAATTTCTGGGTCAGAGGATGATTTCTCTCATTGTTATAACAGTATTTTGTCATACGTATTAAATTTTTAAAGTCCAAATTCCGGTCAAGCATATTAACACATTTACTGTGCAATCTTGTAGAAAACCAATAAATTAAAATATGATGAGAGACAAAAAGAGTTTTAATTAAACCTCATGAATTACTGTTTTTATAGCTTAAGATGATTCAAAAATTGCAATTTCATATGCTTCAAAAGAGCTTAGTAAAATTGGCTTTTTTTTTTTGTGGTACCGGGGATTGAACTCAGGACCTTGCACTTTTGAGGCAGGTGGTGGCACCACTGAGCTGAATCCTCAGCCCCAGGGCCTCGTAAAATTAAAATTACAAATATTTTGGGTATTTCCTACTTGTATTTTGTGATTTAGCAATAGCAGAATTTTTAAGGCCAGTGTTACTATTGTTAAAATAATAATGTTGATGTGTAAGTTTGTTAGACCTGATCTTAACTCTGAGAAAGTAAAAACCCATCCAGCTTTTGTGGTGGAGAAATTTCAAAGGGAGTAATGTGTTCTTGTAGATTGTGATTTTCATGATTTTACAACTAAAAAAACGATGAGATATGACAAAAATTTCATTTCTTTAGTTCCGTATGAGCATTAAGTTTCACTGGGCACTCAACGGAGAATGAGAAAGAGTTAAAACAGTTTGTTTTCCCCCCTTGAAAATACAGTGTTTATAATTCATGCTCCGGTACTTATTTAGGCTGGGAACAAATTCCATAAAAAAATGCCAATGATCACATTTAAAATTTTTATCTAATAATAAAAGCATTGGAAATTAAATAGGTTCCCATTTTGGTTAATCCAGTTGCTAAACTTGCCAGTATCTGATGCAGGCAGCTCGCTGTAAAGATGGTGCTGTTATGCATAGCTTAAAGGAGCGGATTCTGCTAAAGCAGTTTAGCAACACATAGCAAACACATTAAAAATATTCATGCTTCTTGGTTCAGTACTTTCATTTCTGGGATTCTATCCCAATGAAATAATTGGAGATGCCAAATATTTGTATGTAAAAATATTTATTATTGTAGTTATAATAGTAAAAGACTGGAAGCAACTTAAATGTCCAACAGAGGAACATTGAAATCCATCATAATACCTACCACGTGGATGTGCTGTGCAGCCACTGCAGCTCACTTTCTCATGAAAATTAGAAAGTGTTTACAAGCTGATGTTAACTGTGAATAAGAAACTGAAAATAAATATAGTAATGGCTTAATAGTGTTTATCATTAGATGGTGGGATTATGATTGATTTTGATTTTGGTCTTTCTGTTTTCTGTATTTTCTAAAAATGTTCCAATAAAATTATATTCGTTTTAAAATAGAATGAAAGTTTGACCCTCCTAAAATGACATTATTAGTACTACTTACAGACCTTCTTCATTGAAAGGTTTAGAATTTTTTGTAAAATATTTTTGTAAAGACGGGATCCTTTTATAACTGTTTAATAAACATTTATTTGATAACTATTTTACATACTAGATAGAATCCCCTGCCTGCAGTTGTTAAGACCTTGCCATCTGGTAAAGGAGAATATAGAAACATAAAAGTAATATTAATATAAAATAGAATGTTGTAAATGTCATATGAGGGATGAAGTGATATAAAGGACTTGGAGAAGATAGGAATTATGTGAGTGAGGGAATACAATGAAGCTGGTCTAAGAGAACAAATTCTCAAGCACCTTCAAGAATGGGTAGGATTTTGACAACCGGATGTTGGAGCAATTAGTAGGGAAAAAAATTCTAAATGCTAAATGTAGTATAAGGAAAGCTCAGGCTGAGTTCTGCAGGGGAAATCCAATTTGGAGGAATTGTGTAGTAAGGGGAGGACCCAATTGTGAGTTGATACTCTATTCTTGAAGGGTTCAATTCTTGATGTGGAGCTGGTCATGATTCCATAGGTCGAGGGGACCTGAGTTCTTGAATGGAGAAATGGTGTGATAAAATCGGTGCTAAAATGGAAGATTAGTTGGGCATCAGCCAGTGTGCTAGAGCAATAGAGCAGGCACTTCAAATAGGGTCTCGCTGGTGCTGCAGTGTTATCCCAAGAAGCACAGAGAGAGCATTCAGAGAATTGAAAGAAGAGAATGTCTGGGAGAAACATTGAAAGAAGATCCTGTAGGACTAGGAAGAGCAAAGAAGAGAAATCATCCAAGTTTGATCCAGTTTGGGGGACAAAAATAATTTAAGTACAGTGAATTTTAGATTTCAGTAGCTCATCCAGGTGGAGTTGGCCTAAGAGCAAATGAAGCTTACCTGAGAACTTCTTAGTGGTGTTTCTTGCTGGCCACTGGAAGCCTCCAGAGGCAGATGCTGTCTACTTGGGATGGCGCGTCTCCTTCTGAGGTGTCATCATCTGATGGGACCGCTTTGGGCAGTGGCTGCCAGGCCCTGAACACTGTATGGAAAGTAGGTCTAAAAAGATGAAAAAAGCTTGGTCCTTTCCTTGATGTAGTCATAATCTAGGAGAGTTGGAAACCACCAGTGGCATTTTATTTGGATTGCATAAGAATCTCAGCTTCAGGTTCAGGCATTATTATTAGAGTGTCACAGTATAGGCATTTGTGATAAGAAGAATGTGGTTATTGTTGTCAAAAGACAAAAAACTTAGGGAGTCAATCTTTTGTGAGTGAGCTTGAAAATCTAATGTGAGTTCTTAATCATTAGCTTGAACACAGGAATTGTAAAGCACTGAATACATTCTAAAGAGGTCAGAAAGCAATTAGCTAGGAAGAAATGAGAAGGAAAAGTTATACCTATACCACTGTTACCAAGGGGAAAGACTGTTAACTAGATCACTGGTAGAAAGAGATGTATGAGAATCCTAGGATTGATATTATGACAGTTATCTTTTATTGAGCATTTATTCTACATTAAGCACAGGCTAAGGTGCTTTATGTACTTACTGAATGTGTTGAGATGAAAAGTGAAACAAATTTTTTGGATGGTTCTTTCAACTTTTACATATGCCAGTTGACTGCCAATGATTATTTTTCTAAAGATTTGGCTGCCTTTGTTATATGATACTTAATAGCAAGATAAACTTTTCTAACAATTTTCTGCCTTATATTATTATGGGGATTTACTTTTAATGCATTATTAATAAATTTCCATTCTTGGACTATAGTTATATATACTTTCACAAAGTATGCTGCTGCACCTATTGTTTTTGAGATTTCTGGATCAAATTTTCTTTGATACTTCTTTGATATATTTAATTTAAAAACAGTTTAAAAAATTTACTAGGAAGAACCAGTTCTTCATTGCTACCTCAAGTTAAATCAGGTAAACAATGTAAAAAAACATCTGTGTACACTTACATGAGAGGCTCCGGATCATAGAGATTACTGATTCCTGTATACTTGTTTTAATGATGTTTTTAATCTGTGTCAGTGTTTGGTACTTATTATAGTTTTTTATGGAAAGATTCTAGTTAGCAAAAATTCTGAGTTTTTACTGATGAAAACAAAAGAAAAATATGGTGAAATAACTGCATAGCATCTATTGCTGGTAAAATGCTGGGCTGGCACATTGTTCAGGGCTGGAGCACTTGCCTAGCATGTAGGAAGCCCTGGGTTTAATTCCCAGCACTGCAAAACGAAACAAAACTACTACTACGGCTACTACTAAAACAACCCAGATTATTTCATGTTTATTTGATTTTTGTAAAAGTGATTTATATGATTTTAGTTTAGTTTATCTCATTAATGGCTGCCCAGTTAGTCTTCCTTCAGATTTTTACTTGTTTTATACAATACATGACATGTAGCAGGGTACATAAAATAGGGAACTATTATTAACATGTCCTTTATAAAGGAATAACATATACAAATGCCAGATTTTCCCTCTGATTTTCTATTGGACCATTTCAAAATGGAATATGATTGTTAAGTTTTTTCAACTGTACCATACAATTTTAAATAGCATTATATATTTCTGCTTGCTCAGTTATTACATAAACAGGTCAGAACATAATTGTTTGTTTCTAAGATGAAGCAATATTTAAAGCAAGATTTTAACTGTGAGATTTCATATTAGTATTTGTTATAACTGATATCCCTTCAAAAGAAGAAATAAGTTGTTATTTTAAAAGTAGTTAATATCAGAAGTTATATTTGAAATCATACTTTCTGGGTAATAACATTTAAGTTATATCACATCTTATTAAATGTTTGTCTTATAGCACATTTGATATTAATGAGTATCATTGACTTGTGTTTGATTATTAGAATACCTGATTTTTCTAGTGGCTTAAATAAATGTCAGTTTGGGGATCTTAATTTTCTTTTGTTGTTACACTTGTTCACAGGTGGCAAGCTCTGGTCATATCTCAGTAAATTTCTAAATAGAAGTCCTGAAGAAAGCTTTGACACCAAGGAAGTAACGAAGTCCATGCTTGCTGAGGTTCACCTGCAGCAGCCAGCTCCCAGGCCTCAGGACAGCAGCTGCTTTGAGTCCAGGGCCAGCGATGGGGGAGGTGTGCTCAGAGTTCTTCCTCTGAAGACCAGTCTCACTCCAAGTTCTCAAGAGGACAGCAACCAGGAAGACGATGGCCAACACAGCTCTCCAAAGTGGCCCGATTCTGGGTCAAGTTCAGAAGAGGACTGCACTACTAGTTATTTAACATTGTGCAATGAATATGGTCAAGAAAAGATCGAACCAGGGACTTTGAATGAGGAACCCTTTGTGAAGACCGAAGGGAAGGATGTTGGTGCCAGAGCCGTCCAGCGCTTCCCAGCATGCCTTGTTGCCGACAGTGCCGACTCCAGCACACAGCTGAGAGCTCACGAGTTGAAGTTCTTCCTTGGAGATGAGGACTCTGAAGCACTTCCTTCTCCAAGAACATCCGATTCCCTTAGCAGATCAAAAAACAGCCCCATGGAATTCTTTAGAATAGATAGTAAGGACAGCACAAACGAATTTCTGGGACTTGATTTTGGAGAAAAATTGTACAGTCTGAAATCAGAACCCTTGAAGCCATTCTTTGGTCTTCCAGATGGAGACCACACTTCCAAGAGTTTGAATGCCAGGGAAAGCAGGGTTGAGTTTACAGCTCTGGACACCGTTAGCAGGGGCTCAGATGACTCAGTCCCAGTTATCTCGTTTAAAGATGCAGCTTTTGATGATATCACTGGTACTGATGAAGGAAGGCCTGATCTTCTTGTAAATCTACCTGGTGAATTGGAGCCACCAAAAGAACCTGCAGCTATAGGACCTATTAAGTTTACACAGACTTCCCTAGGCAGAGTAGAAAATAAGCTGCTGGAGGCTCCGGACGTGTTAGGTCTCCGGCTTAGTGCTGAACAATGCCAAACCCCTAAAGAGGAAGGCTCAGAGAACCTGAGTGGCCCCTCTAGGCCAGAGACACACTATGTCCAGGAGGACCTGGGGGTGTTATTTGTAGCAGCTGTTGATCATAGCGGTTCAGAAGACGCGACTTTGTTACATAACTCAGTTCCTAAGTTTGGACGACTCGGAGTAACTGAGTCGGCATTAACTGGAGACAGCGTGGAAGAAAGCTTATCCCATATTTCTAATACACTCTCAGGTGCTAACAAATATAATGCAAACACAGACACTTTAAAAACAGAGGAAATATTGCTGTTTACAGATCGGACTGATGACTTGGCTACTTCTTTATTCCAAAGAAACTCAGAGACTAAGGGCGAAAGTGGGTTAGCCCTGGAAGGAGACAAGGAAATCCATCAGATTTTTGAGGACCTTGATAAAAAATTAGCACTAAACTCCAGGTTTTATATCCCAGAGGACTGCATTCAAAGATGGGCAGCTGAAATGGTGGTAGCCCTTGATGCTTTACATAGAGAGGGAATTGTGTGCCGCGATTTGAACCCAAACAACATCTTATTGAATGATAGAGGTCAGGAACTTTTGCAAATGCATTTCTTTTTATTCGCTGTTGCTTCCAATTAACTGAGTAGGCGTTTTATCTTGTAATTAGTATCTTCATTTCCTGTCTAGAGCTTCATTATCAGTGCGGCAAATTCACCCCCAGTAATAGCTTCTAGTACTTAATGATGCCATTATTCTTAATGATACTGTTTTTAGCTACAAAAGGAGTAATTACAGTTCACTTCTGCAGAAAATGGAAGAGAAAAATGTTTTGATTTCTCCTGTCGTTTTGTTTTTAGGACACATTCAGCTAACGTATTTTAGCAGGTGGAGTGAGGTTGAAGATTCCTGTGACAGCGATGCCATAGAGAGAATGTACTGTGCCCCAGGTTAGAGCAATCTCCTAAAATGTTTCACTTGAAAAAGTGTCTCGGCAGCTCTTGTTTCTTTATAGAAGTTATACATTTCACTAGCAGTTCTCATATGTGTTGGCTTTGGTTGTCTCTTTTCTTATCCTCCAGAAAAGAAAATTACAAGATAAAACATTACATAATCCACAGATAAGTATTTGTATGTATATATATGTGTATATACATCTGTCATTCTTGGTAAGAGTTTATGCTTCCCTCGCAATGGATTGTTAAAAATGTCTTAACCTAGTGTTTAGAAGAACTGTTTAATATCCTGAGTGTCTTTACATGGATGACTTTTATAAGCTGTGAGAGGTAGCAGACTGAAGAGTAAAATTCATAAGGCTAAAAATGGATGAAAATGAAGAATGTTAAAAAATACAATAATGTCATTTCAGTGATGAGCCAACCTGGCATTTCAGACCATATTTTAAAGAGTTCATTCTGTATTTGAGGTAATTAGGAAGCAGGTCCTTGTTTTTAAAAATAGCCTATTTAGCCAATATTTGACACAACAGGTTTCTCTTGTCCTTACTGTATTGTTTATGTTTTTAAAATTAGAAATTTATTTCTGTGACCATTTGATCCTATGTTGGGAGTTTTAAGTAACTTAAATCTGTGAACTGGGCTTGAGTTATTTTCCGTTGTGAGTTCAGAGTGGGATCTATTTGAATTGAAAGTTTGTTCACTTTTTGCCCAGCACTACCCTCTTTGGATGACTGGAGTCGCCCCGTTTGTCACCCTTTGACCTTCAGAGGAGTTTTAAGTTAACTGTGTTAACACGATCTTGGTTGTTGATCCCTTACGGTTAAAGAGAGTGCTGGGGATTGAACTCAGAACTGCTCTACTACTGAGTGACATCCCAGCCCTTTTTATTTTTTGAGACATGGTCTTGCTTATTGGCCCAGGCTGACCTTGAACTTGCAATCCTCTTGCCTCAGCTTCTTGAGTAGCTGGGATTAGAGTAGTGCATCACCACACCTGGCTTCAGTACAGTGTTGAGTGGCTGCTAGCAGGCCTGGCTGTTGTTGTCAGCTAATCTTGTTTAGTTCTGCTAACAGGAAATTATTATAATTAGGATTCAAGCTTTATTCTTTTTAGCTATAACCTTCATTGTTAAGAATTACTTCTGTGGGGCCGGGGATTTAGCTCAGTGGTCTTGTCGCCTGCTGCACAAGCACAAGGACCTGAGTTCGATCCCCAGTACCAAAAAAAAAAAAAAAAGAATTACTTCTGTATTGAGGAATGGGAAAAAATTCTCAACCTACAAAGCAAGTATCCTAAAACTTCTCCCAACAACCATTTGAGAACTGTCACTCTTTTCTTTTAAAGAGTTTTTCCTGTATTTTTTTAATCTTTTCCCCAAAGTAGGACTCTTTGATTTAACTTTATTCGTAGAGAAAACAAATCATGCCTACAATTTTTTCTCAAATAGATAACATGATACTGTTTTTTGAAACCATATTAGTGCGATACAGTTAATGTGAGAACAAAAAACTTCATAGTAAAATCACTTTATTATAGTCTGGGTTTTACAGATCCCCTGACTTTCTAATTTGATAAGAAATAACATTTTAGGTACTGATCAACGTACATAAAAGTATTTATTAATTATTAAAATTTGGAGTTTTTAAGATCCAAATTAAATTTGGGAGTTCTTTTGAGTGAAGCCTGTTACATCTTGAAGTGCAGTGTAAAACGTAGAACAAAATCAAACATCTGTGGGACATTATGTTTATAACTGACTGCTTATTTCCTGTTTTTATTGTTACTTTTTTTTATATTGAAAATGGTATTTTGACATTCTAGCAGATTATTTTTCTTTAGTCTTAAGCAGGGTTTTGTTTAATATTCAGAGTACCTTGGCATCCTGAGAGGTGTAATTGTGGGATAAAACAATACTACAGTCATCGACAGATGTATACTTTTAGGTTTGTCTCCTGAAATACTAAGTTCTCAATCATGAATCTCATAATATACCAGCAGGGGGCAGTGTGCCATTAGTGGATTTTTTTTTTCCTTTTCCGTCCTCTTCCAGGTTGTCCTTCACTCGCATTTAGGGGATAAAAAACCCCTGGAGTCTAAAGAGGGGTTTTGTTGTAATTATTTGCATAAGAGAATTGTCCCTTGAAGCTTTGTGAGTTGCACAGGTGTTCCAATATCAGGGCATGCATTGAACAATATGGAAAGTTTTGCCTGTCCATGGGCCTCTTAACTTAGCAACAAGGAGAAACAAAACCAGGCATGGTCTTAACAGAAAAGTGATACCAGTATTCTAACTTAGATGATCTCAAACCTAGAGAGTCAGAGAACTTAGTCAACTCTTAGGTGCTCTCACCTTTTGCTTAAAATACTAGGGGATTTGGAGCAAAAATCTGTAACTTACTGTTTTTATGAGACCAAATAGCAGTGGTACTGATAAAAACTATAGGTAGGCATTCCTCCTTTCTCTTAAATGGTGGGGTTAATGACAGTATTTCATTGTTTAAATGTAATCCCAGCACTCTGGGAGACGGAGGGAGGAGAATCAGAAGTTTGAGCCCAACCTGGGCAACTTAAGTGACTTAGTGAGACCTTGTTTCAAAATAAAAATTTTTAAAAAGATGGGGCTGTCCCTCAGTGTGAAGGCCCTGTGTTCAATCCTCAGTACTGCAAAAATAAATAAAAAAATAATTTTAAATTTAGTAAGTAATAGAAAACTGAACTCTCTTTTGATATATCCTTAGAAACAGCAGGGTTGAATTAATTCCCCTACCAACTCCCTCTCCCCTCCCCATACCAACTCTAACCTTAGTATTATTGTGCAAGTAACTCTAAAGCGTGTTGAGCAGCTAATGTTTGCTTAGAAAGTAAAGTTGTCACAAGATTATGATGAGAACCGTTCACTTCTGTTTAAACAGCATGCAGCTTTTACCCGGCCACTCCTCCCTCCTGGGAATCCTTATCACATATTTGTCCTAAAAACATTATCCACCTGCCCTGTGCTTTATAATATCAGCAATGTATCTTTTTATCTTGTGAGTGAGGTGCCTTTATATTTTGAGAAAAATTTCCAGTAACAGATTCGATTTACATGGACAGAAACTTGAGCAAATGCCAAACTAGCAGGGGGGCCATTATTCTGCTCTATAAATAAGTTTAAAACAGAAAAAACACACACACAAAAACCTGTGAATCAACATGTTTTGGTCTAATTGAGGGGAAAAGCAAGATAGATAAATTTTGAAATGCAAATGATCACCTTCTGTTATTGAAGAATAGTTTTTGCCAACTTTGTGTTCTTAGATTTTAAAATGTCCCAGTTAGTTCAACAACGTATATGGCCAAAGAAGTCCGATGCTTACAAACAAGTTCCTGCAACAAATCTAAGACCTTTTTTAAAAAGTTGTCTCTTTAAATATTAAAACAAACCCAACAAGAAAAAGACAAAAGCCACGGAGCTGTCTCTGTCTACATCTGTGGAAAATCCAGGACGTAAATGGCTGCAGCTGCAGACCCATCCAGCGGGTCTTAAGAATACAATTCACTGATGAAACCCAGCCCTTTCAAAGGAGAACCCATTCTGTTTAGGTCCACTTTGTCTCCTTAGGTGTTCCAGGATGGTTCTGTAGGAAGATTGTACTTTAAATAAACATCACTCGTGGTAAATGGGCTCCTCTCATACGCAGACACAGAATGGAGTTCAGGAAGAGAGAAAGCAAAGAAATGGTCCGCAGAGCAAGGACACGTTATATAGCATGACAGTATAAATACACACAGTTGCCATCTTAGGAGGCTCTTAGATACTTTATTGGGAGACTTTTAGACAAGTTCTTCTCTTTTTCATTGTGAGCGATTATAGAAAAAAACTGGGGTAGTTTATGTATTCTTTTCCAAAGGCCTTCCTTATAATTACTCTGATTTTATTTCTGTTTGAACACAACACATACATACACAGACACAGATACATAGTCTTTAGCCAGAGGATTTTATATGCTTTATCATGTGATAAAGTACAGAGTTCATTTTAGCTATAAAGGAAAAAGTAAACAAGATGTCTAGGAAATACTTAATTTTTTCATTTGCTACCAGTATTTTTTTTTTTTTTACCAATCTTAACTCTCATTTTTAAAAAAGCAGCCAGAAAAATAATACATTTATACAGTTAATCATGTAAAGTACAAAAGACTATATTTGAAAGTTTAATGTGAGATCTAGCACAAGTGAGTAAAATTATGTTAGTTATTTTGCTAATACTGTATAATCACTTCAGTTTCCCATTCTAGTCTTAAACAAGTTGATATGGTACCTTTTAGTCTTTTAGTGTCTTCAATTTTATTTTCTCCCCAGTTATGAACCTTTTAATTTAAATGCTTGAAATTTACATTATTATTTTTCAATGAATACTTTTCAGACTGGAGAATTTCTAGGTGAATATGTGTGTAAATTGAAGCAGTCCATAATGCTTCTCGCTGCAGCCCAATCTCCACGCTCCCAGATGTCAAATGACAGCTTTGCTTCCTCTGTTAGGCGATTTCACACTTGGAAACAGCTCACAGCTGACGGTGAAAAGTGAAACATAGAAAAACCATGCTGAAGAGTATCTGCAAAATTCAGTTTTAGAGCATGACATTTCTTTACTACCATCCTTTGCTGTTCTAGCCTGACTTTATCAAATAATTCATGAATATATTTTTTGGGGATAGTCTCTTCTGCCCTTCTCCATAAACATGCTTTCCACCCGATTTCTTTCTTTTAAAGCATGGTGCTCTGTGTGATAGTTAGGTATTTCATAATTAGAACTAAAAGTCAGACCATGTACAGTTTAAAATGTTAGAAGTTTAAGATTTAGACTATTTAAATGGCATTGGAAGTTACCAAACCTGGCTGTTTGTCCCAGAGCCAGCATTAACTCATTGCATGATGTTTGACAAGTTACTGAGGACTTTACAGGCCTCAGTTTAACAGTAGTAAAATAGATGTTTTGAGTATAAACAAAATCAAATCACCAGTGTGATTTGGGCTCCTCTCATCATCTGACACCCTTTTTGTACAAAATGTAATAAAAATTCAAGTTCATCTTAGTAAGGCAAAATATTTTCCCCCAAGGATTAGTATTGATTTCTCAACTAACAGTAGTAAGGTTAGAAGAATTATTTTATTTGAAGAACCTTTTAAGAATGTGCTTTTATTCATTTGTGGAGTTTGTACACACTGTGTATCATCTAGAAATGAAGGATTTATGGAAAGTATTTTCACTCAGAGGAAGAAGCTTAGCTCTTGAATGCAGTGAAAATTGAATGCAGTGAAAATTGAATGCCAATATTCTCAACAAAACAAAATTGCTTAGAGAAAAAAGGATTACTTAGGTATAAGAATTTGTGAGTCCTGGATAATTTCAACAAAGGAAGAATCTAATTTTAGGAATGTGAAGTTGACAGAGAAAGCAAATAAATAGTAGAGATGTATATTTTAAAATAATGATATAATCAGGAGATATGTCTTTAATACTAGAGTTGTTTTTTTTTCCTAAAGGAGAAAGGAGAAGGTAAGAGGGAGTTGTAGAAATAATTGTAAAAGAATACAATATTTGTGAGTAATAATGACATATGTTTCAAACATTATCTCTTTGATTTACTTTTAAGCAAACTTTGGCAGTAACTCTCGTATGCATAGTAGATATTTTACTGTTTTTCTTGAATGATTGCCAACTATATTTTATCCTTTGCTTTTGGTTCTTATTGTCATTAAAGGTCTGTTTCATCTAAAGGCAAACCAGTAAATTGTCAAGTTTGCTATAAAATAGTAGAAATTTTATACTGAAGAAATTCCCTGGTGTATTTCTCCTCTTATGCCGAGAAAGCTTGTCATGAGTACAGAGTATAAGCAAAAAGGGACCCAAAGCTACACGTCTGACCTCAACCTGGCAAAACCCCTCTGATGCAAAGGAAAGGAGAGTGTCTTTAGGAGAATTTGGAAGTCTGGATCCTGGGATCCATCCCTAGACAGGATGTATTCTAGAATCCTCACAGATAGCTGAGCTATTGGCCATGACCTTCAGATCAGTTAAAACTTCTTGTGTCAGGCCAGTGTATGATTTGTCACTGGTGGCAAGAATGAGACAGGATAATGGAAAAGAGTTCAGCCCCTGTTATTTGGCATCATGGTGAATGATGCATTAGCCCATCCCAAGAGAAGAGTTCTTCAGGTGTTAGAACTAGAAAATTCACAAGGTTGGTGATTTGATAATCTTTTCATACAAATGGGTGAAATGTCTGGAATTTCTTGATGCTTCCTGACAGTATTGGTAGAGGAAGCTTCCCATCAATATAACAGAGACTTGAGGTGATAAACTGAAGAGAGAAAGGTTTATTTGGACTCGGTTTTGGAGCTTCAGATACAGGATTCGTTGACCCTGTTGCTTTGGGCTTCTGGCAAGCATCGCGTCCTGGTGGAGTGGGGTATAGTAGAGCAGATCTGCTCAGCTCAGCTCAGGACAGGGCAGCAAAGAAAACGGGGCCCCGGGTCCCATGGACCTCTTTGAGGCCACGCTCCCAGTGACCTAGAGACCTCCCACTAGGCTCCATCTCTTAAAGGCGCCACCACCTCTCAATAATGCCATGCTGGGGACTGAGCCACTGGGGACCTCTCAGATCCAAACTATAGCAGGCGCTTACCTAAACACTTATATTATCAAAGGGAGGTTAATTTTAACCTTGTATTTACTCCAAACCTTTTCCTTTATGATCTGATGCAAATTCCATGTTCAGAAGAATGAGGGTAGAACTTCACAGTTTTAAGTAATACCTGCAGAGTAATTCTTCTTATTTTTAATGTCTAAATTGATTTTTGGCAATTCTTCATTAAATTGGCCTCACCACTGAGTTGTTTTAAAGAAGAAAGTGAACTATCTTTTGGCCCTGATATTTAGCAAAGGCGATGTAATGCTGAGTCTTAAGCATTATTTTCTACCACAGTGGGGTCACTACTTTGATCAAATCATCTGCTCCTGTACTCCCTAAAATCTTGTCAGTTTGAATCCCTGTGACGTAACCAGGCTTACTCCTTCTGAGCAATTCTTCACAAGTATTTTCTTCCAATAAATGTTTGAAAATGCTAAGGTTTTAAAAATTAATGATGATAAAGCAAATAGGATTCTTGAAGCTCCTTTAATAGCAGTGCGTGCTGCTGTCTGCCTGCTGAGCACAGCAACAGAGCAGCAGAGAGAGAGAAAACTGTGCCTGTCACTCTCACAATTTTCAGTTAGCCTTTTTCTCATCAATCAGCTTTAATGGCTTTGGTTGGGTAACACTGTGACACCCGATGGCTATTCAGCATAGAGTTGTTGTGATATGATCAATGGAAAATGGAGCGTGCTGTTGGTTTTTTTCCTCCTAGAAATGCAGGGTGAGAGAGTAAGCAAGATTGTATAGAGCTCAGAATTATAATTATAATCAGTCAAACAGTAGTCATACAGTAGTTACCCATTTCTTATTTTATGTCACAAGAAAATGGTATCGTTATGATACTTTAACTCCCTTGAACAAGTAGTTCTTGGCCCTGGAGTGCTGATTCAAGTGAAATCAATGAGTTTTCACCCAAGTTGTGCAGATAATTTCAGGAAGGCTCTGAACATGGTTTCCAGGTCACCATGACAACAAGCAATCCAGAGTTGGGTTGGGTAGGGGGAGAAAAGCAGACAAGGTGGTTTGCCAAGCCTCACCTAAACTAGCTCCGTGGAGTCGGTGCCTACATCAGCTCTCCACAATATGGAGGGCCCAGGGGTGCAGGTAATTAAATTATCTGAAAACCAGTTGAATTAATAAGGAGGAGGTGGCAGGCAGCAAGGCTGGGGACTGGATGAACCGGAAACAAACACAGAAGGTGGAGCTGGAGGGAGCAGGGAGAGGCGTGGAAAGTTCCAGCCGCAGCTGCTCAGCTTCCCTGGATCATCCGCTAACCTGTTAGAGTGATGGGATCCACAGAACTTAGTTCATCCACTGTGTCTGAATAAGCAGCTGAGTACATGTCAGAGGCTTTGTCAAACAGAGCATGGATTTGGACAGCTCACATTTTCTGAAATAATATAAAATAAGAAAAGAGGAGCAAGCTTCCCATTCCAAAGAGTGGGTTAGGAAGTGGAAATTCTAGGCTCCAGTTAGTCTTTCACCCTGAGAATTAAGATCTGCCTTAGAGAGGTCGTGATGCCTTAAGTTGTGTCTGCCCAGAATAACTCATTCCCGGTACAGGGTCTCTGTGAATAGCCGTGCGCCTTCAGACCTTTAAACTTTAAACTGCTAAACATTAACAGTTTACCTCATAGGTATCAGAGGAGCAATGCAAACCTGGAATTGAAATAAAATTTTAAGAGCTGGGGGTGTGGCTCAGTGGTAGAGCGCTTATCCAGCAGGCGCAAGGCTATGTGTGCGGGGGCCGCTACAGAAACAAAGCCAAAACCAAACCAACAAAAACGGAAAGAAATTTTATTCTCATACTTGATATGGCTTTTAGTTTTGGTTTCAATTGTAACATTTTGTCTTGTTTATGGAAATTTGAAAAATGTGCCTTTATATCTAAAATGATACCCCAGGGAAAGCTAGGTACTATAGTTGTCCTATAATGTACTTATATGAGTTTGTTTTGGATTACATTTAAAAATATTTCTAACTGATACTAATGATCTCACTAGTCAGCTATTAGAGCCAGTTTACCTATTGATTCGTAGCACATTTTGGGGACTCAGAGTCCTGACACTGAGCAGGGGCAGGGAAGACTTCGTGTCACCTCCCATCCTGTCTTTTTCCTGCCCTCGGCATCCCTCCTCTGTCCCCGGAGGTAGCAGCAGAAGCAGTCACTGTGCTCTGCAGAGGGGACACTGGTGTTCCCCTTCTCCACTCCTGGGGCTCATGTCTTGCCTGGGATCCTGCAGTCGGCATCCAACTGACCTCCGTTCTCACTCTCCTCTATCTCTGCTTAGATAACATTTTAAACATATAAAGTGCAGAGGCCTTGATATTGATCCATATGCTCAATGAGACTTAAAGAAAACAAGTATGATGAGGCCTTTGTAGGTCCTTTGAGAGCCTTGAAACGGTGCTATAAAATACAAGATTGGTGTATTTATTCAACAAACATTTATTAAATGCCTCCTGTGTCCCAGGAGCCTGAAACAAAAGACATAATTGGTATAATATTGACAGTTACTTTTGAAGTGTTAAATCAAAAAGAGACTACCCAAACAGAAGACATTTCCAGTTAGTTAACTAGGACGTTAATAGACCTTTATAGGTGAATATTTATATTTATAGAATGATACTTTACTGAGCTAATAAAAGACAGGCTTAACTGTCCCTCTTCCCACAGTTTAGTTCTATATATTGTTGGACACAAAACATGCTTTCTTCTGTGTTTCTTTCTCTTTGCTCTTTAGTCATCAGCTGTAGTGGAAGACTAATGCGCAGCCCCTGCATAGAAAATCTTTATACACAGCAAGAGCTGGTGAGAGAAATTGACTAGGATTTTGTAATTCTAGTCCCTTTCAATTAGCAACAGATGCTGCAGGGAAAGACTGTCTGTGTAGGAATACAGTACGAATGTTTCCGAGCTCTGGCTGATATGGGATGCTCATTGCAGAAGAAAGATGTTCTTTTCCTTGGTCCAAGTGTGTAGCTAATGACAGATAAGCTTTTTTTAAAAACCTACCTTTCTCTACTCCTAAGTCCATTAATGAAGTCTGCTTCCCTTGGAAGAAAGTTAACTTCTTGACCAATTGTAACAGCATCTTAAGTGTTACTGAACACTTAAAGAATTTGTAGAACATTCAGAGACTGCAGCTTTCTTTTGATTATGTAAAAGTATACATGTGATTAATTGTGAGACCATTAAGAATTCACCTTTATTTGCATATTGTCTTATTCACCAGAGACCTCTCTTTGATCCTAAAGGATAATATTTTTTGTTACTTCTGTATCTTTTCCAAAATAGAGTTTTGGAGTCCTTAAATTCAGATATGTAGTGTCTAATATTTTTATTAGTTTGCACAAAAAGAGTCCTGTGGCCTTGAAAAACTATATCTTTTTCCTGGAAAGTATACTTACTACTGATTATCATTTGAATGTATAGGTCTGTGGCTTTAAAATTGGTTATTGTTTTGATATTTGGATGAGATGTTATATTATTTATGTGATAAATTGTCCAGTATCTAAACGTTGGCTTAATTAGAGTGTTACTTAAACACATTATTTGTGGCAGTTGCTACTTTTTCATTGAGTTTTTTTTTGATTTTTTGGTACTGGGGATTGAACTCGGAACCTTGTGCTTTCAAGGCAGATGGTGGAACCACTGAGCTAAATCCCCGACCCAGTTGAGTTTTTTTTTTTAGTACCGGGGATCGAACTCGGGTCCTTGCGCTTGCGAGGCAGGCAGCAGAACCACTGAACTAAATCCCTAGCCCCCAGTTGAGTTTTATTATAACTTGAGAGTGAAAAAAATGAGGCTTCTAAGATTGTTTGTTTAAAAAAGTGTAGTTAAGCAAAACAGCTTAAGAGAAATATTTACTTATTCTAAATTGGAATTTTTGTACTTGTGAAATTCTCTCGAAAGAAAGTTTTGAACCTTGCTGTATTTCCTGCTGTATCCTGGAAGGACAGTAGTAGCAGCAGAACACACTGCTGGAGGAGGTTGTGGGTTGTCTCTGGAAAGCATTTTAACAGTAAGGTCTTCTACAAGAAAAGTACATTCTGAATTTGGGATGTTTCAGGACCACAGTTGCTTAAAATAGAAGACATTTCATCTTTACAAAACTGAATAGAAAATTGGTTTTCATTTAAAGCTTGAGTTTAACCTGCATTTTCCAGTTTTCTCAGTTTTCGAATGCAGTTTCCAACAGATTTTTAGCCCTGTCTTTGATTTTGTTTTTGAGGCAAGCTTTGATAAATCCATGCAGCCGAAGCTGCATAGTCTTAAAAGGCTGGCCCTGACTTCAGTGTTGGAGGGTCGCAGTGCCTCCCCAGTGTCTCTCCAGCCTCCCCAAGTCTTAAGCGCGCTCTTAGCTGCTCCCTCTGCCCTACCATCCGCAGAGACAAACTCTGGTTCAAGTTTATGCTTCTGTGTGTTCCTCCCTATTTCTCAGGCGCTGGCTTGGTATAGTTACCTTTGGGGTTCAGGTTAAACACTGTCATTTCTGGCTCTCAGAGGGAAACTTTGAAGACTCTTGGCTGTCGTATGGCCTGTAAACTCTCTCGTGCTGTTTTAGTGAGACTTTGGCAATGTGGATGACCGAGCTGCAGTATTTTTCTGAAACATATCCCGGCTTGCTGAAGAGTGTTCTATGAGGTGTTAAACAAATCAAACCAAAGGCAAAGCACACCTCGTGGTGTCCTGTCTTTCTTGTTTCATTTAAACATGTTTATTCACCTGTGAAACACGATAGTTTGAATCATGAGTGGGAATCGATGAGATTCCGTAGTGTAGTTAGTGTCAGGGTGGATTGCACTACAGCAAAATTCTGCTCATTTTACTGAACTGTTTGCACATTTTAATGCCCCCGGAGTGTGTGGGTGAGTTGAAGTCTGTTCTGGAGCTGCCCCTGTGTCCCTTACATTAAAGGGTGGCCATGAGATTCGGTGCCACTGCTGCGTTTCCCTTGCCACCAGGCACTTGGCTCTCAGGGAGGGGCTGTGGCTGTGGACCGGAAGGAGAGAGGAAGACGCACGCATGCTCGCTGCTCCTTTTAACAATTCCACTCCTTGGGCGCCTTAAATTAACGGAGGAAGAAGTTGCAAGAAGGCTGTTAAGTGCCTGGAAAGCACTTCCCAGGATGGTAGAATTAAGGTTACAAGAGGTAGGAAGAAAGGTAGACTTCAGGCTGCCCTCATTTCAGGGGACCTGAGTGCCACCCCAGCCAGGCTTACAGAGCGGCAGAGTGAGTGGCCTGCCACACCTCTGACTCCGAGAGGGTGAAAGGCCAACTCTCTTGGGTACCACCAACTCTTCTCGGGTTTTGGGAGGGTAACCTGAGAACTGCTTTCTGAGGCAGTAGTTAATTTTCCCCAGATCACTTTGCTTAGTGCTTACAAGATGAGCGCCCTTGTGGGAAGGAAGGGTGCTGCTGAGCTCAGCCTGAAAACTGCAAGTGTGGAATATTGGAGGGTGCGTGCACTGCGCGGATACTTAGCACCTCCTGTTCTGTAGGAAAAATAGTTTGAACATTGACAAAGCAGCAGTAGAATATGTCCTTTAAAATGTCACTGGCCTCAGGGATTTCTTTGGCATTTCTGTACTTTTTCTACTTTTTTTTTTGGTACCAGGGATCGAACTCGGGACCTTGCACTTGGGAGGCAGATGGTGGAACCACTGAGCCACATCCCCGGCCCCACATTAATTAGTGATAAAAAGTCATTTTGAAGAGTTTCAAGCTGCATTATTAAGGGAATAGATTTAAAACCTATTCCACATCTTTTATTCTTATGTTCCAGTGAAAAACAATGACCTTTTTGCAGTTGTTATCCCCTTTATGGCCCCCTTAGATTAAACAGGACTCGCAGCCTAGCTGTCTTCAGGCTTCTGGAAGCAGTTTTTCTTGGATGGGACCAACAAGCTCCTTAGGCCTGGGAGCCATTAGAGAGCTGAACTGATTGCATCCCAGAGGAAGGAAGACAGGGAAAATGAGGGGAGATGGGAAGAAGGGTTGATGATCGAGGGAGGGCGGAAGAGATTGTGGGGATGAGAGCAGCAGGCTGCGGCTGACTGAGCTGGAGTGGACGGGCTGCTGGGCGCAGGTGAGAACTTCAGGCACCGCCCTGTGCTTGTGAAGCAATATGTCGGTCACTGCCTGGTAAGGACCCCGTTGAAGGTTACCAGGGACTGAAAAGCAGCAGGAAACCAGTGACCCTAGATGAACTGAGCAGGTGTGCAGAAAACAATAAGGAGGCCACCTTGCGTGTCTCCTAAGAGCCCCTCGCACTTTCCTACCCAGCTGCTCTGACTGCAGAGGTGAGAGGAAATGGGTGTCCCGGGGGACAGTGAAACAGGATTGGAGGTTTGTTGGAAGTCTCTTTATCTTGCAAGTCCATGCACATTTTACATCGTGTTCCATGAATGGTCTGTGTTTCTTTTTAATAATCAAATAATATCTCACCTCCACTCATACATATAAACATCTCTGAGGCCCAGGAAGACACAGTGTTTGCAGAGTGGCTTCAGGAGCTCCATCCCCAGCCCTGAAGCACACTCACTGAAGCTCTGCCCTGGGGTGGGCAGTCCCGGGAGTGGGGTGGGGAGCACTGGCGTAACATCGAGCTTGGTGGCCAGGGCTACACTGCTGATGCGCTTGGGGCTTTCACTGAATTCGAAGGTGCATTTGTAGATTGTGTTACCAGTAATATATAAACCCATCTCGGCCACCCTTTCTGAGCTCCAGCGAGGAACTTCATTATGATAGAGACTTGGGGGTGGGGTTCCATGGCTCCTTGGGACAGGTTGTTCCATCCCAAAAGCCCATTTTCTTAATTTGCCCATTTGTCTGCATCAGATGGGTCTCTTCCCCCTGGACACATAAATAGAATATTCTCTCTCTCCCAAAGCAACCCTGCTCACATACGTTCTTCGTTCTTCGTAAACTTGCTTGGACACTTTAATTCATGAAAAGTGTTAAACACAGTTCCTTACACATAGTAACCAGTCAATGAATGCTAGCTGCTGGTTTATTGTTGTAACTATCACCGTTGTCAGAGTAACGTGCATTACTAAATGAGGCTTCCTGGGGGCACAGAGGGGCCCGGTCCCTAACTTTGGATCTTGAGTTGTAAACAGGTCAAATCTTTATAAAACTAAGAAATACATACTACTTGCTGTATGCTTAAAGAAAATGGAACTCTGAAATTCTTGAGCAAAAAGATAAATAAAATCATTAACGATGCTAGTGGGAAAACTGACTTTGGTGTCACTGTTTAACAGTGTGGCTGGAGCGGAGAGTTGTGGAGGAATAGCGCTGCTATAGGACTTAGTTTACGCTGCTTGTTGTATGTGGGTTGGATGGATCCCATAGCTTCAGACTTTATTATGGAAGTTGACTGTGTATTCCTGCTGGATCAATGAAGACATTTGAATGTTAGTTAAAGGCCATTTAGAAGCCATTTAAGAATTTTGAACAGGAAAGTAAAATCTTTTGCTTGGTTTAGACTGGAAGGAAATGTGAAAAACATTTTATTTGTTGACAGGACTATGGAAAATTTCCTTTTTACTATTCTAGTTTCTGAGAGCATACACCCCTTCTCAGTTTTCTGAGCACACACTTCCAACGCTCTGGGCGGGGGGCAGGGGCTGTGAATCTGGATGTGGTAAGGGCAGCACTGTGCACTTTGGGAGGGAGTCCCCAGGAAGTTGTCTTTCTCAAGCGCCATGGTAGGGAATCCTTAGGTATCAAAAATCATAGGATTTAGAGCTAAATGTAACCTGGGATCTAGCACATCTACAGCGTAACACGCTAGGATCTGATGGGTAGGATCAGGTGAATTTGTTGACTCAGCACGACACTCCTGGTTCTTAGTCCATTGTTCTTTCTAATATGTAAGACTTTAAATTTGTGAAGAAAACTAGTGGGCGAAAACTCTTAGGGGAGGTGTTGCCTACACATCTTTGTCTTCCTGGTGTCAAAGTATAAAGCTTTCACCTGTCACATTATCTTGCTGTACTTTAATTGTACCACTTAGATATTTATGTAAGTTAATAAGTGTAAACCACCCCAGAAGCAAATCACTATGTATTTTCTCACCAGTCTTTTAAAAAATACATACTTTAAAAAATAGAATTCTATCCTTTTATAGCTTTTACTTTTGGTGTGTATGTGTAGTACTGGGGATTGAACCCAGGATCTTGCCCATGCTAGGCAAGCTCTACCACTGGACTATATCCTCAGTTCTGTTTTATAGGTTTTTAAAAACAATATATACAAAACTTTACTTGCGTACTTTAATTGTATATGAAGGTGTCATTTAAAATGGTTAAGTGGCAGCATTCCATCATATAGATATGCTACAACATACATGATTAAACTCCTCTTGCCGGATAGGTCGTTAGCAGTTTTTAAACAAGCATCTGCTTTGTTAGTGCAGATGGTCCTAGGAAGGTTGGAGTCTTCCAGTTATCCAGACCATAGTTTGAATTAGTTAATATCTGTTTTCTCCTTACTACCTAGTTGAGGGCAGCTAGTTAGAGAATGAATGTTGTGATTTGGCTTGAAACTGTAGGAGAGGATGGCTGTGGAGCCCAGGGGAAGACATATGGAGGAAAGGTTGCTGACATGGAGTAATTTCAGTATTTTACGGAAGAGTGGCTTTTATTTCTCTTTCTGTAGCCCACACAGGCTTTGCTTTAAACTTAAGGCCCAAGGCACCCTAAGAACTGCTGTTCTCAGTACGCAGTAGTTGTGCTAAGCATTGTTGGAAAGGGCTGGGCCCCTGAGTATCTTGTCCACTTATCACAGTTCGAGTAGTGGGTTCCCTGTAGTAAGATGATAAGATCTGTTTGCTTAGTGGAATGGAGATAAAGGGCAGATACTGGCGAGGCCTAGTGACCCGATAGGCTGGCCTTAGGAGAGGAAAAGACAGCAAACATGGCTGAAGTGCTAAAGGCCTCAACAATGGGGAAATGGGGGATTGTTGCTGATTTGTGGAAAAACCTGAAAGATGACATCTAAAAACTCATAAATTACATTTCAGGAATTTGTGGTCTTGAGTGATAGGATAACACAGGTAATTGGCAAATACAGTATTCTAAAGATCTTTATTTTAGCCAGTAATTTCAGTGGTGGCTTAGAACAGTGTGTCTGTACTTCTCAGTTACAAAATGGGAGAATTAGCATCTCACATGCTCCTTCTTTGGTCAGGAACAATTGCTTCTATAGGAGAAGGAAGATGAAACTGAAAACCAGGTCTTCATTCTGCTGCTGTGTGACATTGAGAGGGAATTTTACTTCTCTTGTTTCTAACCCATAAGTAAAAGGATGGTTAATACCAGCTTAAATATTTTTGAAGTTTCTCTTGAACAGAAAGAGTTTTATTTCCAAAATATGCCTTTAATGTTTGTAAGGTAGAATTGTCTGTTCTGCCTCGAATGTGAAAGATTAAGCAAAATGCTGATCTCGTAGGTTCATGTGACTTTTAAGAATAGCATCTTGAAGGTGTCCCTCTATCAACTAAAGAACAAATGTCTCAGTTTAATATATGACTGCATCAGAAAAAAATGCAACCACAGTAGGTGACCAAAGGGATGAGTAACTTTCAGGAATTTTGAAAGCCCAGTAGTATTTAGTATCTGCTCTCTCAGCATTAACAAGGTCACCTTGCTGATACATGTTAATTTTGAAAGTTTAATTGACCTTTGGAATTTTAATATCAACCTTTTTGGTATGTTTAGAGGTTGGAGCAATCACAGAAGAAACTGAAGCCTGTGATTGGTGGAGCTTGGGTGCTGTCCTCTTTGAACTTCTCACTGGCAAGGTAAGCAGCGACCTGGACATTTAATAAATGTGTCCAGCTGCCACCTTGACTTCCAATTGAGAATGTTAGCCTTGGCCTTTAGTTTTTAGGTCAGGGTCTAAGTAAGAAAGGCTTTGATACAAAGAAAAAAGAAAAGAGAAATGCAGACTTATCAAGATTCCAGATTTAAAAGATAGAGTTGTATTTGGTTGAACAAATCAATGGTAAGATTCTGTTATGTGTCACAGTGTTATGTAGCGTGTTTTTCTCCTTTATTTTCTACGATTCAGCTTTAACAGGGTCAAATCTGTAAGGTTTATAATAAGGATGTATTAGAATTTTCTAGATGGTTTAAACATCTTATCTGCAGCCCAGAGGAAATTCTCATTTTTAGAAAATCAATGTAGTTATTATAAGGTAACATTATCTTTTTTTCTCAAGACGAAATTTTTTCTGTCTCTTCTAGCTTAAGGACAGGATTTATACTCTCTCTGATCAATAACTTTTAAGTATGATGTTTGATTTTAATAGACTTTAGTAGGCAGGTTGCCTCCTGGGAAGAAAACAGTTACCCTTTTACAAACGTCTGCCTTAAATATGTAAATAGCAACCTAAGATTGTTGTGAAGTTCACAAATCACTTTACATATATTTAAAGTATAAAGTGTTAGATAGCTGTAACGTGTTATCCCTAACAGATTCTCAACTTTGAAGGTGGTTTTTAAGAACATTAAAATGCTTCAATGATTTCAAGTCTCTCTTCTGCTTTTGTGTGTAATTGAAGCTTTCATTAGGAGCCACTCATTTTCTAATGGAGGGACGAGGACAGCCTGGTGTGACTGTGACGATCATCTGCCTTTGTTTCAGTCAGATCTGTAGGCTCAGGGCCCTTGGCCTGAGCTTCACAGGTGACGCTGTGGTGATTGCCCTTCGAGGAGGCGGGGGCCTGACCTGTCTGTACTTGCTGTCTATAATCCTGCGATACGGTACGGGAGTATAACGGTACCCCGGATAAGAAATGTACCTGATTGATCGTTTCAGACTTTGGTTGAGTGCCACCCAGCAGGAATAAATACTCACACTACCTTGAACATGCCAGAAAGTGTCTCCGAAGAGGCTCGGTCCCTCATTCAACAGGTACCCAATTGACCTTTGTTGGCTAAGCATTTCAGCCATGCAGATTAACAGAGCCCGCGGCTCCAAAGCCTTAAAGAAATTAGGGTTGGGCAAGAAAGATCCATCTATAACTACACGTTCAGAATTAATGGTGCGTATCTTTAGGCTCTTGCTACTGTCAAAGTTTTGGTGGGGTCGGAGGAGATAGTTAAAACTTGTTGGGATTAAAATTGTTTTCAAAAAATCAGTGTTAATATCTGTCAACCCCACATATTGGTATAGGTAGGAAATTGAGTATTGCTTTTGTCTCTGTGGGACTGCTCTGCTTTTGCTGTTGTATTTTATTTTTATTTTTAATTTTTTTCCCTATTAAGTTTATTGGTACATTTTAGGTATAAAATACATTTACATGCATCATTGGGATCTTGTACCAATTGCTGTTGTATTTTATAACCATATAGAGATGGCTATTTTCACTATTATTTGCTTAAACAACAGACATATATTTCTCACCACTTTAATTCTTTTTTTTTTTTTTTTGGTACCAGGGATCGAACTCAGGTCCTTGCGCTTGCGAGGCAGGTGCCAGAACCACTGAGCTAAATCCCCGGCCCTCACCACTTTAATTCTTATTTATGAATAGTAATGGGCTGTTCTGGCTGCCGTGGAGAGAAGTGTTGTCAGACAGTGTTGTCAAGGCAACCCCTCACACGGTGTCCTTGGTTGATGGAACTTATGCGCTGATGTCAGTTTGTGCATTTTGGGTGGCATTGGAAAAAGAGACTGTTGGTGAGTAAGGTTCAGTACCCCAGGGCCAGGCTCAGAATGTGTTTGAAACACAGGTTTAGTAGCCCTTATCTGAAACAGCTGAGACTAGAAGTGGTTTTCAGGTTTTGGAGTTTTTCTGGTTTTGAAATATTTGCATAGACTTTCCTGGTTAAGCACCTGCAATCTGAAAATTCGAAATGCTCCAAAATCTGAAACTTTTTGATTGCCATGTCCAGACTGAGAAGTTTCAGAGTGCAGAGTGTTTGGATTTCAGGGTTTTGGACTAGGGATGCTCCACCTGTACTCCTGGAGTGCATGCATGGAGGGTTGTTCTCTTGTGTGATGGGCTCTCAGAAGATGAGTGAGAACTGCCTGGCCCGGGGTCCCCAGGCTTCCACGAGAAACATGAAGGAAGCTGGGTGTGGTGGTGCATGCTCATAATTCCAGTACTCAGGAGGCAGAGGCAGGAGGATCCCTGGGAGTTCCAAGCAAACCTGGGATACATAGTGAGTTTGCAGCCAGTCTGAACTACACACAGAGACCCTGTCTCAAGAAACAAAACAGATGAAAAATACAAAGACGTTTATCTGAAAAAGATGAAGAACTAAAATTATTGAATGAAACATATTTTTTTAAAAATCAGGAAAAACAAAAATTAAAACAATAAAGGGGAGAGAAATATAAATTAAGAAGAGAAATACCTTGTATTCTCCAAAGTAGCAGTGTTGGTTCCATTCAACAAATACTACATGCCAGGGACAGTGCTTGAAGCTGCCAAGGTAAGACTCCCAAACAGCTGTGGCACAGGATGGAACTTAATAAAGGTGTCAGAGAGGGCTAGGAAACATGTTGCCAGGTTGAGAGGAGGAGGGCACAGTCAGTGCAGTGACACTACAGCGGTGCCTTGGTTCACAAACTTAATTCTTTCCATGATTCTGGTTGCAAACTGAATTAGATGAGAACCGAATCAAATTCAATGAGTAGGTTCAGTGTTGACTGTTGCAGTCAGGGTCTTTGCAAGGGAATAATAAATACAGGACACATAATATATGGGATTATTTTATGATAATTACCCAAAAAGTCAAATGGAAAGGAGTTCTAGAGAGATTAACCGCACACTGGAGGCCCAAAGAATCCAGCCGAGGGCCTGGACCCCAGCAGTTTCCCGCACAAGTCCAGCTAAAGGCATAGAGTCCAAGGCCCAGCCAGTGGCCTAGAGCCCACGGCAATGTCTCATACTTGTCCGTATTGAGGATCTGCACCTGGAAGGCCCAAGGCCAGTGGTGGAAGCCAGAAAACCTACGCAGGTGTGATGAAGGATTTGTGCCACCAAGCTGAGGGATCCACACTGGAGCAGGAAGTGATGCTCATGGTGAAGACCAGAGCTCCCCCGATGAAAACAGCAGCCATCCCCAGCGACAGTGAGGCCCTGAGCTCCTCCTCTGACAAGAAGAGCCTAGTTTGCGTCAGGAAAACCATCCACAGCAAGCTTCTCTTAGCAAATCAACAGGCCACGATCTGTCCCTCCAGTTCTCTTTTTATGGCCATTGGTAACAATCTTTAGGTATCCTGGATCCTCCACACTCAGACCACGCTGATTCAGTTCAGCTGGGCATTACAAGTTGACCATTAGTTAATCCGCTACATTGACTTTATGGGGAAATTTGATTCAGTTCTTGTCCAAATTTGCAACCAGAATTGTGCAAAGAATTAAGTTCGTGAACCGAGGTACTACCGTACTAGGAGAAGTTTTGTGAGATGGATATTATTTTGCTGGGCCTTGGACAGCATCATAGCAGGGCAAGGCTGGATGTGGGAGCCTAGGTGGAGTGAACAGTTTGAACAAAGGCAAGGAAGGGATGGGAAAGACCCAGGGGGACTCAGAATCTGGTGTGTCTGGACTGGAGGGCTGATTATAGGATAATAGTGGTAGGTGAGTAGAGAAAGGTGAGTTGGATTTTCTCATGGGTTCTGTTATCATAACACAGGGGTGAAGCGACACAATCCATTGAAATTGGAAATTTGGAGCTGTGCAGAAAAGTGAAAGGATCGGAGTTAGCCTTAGGAAGATTAATTTGCCCTGACTATGTGAAGTGTAAAGAAACAGTCAGGGGCTGGGGATTTAGCTCAGTGGTTCCACCGCCTGCCTTGCAAGTGCAAGGTCCGGAGTTCGATCCCCGGTACCAAAAAAAAAAGAAACAGTCAGATTAGGAATACTGAGAGGAAAATATCAGAGCACTTTGGATTAAGAGGCAGTGAAGAAATACATAAAACATTTAGTTCTAGCGGGCGGGAAGAACAGCTATTCATTTGATTTTGTCCTATTTGTGTGGCACAAAATAAATTCAAAGTGATTTTTTTGGGTAAATAATTAGAGAAGGCTAGCAGCTGCTCTTTTATTTCTTTTCTTTTAAAGTAGTCATATTATGTAATACTGAAACCAAAATTCCCTGCAACAATGTCCCAAGTTCTGCGTCTGTCTTTATTATAAGTCACTTAGCAAAGCACTGTAGGCTCATGGGCTGGTCAGTCCTCACATCCTGATGCATGTAGCTCCTGTAGTAAATCAGCATCTGGTGTTGGCCTGCCGAGGAAGCTACCACTCATGTTGAGGAAACATCATCAGGAAAGGGAAAAGGGGTCTCTTGGCATGATTAGCAATTTGTCATTTTGACTTTCCTCTTCCACTACCTCACAGGTGATAGAGGTCATTTTAAAAAATCTCAGAATGATTTATATGGAAATAATTATTCTGCTTTGGGGAAATTTTCTCTTCTTTGGTCTTTCAACTCCTTGCTTTGTTCTTAGATTTTGTAATCTCCTGAACTCACAGTTCAGCCATCTGTCCCTGGCAAGTGAATGATGCTAAAGTAAACACAGTTACTTTTTAAATGCAATTAAAAAAAAATCTTCCCTTCATGTATGTTTATGCTCTGCAGTGCACATTTAGTTTCATATGACACAGGTGCCTTGCCAGTTGAAAGACACTATGCAAGGAAAAGACCTTTAAAACAAACTCCTCTTTCACCATCCCCCCTCCCCCCTTGCCTGTTCTTCCTGAGCAGGGAGGTTGGCAGCAGCTGTCTGGGGTTCATGATCTTTTTTTTGGCGGGGGGGAGGGTTTGAGACAGGCTCTCACTGTGTAGTCCAGGCTGGCCTTGAACTGACTGTGTAGCCCAGGCTGGCCTCAAACTCACAGCAATCCTCCTGCCTCAGCCTCCTGAGTGCTGGGATGGCAGGGATGCAACACCATGCCCGGCCTTGGGATTCATGATCTGGAATGTGTCACTGGCTGCCACTTTCTTTTGAGCAATAGAATCTTTGTGTGATCTTTGATAGTATTTGAAATAGTAACAAATAAGCAGATAGTCGTGGAGAAAACAGATTTTTACCTATAGATTTTGTACTTACAAATAAATGGAGGAGTCCATGAAGTAAATAAACTGATTCTAGTAAAAGTCAAAATACAAATTTCATATTTGAAATCATGTTTTGGAAAGAGTTGTGTAGAAAAGCCAGTTGAAAGAGAAAGGAAAGATAGGAAGGGAAAGAAAGAAGGCAAGAAAAGAAAAGGCATATGTTTATTTCTTAAAATATTTAGGTGTATTCCTGAAATATAATGGGATATGGTTAATTCTTACCAATATTTAATATGCTAGATTTATATTAAAATATCTGATGCCTTTCACATTTCAGTCAATAGGGATGAGTGCCTGTGAGAAAAGTTTAATGCACTTAGGGTATTCCTATGATGTTTGTTTCATAATAATAGCTGTTTTGACACATCTTAGCAAGTTCTAATATAAAAGTTCTTTGAGCAATTAGCTTTAATAAACAGTATGTGGGTCATTTTGAGTGCTCGACATAATAATTTCAAGTGAAAAGACTGTTAGCGTAGTCCTTTGAAGTATCCGCTTCACTCCCCTTGTGGATTGAGAATATCAAAGTGAAATAATAGATCCTTGGTGTTTGCTGGTCACAGATTGATGAAGTAGTGCAGTGTGACATGGCATGGATTCTAGAGTCAGAATGCCTGAATTCAAATCCTTTCTTTGCTACTTACTGCCTGTAATTTCTTAAACAAGTTACTTAATTTCTTGAAGTCTCTCATTTCTCATCTGTAGGAGAAACAGTAGTAGCCATTTGTAGAGTAATAGTGAGTTAAATGAATTAACTATGTTCTAGAATAATGCCTGGCCCACTATAAATGTGATGTTATTATTGATAGGACGCTGTTGAAACTTCATGACATATTTGGTGGTGAAACAAATATTTGAATCATAGGGCTGCTAATGCAGGAATGAGTCAACTGCTGGTACTATGGGTACAAAGATTGTAAAGTACTGGATTGACACATAAAAGGCAATCCAGTGATGTTCATTATGCACATAATTGGATTAATTAATTATGAATGAAAATAGAAACAAAAGAAAAAAGAGAAGAAATACAAAGTTTGGTTGAATTTGGGCAGTGAAACTTCCTATGTATGTAAGACCATTAATGTTGCAGAGAAACCATTTAAATACTTCAGTTGTACTTTGGCTATCTTCTCTGGAAAAATTATTTGTTTTAGCAGCAAATTTGAGTGGCTGTGACTGCATGAAGAAGTTGACAAATTCTGTGTTGCCCAGAAGTATATAAGTTGGACAGAATTGGTAAAAAACCCAAAATAACCCCAAAGCAGTCATTTCAGTGCTCTGGAAATTGATCAAAGGATTCAATAATCTGGAAAGTGTTTATGCATGAAAGACAGCCGGACTTTGGGGAAAAACAGTGGGACTCTGGCATTCATGGCTCGGTCTGTTCCGTGCCCCCCCCCCCCCCCCCCCGTGCTGGATCAGGGGCGAAGCTTCTGCCAGGGTGGGGCAGGCCGTGGGGGTGAAGCCCGAGGCTGCGCCAGCATGTGCAGGACAGGTAGGGCCTGGGGCAGGAAAGCCTGGTGCGCTTGGTTTAATGGCCTAAACATGGAATGTGTTCTCCTACCCACTGGTAGAACACCGGCGCACAGCTGAGGAATCCGAAAACAACCTCCGTTGTTCACTCACTGTTTGACCACAAAAGGATCCAGACATGGAAGACCTTGAGGAAGTCACCCTTAAGAATACAAACTAAAGTGACCTTTCAAGAAAGAAGATGATGAAGATAAAGCAACACTGGGACAATTTGTTCCTGCTGATCTGCATTACAAGCAGTACTACAGGATTCTATCAGGCCGAAAGGAAACGACACCAAGTAGTAACTCCCAAGAGGAAATGAACAGTAATGGAAATGAAATGGTAGCTGCAAATTAATAGAAAAGATTATATATATTTTTCTCAGCTTCCTTTAAAAGTTATAAAATTGGGTGTAGCAATGATTATAAAGCCTTGCTTTTGGGCTTATAACACACATAGATGCAATATGTAAATACACTCAGCTTCTGTGTCCATGGATTTAGTCAACTGCAGATCAAAAATATTTGGAAAGAAATTTTGTCATTATTCTCCAAACAATACAATATGACAACTATTTATATAGCATTTACTATAATGAATAATCTAGGGGTGGTTTAAGGTTTGTGATTTGAAGGATAAGTGTGTAGGCTATTCGCAAATACCGTACCATTTTATGTAAGAAACTTGAGTACGGTTTTGGTACACACAGTGGGTTGTGCAGTCAATCCTCTGTGGATACTGAGGGAAGACAACAGTAGACAAAAGAAAGGGGAAACAAATGGGCTTTAGTGGGGCAAAGATTCTACCTTTTACTGAAATTAAGTTTTATCCAGAAGGGGATTGTGATAAGTTAATATGCATATACAATCCTTATAGCAACCACAAAACAAACAAAAACTCCTAGAAACAAAATAGTAAAAGAAAATTAGCAGAGAAATGAAATGATACAGTAAAAAGCATTTAACACAAAAGAATCAATAAAGGAAGAACAAAAAGACAGACCTACAAAGTAAAAAGGCAAATGTAAGTCCACATTTTTAGTGATTACATTCAAAGTGAATGTCTACACAAGCCAAACAAAAGGCAAATACTGTTAAGATGATTTTAAAAGTAAGATTCAGCTATTTTCTGTGTACAAGAGCTGTACTTTAAATTCAGAGACACAAGTAGGTTGAAAGAAAAAGGATAGAAGAAGATAAACCATGCAAACAGTAACCATAGTGCTGGAGTGGCTGTACTAAACAAACAAAATTGGCTCTGAAACAAGAGACATAGTAGAGACTGACAGGTGTTTCATAACAATAAAAGGATCAACACATAGGAAACTTAACAGTTACAGACGTATGTGCACTTATATCCACCTCAAAATTTATAAAACACTTGGATTCAAAGGAACAATAGACAGTTCAGTAATAATAAATGGAGGCATCAGTGCTCCATTCTTGATAACTGATAGAAAATCACACGGGTAGAGAAGACTCCAACAGTATTATTAAACACCTATAACTGATATACATGGAACACTCTACCCTGTGACAGCAGAACGTACATTGTTATCAGGTGCATGTGAAACAAACCTCCAAGCTAGATCATGTGGTAGGTCACAGAATAAGTGTCAGTATTTAACAGGATTGCAGTCCTAGATTGTACGCTGACCATATCAGAGCTGTTAGAAATCAGCAACAGAAAGAGATCTGCTAAATCCACAAATATTTGAAAATTAAACCACTTTTAAGGAATTTATGGATCAAAGATGAAATTCTAAGAAAAGCTACAAAACAGTTTTAACTGCATGAAAATGAAAACAATATATTTGTGGAATAGAACTAAATCAGTTATTGAGGAAAATTTATGTCTTTAACCATATACCAGGTAAAAGAAAAAGTCTCAAAAATCTAAGCTTGCATAAGAAAGTATAGAAATAAAGCATAAAAAGCAAGGTAAATCCTAAGCAAGCAGAAGAAAGATAGCATAAATCAGTAAGATAGAAAACAGAAAAAAGAACAAAAAAGAAAAACCAATGAAGTCACAGAGTCTTTGAAAAGATCAGCAAAATTGGGAAACATCAGCTGACTCTTAATTGTACTAAAAAGGCAACGGACCTGGAGCATCCAAAACAATTGTGAAAGGGAAGAGTGAAGTTGGAAGACTTATACTAGTTAATTTCTACATGATGGCAACTCAGACAACAGTGTGTTTATTAATAAATGGTGCTGGGAAATCAAATATTCATTCACATGCTAAAAACATGATGTACTAAGACCCTTCATACCATATGGAAAAAATAGTAACTCAAAGTGCCTCACAGACCTATACAGAAGAGCTAGGAGTATAAAAATTATAGAAGAAAACATAGAAAATCTTCCTGACCTTGAGTTAAGTAAAGAGTTAATTAGTCATAACACCAAATCATGACTCATAAAAGAAAATAGTGATAAAGTAGACTTCATTAAAATGAAAAAGTTGAGCGCTTCAAAAGACAGCATTAAGAAAATGAAAACACAAGCCACAGACTGAGAGAAAATATTTGCAAGACGTGTTGTTACTTGAATTCAGAATATACAAAAAGTCTTATAAATGAATAAGACAGACAACTTATTTTTAAAATGGGCAAAAGATTATTTCACCAAGGAAGCTATATGAATGGCTAATAAGGGCATGAAAAGATGCTTAACATCGGTAGTGGTTAGGGATGCAAATTAAAAACATAATAAAATATCACTAGTGTGCACTAGAAGTGTTATCAGAGACCAAGTACTGAAGTGCTGGAGAAATGGGGCCCCTCACACGCTCCTAATGGGAATGCAACTTGCCTACTGCCGCTGGAGAAAAGTTTGGTAATTTCTTAAAAAGTTAAACACAAACGTACTATGTGACCCAGCAGTTCCACTCCTAGGAATGTACTCCAGAGAAATGAGAAAATATATCCAAATGTTAATAGCGTTACTCATTATAATGCCAAACTGGAAAGCCCAGAGGTTCCTTCATTGGTGACTGGATTAAGAGGATGTGGCCTATCCAAACAGTGGAATACTACTCAGAAAATAAAATGTTGATACCTGCTAGAGTGTGGATGAATCTTAAAAACATTATGCTGAGTGAAGAAAGGGAGCTGCAAAGGCTATATATTTTATGATTGAATTTACATGGAATGTTCAGAAAAGGCAAGTTCATGGAGATAGAAGCAGGCCACTGGTTGCCTCGTCTGGGATTGGAAGTGGGAATTAACTGCAAAAGGGCATAGGGAAACTTTAAGGCCATCAGAGTGTTTTAAAATTGGGTTGTGATGGTGCTTACACAACTTTAAATTTACTAAAAAAACAATCACCCAACTGTATACATTGGTAATAGATGAATTTTGTAGCATATAAATCTGAGAATGCATGGGTATCTCAAGACATATTCTTCCAGCATGCCCAAGTTCCTCAGATAATTGTACACGATTACTTTTGTTCTCCACCATTAACAACCCTGTTCATATAACAATTCTTTCACATGTGATTTCTCTTTCTGAAGAAATCAAAACCTGTTTCATTCATTGGATTAAATTATTTCATTTGAGCCAGCAGTTCCAAAGAAAAATATTTAGCGATACAGATTAGCTTGTTTAGATTTTAGGTAAAGTTTAGACCAAATCACTGTAGTAGTTAGTTAGGAATTAAAACTTACTGTGCCTTCCAAATGTACAAATTATGGATTTAGTGCAGTACCTAATGAATGCCTTGTTGTACCTTGGAAGCAGGAAATTAATCTTTGTGTACTGTATGAGGTTGGGGGAAATGAAGAAAATGGCCCAAGGTCATCTTCAAAACAGTTGAAAAACCATCAGTTTAGTGAGATCTGCCCCCTCTTCCCCACAGCTAGAGTGATGGTAGACATTGCTCCCTTTCACGAAAACAGTCTTCTGGCTGTAAAGCCCATTTGCACCAAGGCTGTATTCAGAAGCTCTTTCCTTTGTTTTCTTTTGATTGACTAGTTGGATTCCTGTGATTCACTGAATCCTTCTCTTTTAGCTCTTACAGTTCAACCCCCTGGAACGTCTGGGAGCTGGAGTCGCCGGTGTTGAAGATATCAAATCTCACCCGTTTTTCACTCCCGTGGATTGGGCAGCACTGATGAGATGAACGCCACCCAGGGCTCTTTTCACACATTCTGATCTCTGAAACAGCAGCTCAGCCGCACAGTGCACAGTCGTTATGGAGCAGCAAAGCCTCCGGATCAAGGCCTTTCGAGGACCTAGGGGAGGAGCTAAAAGAGCTTCCACTTACACTCACTGTCTGGACAGATACTAGCTAATTGTGCCAGGAACTGTTATATTCGTACCTTTAACCAGGGTGTTGCTTAATGTAATCCACATTCGGGTGGCAAGTGCGTGCAAACCCGGCTGAAACAGGAATGCGCTTCCAGAGGTTCCTCCAACTCAGAGCTCTAAGTACAGACCTGTTTCACTTGAAAGAAAGAACCTTACAAGGCAGCTGACTCCCCTCTGCTAACCAAGGTTGGTTTACATCATCAAATTATTTGCTGAATAATGCACTGAAAGTGCTTGGTGAACAGTGTCATCAATGGGGCCTGCAAAGTGTGAAAAAATACACGCATGACATGTGAAAGGAAACCCACCCTGAGACGTGTATAACTCGTGGACTTCGAATGTGGCTCCGGATGATTTCTGTGAGGCGAAAACACTTTATGTTGTCACCGTGGAACTTGGTGGGTTGGCAGTGCTTCTTTAGGGAGGTTCATAGAAACACTTCCCGCCCTTCAGCCTCGTCTTTCTTTCCCCACCTTTCCATTTCTTGCAACCTTTGCTGATTCTTTGCTTCCTGCCCTTGTTAGCAGCACATGTGCAACAAAAAAGGAGAATATTTATTTCCCAAATTGTATCATGTTAGTTGGGACTAAAAAATCATGACAAAATAAATGTGGTAAAAATGTAGACGTCTCCTTCATTTAATAACTTATGGCTTTACACATTTAAAAAAATTTTCAAAGAATTTATTGTTGTTCCTTTTCAGAATATTATCAACTTTTGCTGCTGCTGCTTATGCTTCATTTTACTTTTTTGGTAAATGAACCAAAAGGCTCCAAAGGATCTTGTCTAAATGAAATCAAACGGCAATCCTATTTTATTACTTGCAGCAGTATAAGCTTTCCAGATTTGAGCTCCTAGTCTACTTGACATTATGTGTAAAGAATGCAAACATCCACACATCTCCAGACATTTGTATTTGTTATTTTTTTATGTTGCCAAGATAACTGTTGTGGTCACGCTCTCTTCATAAAAATTTACAAATATTTAAGAAGTGTTGTCAGTTTTAAATGTTACTGAAGGAAAAATGAGGCACTGTTTCCGAGTTAGTGGCTGCTCAAAATAATACAAAGTTTTTCCCTCTTTCTTTTTTTTTTTCCATCTTCCTCTTTCTCTTTCTCCACCCCCCCCCCCCCATTTTATCTTTCTTTTTTTGGGTGTGATGCTGAGGATGAAACCCAGAGCTATCTGCTGGGCAGGAGCTCCACCACTGACCTATATCCCCAGTCCCTGAAATTTTTCTCTTTTGTACTTTTGAGATGCACACAAGAGCCCACCCCTGCTGCAAGGCATCTATACAGATCCATATGCCATCACCCAGGTCCTCCCAGTAAATTAAATGGAAGCAGAAAATGCTTTAGTGAAACAAAGGAAATGTGCAAGCAGTTTTCCTTTCTCTGTTATTCTACTCCTCTTTTTCCTTTTTGGTCTCTTTATAACCTGGAGCCCAGCTGAAGGGCTGCAACAACACCAGGCTGGGGAATAGGTCACCAGGATCATGGCTCAGTCCTGGTGACCTCACTCCCTGGATCTGGGTTCAGCTCGCCATCCCGGGCTGCAAACAGGAACTGGCGCAGGTGAGACACAGGAGTGACATCCTGTAGGACTGGTAGGAAATCTGCAAGTCCCCAGAGCTGGCCATCACAGAACTTCCTTCCAGAAGTGCCCTGTGACACGAAAGTAGGACTCCACAGCCCAGGTGAAGATCCCTGCCCTACCACATGATCGGCCCCTGGATTCAAAGGACAGTCGTGTCAACAGATGTTGCTATGTCAGTCTGATGACACAGTTCCGTGGCTTCAGTTCCCCCCTGTGTTTTCTCTCTGCACATTTGATTGGAGCGAGTGCTTAGTGTACATGTCATTCATAGTCATAGTGGGCATGAATTATTTTAGTGATAAACACCAGGAGAAATGACTGTGGAGAGAAACCAGACTATTTTTATTTGATTATTTATATAAAATGGTGTGAGTAATGCTGGGTCCTGGGTTTTTGGTTTTGGTTTTGTTTTTTTTTTGTATTTTGTTTGCTCAAGCAAGGGAATATGAGTCAAAATCACAAATTACCACTCAGTGGCAATCGCCTCTGGTTTTTTTATCATGGTAAAACATATAATAAAATTTTAACTTTTTAAATACACAATTCAGTAGTGTCATTAGGCATGTTCACATTTTTGGGCAATCATCACCACTTTCCATTCCCAGAGCTTTTTTGTATCACCCCATCGATTCTAGGTACTTTATATAAGTAGAACCACATGATGTTTGTCCCTTTGCATCTGGCTCATTCACACACTGTGAAGTTTCCGGGTTCTTCCGTGCTGCAGCAGGTCTCAGAATTCCTTCTGACAGCTGAGTAGCACTCTGTTGTTTGCATGCACCACATGGTGTTCAGCCATTCTCCTTTCAGTGCACACTGGACTGTTGCCACGTTTTAGCTACTGCAAAATGGGTGGATGCCCACCTACCTGTGCATCTGCTCCCTTGTTTCCCTGTGTTTATATGAAATCACCGCTGTCATTGAGGACTATTTTGCCATGCTTTTTGTAGACAGGTGGCAGTACCTGTCACAGCACAGTGCCACTTCGGGTGTGACACGGAAATCCTCCATTGCTGTTTCACAGGTGGGTAAGTTAAGCTTCCCAAGAGTAACAGAGAAGGCCATCACTTTTGCAGCTTGCTTTAACCATTACGGGAGTTAATATTATTGGAGACATAGATTTTTTTGGGGGGGGTTATTTCTTAACAATAATGGAACTCTTATTTTTTAAAAAAGTTTTAATTAATTAATTAATTAATTAATTTTTGGTACCGGGGATTGAACTTGGGACCTTGCGCTTGTGAAGCAGGCGCTGGAACCACTGAGCTAAATTAAATCCCCGGCCCTATTTTGTTTTTAATTGAGAAATACTGATTTTACATATTTATGGGGTACAGTATGGTGTTTTTGTACACATATACATTGTGGATTATCAAGTCAAGCTAATTAGCATATCCATCACCTCAGCTCATTTCTTTGTGGTGAGAACATTTTAACCCCCTTCTTTTTGAATCTTTGAAATACACATTATCTACCATCACTGCGCGTGCAGTGGAGCACCAGAGTCTCTTCTGTTGTCTGAGTGACACTTGACTGTTCACCAACCTCTCCCCTTGCCCGGTTCCTCTCCCTCCTTCCGGTCACCACCATTTCTACTTTCTACTTCTAGGAATTAACTGAACTCTTGATAATATACTTAAACCTTCCTTTTAAAAGCTACAATTCCTATTGTGTTTTGACTCTCAAGATTTTCTTACTTCATCTCAGAGTCAGTGTGACCCAAGATTGGAGTTTGCTTTCATGCAGTGAACTGAAGAGTAAGAACGGGTTGGTAAGGCCTCTTGAGGGCCCCTTAACAGCATCTTTATTAGACTCCCATAAGGGTGACTTCATAGTGAAGGCCAAAGCATAAGATTGGTTGGCTTTCGCCACCAGAGTAGTTGATATAACCTCTGGCCCGTCACACGCCCTGGGTAATGGGGCCTGGTATTTCAAGCTCTCTTTGGGGACTGGGAATATAGCGGAAAGTCTTAGAGTGCTGTTCTGGGCATGGCTTTGTGACTAACTAGCCTGCAACCTTAGTCCAGGAACCTATTCTGTGACTCTTTTCTTACCTGTGGAATAATAGGCTAGGTGAGTTCTAAGTTTCACAAGTATGCAATGCATTTTCTGTTTTTCAGAGTGAACTAATACGAGAAACCAACTCTGTAGATGACAAGGTTAATGAAAATCTTAGACAGGTACTGAACTGTTTTCTTATCATTATTTTTTTGGTAATCCTGGAGGCCTGAGTTGCTGTCTTATACCCACTCAGGATTGTAGTCCGTGGTGGTTAGGTGGCTATTTGAACTAGAAATAGACTGAAATATTGAGTGATTATTCCTCCGTCAGCTCTGTGCTGGAAAGGAGAGGTGAAGGTCCAGATGGAAGTCTGGCAAGGTGAAGGAAGTGGGGCAGCAGCCCTGCGCTGGTACCCCTGGCCCATCCCAGTGGCCGAGGTAGCGCTCTATCCCCTGGGGCCCCCAGCTGTCATTGGTTATGTGTTTATTTGACTCAGTGGCTTGGCAGGCGTAATCAGTGGACCAGACTGATGCTTTCTCTTCCTACTTAGCACAGAATATTAATCTCCACTAGCGCAGGTAATTTGGATTTTTGAGTATCTGATGTCTATTCAGCTGAATTTAAGGATTTCACGTTCAGCCTTCTTGTTGAAGGGTTATCAAATGGCAGAAGCTGTGAAGTCCGTCTTTCCAAATAAAGCTGTAAATAGCAGTTAGGAGACACGAAGCAAAGTTCTCTGGGCTTCTGAGATGTGGCCTCACATACTCTCTCAAGGATGGGGAATAGGAAACCAGAGAACAGCCCGCCTCTGGGAGGGATTTAGGGTCATGATGCTGCGCAGTGAGAAGGAATGGCCTTGTGTTTTTGGTCTTTGTCATGTGACTTCTTCCCCTGACCGAGGTGTCTCATCTCGGGGAGACACGGAGGCAGAGACAGTTGGTGACGGTGAGAGTGACAGCGATCCCTGGAGGGCTGGGATAGCCTGGCAGCCTGCTTGCCAGGTGTCTCGACCCGGATGTCTGGAGCAAGAGGCAGCCTTCTTTGCTGATCTGGACTCAAAGTGCAGTGCTTTGCTCTTCCCTGGGGAAGCTTCAGGCAGGCACTGGAACTGTTGCTGCTGACTTAGGAAAGGCAGTGGCTGGCCTTCTCTGGAAAGGACGAAGTGACATACAGAGGTAGAGTCAGTTTTCTCTCCTGTGTCCTTGCTGAAGGCAGCTGAAGGCAGCTGACATGGCCAGGAATGAAGGACGAGGCCAGAGTCCGAAGTGGGCTATGTGGCTCCTTTTGGGTAGGATGCCTGGTAGCGAATGTGCTAAGGAAGAATGACAAACAGGTTGGCTTTGGGCACAGTGAGAATCGCTACCATCCTGTTTTGGTAAACCTCAAAATTTCCTATCAAATAGTGAACTCTTCTAGGAATCTGGATGAGATTCCTCCTACAGCTAGGGTATTTGGTAGTGTTAGGAATACACAAGGCAGGAGTGTGTGCACCCTACTGAAAGCAGCCCATCTAAAAGGGATTTAAAGGGAGTAGATCATGCTTCAGTGCCCAGTAATGACTAAAACACGATGCTATCTTGGTCACACAGGAGATGTATATAAAGTGACTCAGGTGAGACAGAAGACAGAAAGAAAGGAGGTTTCATGTTGGCAAAATATTTGAAAAATGTTATGTAACACTTCAGTTTTTTTTAGGATTGTTCTAGAAAGAAAATGTGTTAGATACTTGAAGGATCTGCTTTTAGCAAAAAGATTCTAAGAAAGCTTCTTTCAAATTGAACTCTCTCCCTGACTGTTAGCTCCTTTTGCTTTTTAATTTCTTCCCCTTCATCCCTTTATCTCCTCTTCATCTACCCCTCTCCTCCCATGATGGGCTTCTCTACTCCTTGATCAAAAGATGTGGTACCTTCCTTCAGGGACCTCATAAAACTCCCAGAGAAGAAAGCAGGGCAGAAACAAGTGGGGCAGAACATGGCGAGGTTGGCAGCTCCCATCTGAGGGTGGTGCTTCGGGGAGGAGAGATCCGAGGAGCTGCGGGCAGCCTGCCTGTGCTGAGCAGGACCTGGAAATAGGATGTTTTTTACTTAAATTCTTTTATTTGGTACATTTTAGGTATACAACACATGCCCCTCCCACTACCCCTAGCCCTTTGGACCTTTTCTTCCTGGAAATAGGATTTTTAAACATAAGGACTTTCTGTATTTCGTTTGAGGAGAAGAAACGATTCCAGGGCAGCATGAGACAAAAGGAAAACAAAAAACAAAGCAATGAAAACCCCAGTTGTGTGTAAAGGCGGGCAGCTGCGAGGGCTGTGTTTCAGCTAGGTTGTGGGTGTGGGTGTGCCTTGGCTGTAGGTCCACGAGTGGGAAGGGTGGGCTCGGCCAGCCTAGGTGCCATGCTAAGATGCTTGGGCTTCCTTTGCTAGATTGTGGGGAGCTAGCTAAGTTTCTTGGACAGCGGGCATTAGCGTACTGTTGAGATAATTTTGGGGTTAGAATAGAAAGTAGATTGGAAGGAAAGAGATTAGAGGCAGGGAGAGCAGTTAGGAGCTTTTGCAGAAATTCAGGCAAGAGATAAAGTTCTGAATGAAGGGGGAGAATATAAAGGAGGGGCCCAGAATCACCCTCTTGTCGTTTCTCTCGTGTACAGAGTGGGGTTTCCCTATCAAATAATTGCTTTCCTCTTCTTCCTGAAGCCAGTTTAGACCGAGAGCTTGTGGGCTGTTTGTAGACTCACCCCAGGAGCTCCCAGGGAGCAGCCCTGCAGAGCTGGCCCACCGCCACCCCCACGGGTGACCGTGATGCCCTCGGAGCTGCCACCTCCTGGGGCAGCTCGCTTGATTGTCTTTTTGTGACTCTCCTTCCCACGTTTTGCTTCTAAAGGGTTGATTTGCTTTCTGTCCAGGTAGTGTTCTGATCTTTGCTCTCAGAAGACATTACCTCCTGCCAGGTGACTTCGCTCTTGTATCAGACTTTTGACACAATTTGCCTTAGCTCAGTGGTTCCTCAAAAGTGGTCCCCAATCTGGGTCAAGAGAACCAGGTGATTTTTACTCTTCTTGCTACTTTTCTTTAAGTTTAAAATTATTTGCAATTAAAAGATTTAGGAAGACACAAAAAAGTGATCCCTAGGCCACAGGCATTAGCATTCTCTGGGCCTTAGATAGGATGAGAAATCTCATGCCCTTTCCAGGTGGCTTCCTTGGGACCTGGGTCTGTGTGTGAACGAGGCCTTCCCACCAGTGCTGATCCCCACGCAGGTTTGGGGACCGCTGGCTCGGTTCAGCTTGACCCTGTTGCTTCCCTCCCTACTCCATGGTGTGATAAAAACTACACCACTGTCTAAATTAATGTGTTACATGAAAAGACACATTCCCATGAATCCCCCTCAAATCTTGCCCCTTGCTTGGAACCCACTTAGCCCATTGTCCTTGCTGTTTCCAAAGCCTTCTTGGGAGTCCTCTTTTGTGAATATTTTGAGTTGCGCTGTTGTGGCTGCCTTGATGTCCCGAATGGATTCAGGGTGTTTATCCTTCATGGTCTTTTTGACATTGGAGAAGAGCCAGAAGTGGCACGGTCCTAGATACAGTGAATACTGTGGATGAGGACACGTGGTCATGTTTTTATTTGACAGAAGTTGCTGTAAACATTTCAGATTGATTGAGGACATTGCAGCAGCCACAGAGACGTGAAAGAGGACTGCTGGAACTGCTTCAGAAGGCAGCAAGACCCGCGGGAGAACTGTCTGAAGTGAGGGAGGAATACTTTGCGGGTGATTAGTGGTAATGTATCTTTTATTGTAATACATCTTTAAAGAAAACATTCAGTGTATTTTTTTTTTTTTTGGTACCGGAGATCGAACTCGGATCCTTCCGCTTGCAAGGCAGGTGGCAGAACCACTGAGCTAAATCCTTGGCCCCTGCTGTATTTTTTTTATCACACCGTGTCCATGTTGTGTCCCTCTATGGGGTGGATGTTTGCGTCTGAAGACATTTCTAGCAGCATATTCCTGAGAGGCCGGCGCAGGGAGGGCCCCTATCAGTGGGAAAGGGTGATGGGTGGAAGATGGGTAATGGAGACAAGGACGAAGGAAAGGCAAGGGGACAGGCAAGCAGCTGAGGAGAAAATCAGAGGGGGCAAAAGAGGAGCTGAAGTGGGGAGTGGATCGGTTCCCCTAGAGATGCGGCGCCCTCTGTCATAGTTATCTTTTATTCACAGCTTTTGTTATCTTAGGTCCATTTTACAATAGATGGCATAAATATCAAATTAGAATTATAATTCTTTTGGTTACTTGTGTATTGTTGGGCTCCTTCGCAAGCAGAGCTGCAGTTGAAATTCAGTATTTAGTCCTTGCATTGTTTGAAATCAGAATGCCAAGACTCACAGCCAAGTTTGGGAAGGATACCAGAATGTTCTCATTGGATTCTGACAGTGAAGCGTAGCTGCTTTGCATTTTCCTTAGAACTGGAGGGCTCAGCCGGGGATGCTTTCTGGGTAGGCTTGGTTTTTACCTCTGGCAGACAGGCATCAGGCTTCCTGGTAGTGAAGTGAAATTAGATGTTGTCTGGAGGTGCGTGCGTGTGTGTGTCTGTGTGTGTGTGTGTGTGTGTGTGTGTGTGGGCTTTGTGTGTGAGCCGTGATCTTTTCTACTTCGAGGATCTCTTGTTTATATGGTGCAAAGAGTATTAGCTGAGATTGTTAATAAAATATACTTTGGCCAAATGTATGTTTGACTTTGGAAAAGTGCCTGCAAAATTTTGTTTTCAGTGGGTGGAGTTTGATGTCCTCAGTTGCTCTGTCTGCCTCTGGGCTTTGCCAGGACGCACCTGTCCTAACGTGCTGTCCTTTTTAAAGAATGACCCTGCTGCCTAAATTGCCTTAGATAGGACAGGCTTTGTGTTGCTTTTACCAGCACTGGGCAGAGGATCCCCTCAGTGTCCCCTGCCCCCCCCCCCCCCGGGAACACACCAGTTATGCCAAGGCATCCTGGGTAGGGATCAGGCATCAGGCTGACAGAAAAGCCAGTGCGACCCAAAGGAAACTGCCCTCTGCAGAGGAGCGAGCCAGGCTGATCCCCCACAGAACCTACCTCTCGTTTCCACTTGCTCCTGTGAGCCATCTTTCAAGTGCAAGGCCCTGAGCAACCCCTGACAACCACGTGATCTGTAGTAAAGAGGACCCCAGGTAGAACCTGATGTTTTGATCAAGAACTGTCACTTGCATCTCCTTTTCTTGTGTCCTACTTCAAACCCTAGGCGGAGATCCAGCCCATACCTGCTGTGACTACGGCAAGACCAGAAGTCGCTGTCAGGCGGTGGCACCCTGCACCCTGTTCCCGTGATCAGAGCACCCTTGATTGTGAGGACCCCCCTGTCTGGGGGCTGGACGTGGCCCTCGCTGTGTGGTTGGCCCTGCTGGCCCTAGTAAATCTTGGCGCCCAGATGGGTGACAGCCATCCTGATGTTGCCATGCTGTCCCTGGGCTGCAGATGCAAAGCTGTGCCCTGTAGCTCATCTCCACTGAGGGCCATCATGGATGAGGGAGAGGAGGGGAGAGCAGTTGCTGCCTGATGCAGCTGTCTCCTTTTGAATCAGCCACCCCCATTTCCCAGGTGCCAGAATAACTTGCCGGGCTTAGAATGCTCCCGTCTCTACCTCTCCCGCCCGTTGCAGCATGGTCACAGCTTTCCAGCCAGTCTTTTGTTGTGGAAGCTCTAAATCCACGGTAGGGAAATTACCAAGAGACTCTTCCCCAGTCTGCCCTCCCTCCCCTTGCTCCATTTCTTTCTTTCCTTCCTTTGTCTCCTTCCATAGCTAGGGTCAGAATCCCTAGCCAGACTGAGAACATGGTTGCTATTCCAGGACCCAGATGCCAATATGTGGCAGCATCTGGCTTATTGGCAAGCGTTGCCCGCAGTTGTGCTGGCTGCTACTAGGCCTGTCATGTGGCTGAGCCTGCTGACGGGGGCCCTGTCACAAAATGCAGTTTCTTTGAGAATCTGGTCTCAACCAAGGAGCCCACCAGCAAACAGTGAGCTGCGAGGAGAGGACATGCGTTAGTGGGCGGGCGGCTACGGACCGCGCTTTGATCCCACCCTTGACCTGTTTTGCAGAATCCCCGTTTCATGTCCGGGAACCGGCTCCTCGTGTCACTTTACCTTCTTGTGGTGTTGTTGTTTCAGGTGCCTTAAGGCATGGAGCTCCTTGAAAGAGAAACACAAATCACTAAAAATGCTGAGATAAAATCCTGCTCCTCAGAGGCGCCTGTTTGGCACAGGGAGCGCATGATAACAGCTTGCTTTAGAAAGGTGACATTTCTGCTGAAGGCTGAATAATAAAAAATTCATTTAAAAAACTCAGCCCTTGCTTGTCTTCTGATGGTTGACTTTTGAAGTGAAGGCCACTTCTTCAGTGTGAAGGGTCCTTTTGGAGGCTGGCCCTCAACCATGGGAACATTAACTTTTGTCATCATTGACGAGGCTGAGGAGCATTTTAAGTTAATTGTCACATAATAGGGTTTTAACTGCTTTCCTCAAGGTGCAAACACCGGGTGCTCAGAATGTGTCAAGCTTTCATTGTCCACAACATGGAAGGGCAGAGACAAGATGAGGAACAAGGATGCAGGTCATTGGTGACCAGAACACAAATGCTTCCATTATTTCATTCTTCCCCGAAGTCTGTGATCGACTGGGGCAGGAGATGCTCTGGGTTTTACAGATGGAGACGCTAAGGTCCCAAGAAGGTGACCATGCCAGTTGGCACAGCAAGCTACTAAGCTGGCACTGGGATGGTGGTGGTTGTGGCTCTACCTCACCGAGCACAGGTATGTTGGATTTTTTTGTTATAAACTCCTAAGGGCAGGGACTGTGTCTTTGACCTTTTTCAGCTCTGCCCCGATCAGTAACCTTTCCACACCCCTGGCACCCAGCCCACGTATTTCTCTTTTGAAACACACACAGTACATATAATACAGGGCTTCTTTGCAAAATGGACACCCATGACTCAGAAGGGGAAGGAGTCAAGGGGAAGCAAAAATTAACTTGAATTAAAAAATAATGGTCCTGGGAAGAAAGAGATGATAACAGCATCCTGCCCACATACAAAGTCCCAAATAAAGATGTACACAGCAACTAAATAGCAGGGTCAAAAATTTGTAGGCAACATTTGCAAAAACAAAGCAAAATGACCCTAAGGTAACAAGATACCCTAAATCCCAAAATACAGGTAGTTGGAGATGAAATACCAGCAGCCAAAGATTGCACGGTGCATGAGAGACAAAAAGGAGCAAGTGTCATTGCACGTTGGCCCTGGAAACAGGAGAACTCCCAAGTCACCAGGTGGCCTTTGCTGGGGAGCTGCTGGCGAAAGACACGTTCCCTGCCCTGGCACCTGGTGTGGGCAAAGAGCTCAGGATAAGAGGGCTCAGGGGGGCTCTGGTCTTGGGGTTCTTGAAACTGACCTTCTGGAGCTGCCTTCTGGACCAGGGCCTCCCACCTAAGGAAGGAGAAACTGCTGGGAATGAAATCAAAAGTGAGCAGGACAGGGACAGGAAGAGGAAAGTCCAGAGCAAATGAAGAGTAGTCAGAGAGGCAGCGAAATGTCACAATTTTTTTTTTTAAACATTTCACAAAAACAACAGAAGAGGGAGCTCTGTGAAGTTAGAAACTTTAAAAAACATTTAACCTGTTTAATTCTCATAGTTTAGGAAAACCAATTTCACATAAAAATCCACAACAGAAAAAAAGTCAATATCATGTCCTGTGCAAAGATAATAAAGAATTAAGAATGAATAATATCATACACACTGAAAGCATTCTAAAGGACGTGCTTACAAAAACATCAAAACTAGGGCTGGGGATTTAGCTCAGTGGTTTCTCCGCCTGCTGCGCAAGCACAAGGACCCAAGTTCAATCCCTGGTACCAAAAAATGAAATAGAAATAAAAATAAAAAATTGGAAAAAACCCCCACCCATCAAAGCTAATTTATTGTTTCACAATGGACTGAAAGACTTTAAGAAAATTATATAAGACACGAAACATCATAACTAGATTAGTCGGAAATGAGATGACAAAATCAGGAAAATTAGAAATAAAGAAGAAATTATTTTAGAAATGAAGACTAAATTTGGCGGGCCCTAAGAGTGAAGAAAAACAACAAAAGAGTATCTAATTAGAAATAAAAAATTAGGAAAATTTAAAGGGGAGGCGAGTTCTAGAGAAAGTGCCAAATATCGAGGCAGGTAAAGAACATAGAGCATATGGCTAGTAAGATCACAAAGAGAACCAAAGCGAGGGAACTGAACTAATAAAAATCCAAGAAAACATTCCTTAAATAAAAAGAAAACATGCAACTACATATGGAAAGAGCACACTGTGTGTGTGAGCATGTTGACAGTGTGATTCTGAAAGAAAAGAGAGTTTTGTGCTTCTAGAAAAAAAAGGGACCACGATTTATAGGGGAAAGTCTTTCATTAAACTTGTCAACAGCAGCACTTACTGAAGATTAAAAAAAATGAAACAATATTTTAAAAAGTCAAGGAAAGTGTGAGCTAAAGATTTTATATCCAGCAAAACTGGCTTTTAAGTGGGAAGGGCACATATGCAAGAACTTAGGGAGTATTTTTCCAGTCTTATCTGGGCTCCTGTACCAAGTGACATGGACTACCCAGCTTATAAACAGTGAGATTTATTTGTCCCCATTCTGTAGTCTGGAAGTCTGAGATTAGGGTGCTGACTTGGTTGGATTCTCAGGCAGATCCTCTTCCCAGTTGTATATAGGCACCCTCCTGTTTCCTCAGGTGGGGGAGAGCAGAGAGAGGAAGCAGGTGCCCTCATGGCTCTCACAAGGGGACTAATCCCACTCATGGAGACTCCACCATTAGGACCTCATCAAATCCACATCACTTCCCAAAGCCCCACGTCCCAGTGCCATCACATTAGGGATGAGTTTCAACATGAGTTGAGATCACAGACATTTACTTTGTAACAGTCCCCATGAGCGCTAACCCAGAAATCTGGTAGAGAATGTATTGCTGACAACTGAAAGTGAGGGGAAAGACCTCAACATAAAAACAAGAATAGTTACTATATAGCTGTGAGTACCAGAGGACTAAGAGGAGAGGGTCCTGAACGGTGCATATGGGTATATGCTGACAGAGTGGCTGCAGGAGAACTATGTTTTGAAATAGGGAAGGGAGAGCACAGGCGAAACATTTTGAGTGCTTTGGTGAGCGTTTTGGTGGTGATATCAGTATGGCCCTTCTGAGACCTGCTGTAATAGGGGGTGTTATGTCTGAGTGCTGATGCTCCCACAGAATTCCTAAATTGGAGCTAACACCTAATGTGATAAGGTTAAGAGGTAGGGTTTCTGGCGGAAGTGATTAAGTGACTAGTGGGATTAGTGTCCTTATAAAAGATGTTGGGGGAGAGCTGCCTGCCCCTTCCACCCTATAAGGAAGCAGCAGGAAGCCTCCATCTTTGAAGCAGAGAGCATCTTTACCATGCAGTGACTCTGCTGATGCCTTGGTCTGGGACTTCGCAGCCTCAGGAACTATGAGCAGTGCAGTTCTGTTGTTTATAAATTACCCAATGGAAGATATGTTATTATAGCAGGGGAGCCAGGGTAAGACATGTGGGATAGAACAAATAATATTGGGAAATTATATACCAATTCCTTTGCTTTTAAGAACCAGGATTCTTGTGAGACAAGAAGGTGCATGCCTGTAAACCTGTGAGGCTGAGGCAGGAGGATTGCAAGTTTAAGGCCATCCTGAGCAACTTCATAAGACCCTGTCTCAAAATAAAAAATAAAACGAGGGCTGGAGATGTAGCTCAGTGCAAAGGTCCTGGGTTCACTCCACAAAAAAAGTACTACACATACACAAAAGAATCAATATTTTCAGAATGGAAGAAAGGAGATCCCAGTGTTACAAAGAAGTGGTTAAATAAGAACTGTGTAGTGTTGAATTTCAATAGAAATTCTCAGTATAAATTTGTGCTGTGTTTTTAATCTTTGCCTTTTAATTTAAATTTATTTTAACTGATGCATAAAGACATAAAAATTCTAAGACTTTGAATCAATATTTCCTAGTTTGTTCCACTGAAAAGCCCTGGAAAAAAATGTCCAGAAAGTATCTTTAGTGCCAGATTGTGGTTTTAAAAGGACCATTTCCTTCTAAAAGAGATGAGGACTTCTTAGAGAAATAAGTCTGGTACAGGAAGTTGGCCAGAACAGGCTGTAACAGCTTCTAACTGGTAATGAAGGGACTTCTAAGGTCTTCTGGTCTTTTTCAAAGACTTGTGAGGGCTTCTTAGAAAACCTCAGAACCTCCTACTGGCTAAAAATGGGACAGTTTGACTTTCAAAAGTGATAAGTATTGCAACTCATCAACTATGTTTAAAACCATGACTTGATAATGACATTAAAATAATTGATCACCTTTGAAAAATTATAGAGATCAATTTCATTACCTTGAATACGAGAAATAAAGAGAAAGAATCAAACATTTTATCCTTATTTTTATATGAGCTGTACCATTGGATCCCAAAACTCTTCAGAATGAAAAAGATGTGCTAGATAGAATACAGTGTCACCCTTTTGCTGTGCCCAGTGTTTGGCGTCAGGCATTACTGAGTACAAACAGCTGCTAGGGTCACAAAAAGAAAGCAGCAAGATGGATGTGCCCTGTGGAATTGTCTGACATCACCAGTCTTGCTAAAGGGCTCCAGTCTGGGTTTGAAGCTGAAGTGGGCTGAGCTGACAGCAAGGATCGTGCTGGACACCTCCATGACCACACGGCAGGCAACATCCAAACGCCGCAGGAGCTGCATAGCCAGTGGCCTGGTCCTTCAGCAGAGAATCCAGAATAAAGATGAGTTGTGGAGAAGAAACCTAGAGAATTAGAAGATGTCAAGAATTTTAAGAAGGGCAAGACTAGTGCTTAAACTTGTATATTTAGGTGATAAAATTATTTTTAAAATGCAAAAAAGTGGTAACTATAATAGGATAACTGTTACTTAGAGAGAGGTTATAATTGAGTGAGGCATAAAATGGACTTATATATTTTTGAGGGGACCTAATGGCAATGTGTATTTTACTGTAATAAATTAAAAATTTTAGGGCTGGGGATTTAGCTCAGTGGTTCTGCTGCCTGCCTTGCAAGCGCAAGGACCCGAGTTCAATTCCCAGTACCAAAAAAAAAAATTAAACACCATATATTTTTTATCATAGTATTGTTTATTTATATACATAGACACACACAGTAGATGTGGGCTACCTTGTCCTTCTATCAGATGTTATCTATAGGACAGATACTACCCTTTACTGGTATATTTGTGCTCTTTAGAAAAAGGCCACCTTTCTTCAAGGTGCTTACTGCTGTTGGCCAGTAAACAGAAATATCTGCGGTGCCTGTGGTGTGAAAGATGTTTCTTGGATGGTGCCTTGTGCAGTACAACTGGCATAGCTTTATGAAATGGCCTTGTTGGGTCAAGCTCATCTCCGCTGAGTGTTACTAAGGATTTTTTTTTAATGCCATATTGTTCCTTGAGGAATTTTACTTCAGTGCCATTTTACAATCCAGTGGGATAGAGACAGTGCTATTCTAGCTAATATTTCTCTTGCTCATTTTAGCATGCAGTGCCCCTAGGGTGGAATTAAGCACTTCTTGAGATGTTATGTAGTATGAGGAATGTTTAACAGGGCTGGCAGCCAGCCGAGGAAGGAAGTCCTGTAGAGTTGTAGCCTTGCTGAAGCTAGCACAATTTGGGCTCTAGATTCTTGTTGGCCGGGCCTGGAGCTTGACTCCTACAATTCATCGGGTTTGGGGACTAGACCTACATTAGCAAAAGTTCAAAGGATTGTGATATAAATCAGGATGGCAGTTTATTAATTTTTCATAGTAATAGTAACTGCTATATGAAGCAGAGTAGTACTCATGTTAGCTCTCTTCTCTCCCTGCTAGGCAAGTACCTTTGAAGCCAGAAGGGAGGTGAATGATCCTAATAGTTGATGACATTCTCATCACATTCTGATCCACCCATCTCCACTCTAGGGAGATACCTGCCAGCTGGATCGAAACACTTGTGTCAACCGTGTCAACATCGTGCTGTACACACATTTACACATTCTTGCTTGCTAACTCACCTTCCCAGACGCTACGCAGGGAGGAAGAGCCCCTTCCTCTGTCAGTGCGAGCATATGGGTCAGCCTCATCATCAGTGGGATGACATTTGAAGCAGCCAGCTCACCTCAAATGCAGAGAGTTTCATAGCAAACGAGGAGCACCTTCCATGGATTGGACACACAGGAGCCAGCCATGAGTTCTGATCTCAAGCACCTTAGTCTACGAGAAGCAGACTTCAACATTTACCTGCATTTCCACCAGGTTCCTGATCTTAAGTAGCTTCTAGCTTGGTGGGGCCAGATTTAAACATTCGTTTCCCACTTCCACTAGTTGAGATACATAGACAGGTAGATAGATAGACGGAAAGATACAGAGGGAGAGAGAAAAGATGTAATTGAATCAGAGAAAACATCAAAATAAATTTCAGCTTGGCCTGTGTCTCAGCCTTCACAAATTTCACATAACTAAGTTTATGTCTAAATAAAGTTTTATTGAGTTTTGTTCTTGGGATTGTTGTGTGACAGGGCTGAACTATGCCTGAACCAGTTCACAAGCTGCATGAGATTGGATCGGACCTGTGGAATCCTACTGGATTGCCTTATCGGGTCGAAGCCTGCTGTTCTGTTCTGTATTTAGAGAAGGAGTGGGAACTTCCCGGCTGAGGGGTAGAGAACCCAGCAATGGGGCTGCCTCTCTCCACCCTTCCGTTAGAGGCCAGGTCTGTGTGGTTGGTCTGGCTGGTTTGGGGCTTGTTTGTCTGTTTTTTAATCTGGTGTAGAACATGGAGCTTGTATTGTTGCTGCTCCAGTGTTTCCCAGATGCCTGCTGCTTTAAACTGGTGACCAGGTGTATGACCCCCTGCTGCTCCCAAGCCCTTCAGCCACATGGCCACTGTGCTATCTTTTCAAGGGCCTGGCACCAGCTCTGGAAATAGTGTCTAAAATTAAAAGTTTTTTCCATCCTGGAATTTTGAACTGAAACGAGGGCTTGGTGGTGACAGCAAAAGAATTAATCTGGGGAGTTGGGTGCTTAAAAAGAAAACTTAAAGGCCCCATCCTTTAAATATATTGAACCCCAAATGGAGATGATTTATGTATATTTTGAATTTGAAAGAGTTTTGTAAAGAAAAAAATTTCTTCCCTGAGTTTTTGGTTTAATTGCCTGGCAGGGTGGGAAATCCCAATACAACAGTGTGGAACTGGGGCATGAAAAGCAGCAAGTGAAACGGATTTATGAAGCCCATAAATAAAAATGAAATTCATTTCATTGTCCAAATTGAGTGGAAAGGCACCATCTATCCCAATTCTGATAAATGGCAGAATGCAACACACATCGGGGAGAGTTCTTTCCATTTTAACAAAGTAAGAGAATGGGTGTGATATAACTGAGGGGTCCAGGAAAAGGGATGCTTCATTTCACCAGCCTTGACCAAGGAGGCATTCCACCCACATCTGCTCCACAGGGAAATGCGCTTTTCCAAAAAGAAATACCATGCATTGCATATTTTAGTGGTACCCAGACAAGCACCTTCTACGAAGGCCACATCAGTGAAGGGAACAAGAAGCCACGGCCCAGGTGTTGGTACGTTTGATGGTGGATCTTCCTACTTTGGGAGGTTGCCAGGCTTTCACTGTTTTCTTCTAAGTAAGATGCACATTAGCACCAAACTGTTCTTGGAAGACTGTTCCTCCTTCTACACATGGATCAGATAAGATGACAGTGATGCCAACAGTGAACAACTGTATTCAAAAGAGGCGCCCTGCAGCTTGGATGGCAGGGTGTTCCCATTCTGTGCTTCTTCTGGGAGCCTGGGCCTCTGACATCCATCCGCACTTTGGATTCCAGCCTCGCCTTCTCTGAGGAGTCAAGGAAGCCTGTTCTCTTTCTGTGATGGTTAAACTTGATTGTAAGCTTGATTGTCCTGAGAGATGCCTCCTGGATCAGGAAAGCACACTTATGGGTGTGCCTGGGTGGGTCGTGGAGTGTGGCCTTGGGGAACTATATATGGTTCCTGGATCCTTCCTCACTGCTTCTTTCCTTTTCCCTCTACTTCCTGGATGTCATGAAGTGAGCAGCTTTTCTCTACCACACCCTTCCACCATGATGCTCTGCCTTGGGGCCAACTGACCATGGACTGAAACCTCTGAATCCGGAAGCCAAAATAGACCTTTCCTCCTTTAAGTTGGTTATGTCAGTTATTTTGTCCCAACAATGGAAAAGTGACTGATACACTTTCCAAGCTAAATTCCTTGGCATCAGTTTTTCAGATTTTTTTTTTTCTGGCCCACTCTTAGTCTATTCCTGGGTCTAGTTGTGACAAGGGCAGGTATGCAAGTGGGTTGGTCCAAATTAAGAACTTGGTCACTGGTGATAGAAGTAAAGGGAGGCTAGTGGGCTTACAAGGGAGCAAACCCAAACCCATGCATGCATCTCTGTGAGTGTGTGTGTAAGTGGGCATGCACATGTGCAGTACTAAGGATTGAATACCCAACCTTTTTCTTTTTTTTTTTTTCCTGAGACAGGATCTCCCTAAATTGCTCAGGTTGTGATTGAACTTGCAATCCTCCTGTCTCAGCCTCCCAGAGTCCTGGGATTGTAAGTGTGCATCACCATGCTTGGCTTATGCACTTACTATCTTTGGCATGACACTAAAAGCCATTTGTCATTCATTTAATAAACATTCATCACTGGTCTTGTCCTTCTCATCCTGCTAGGCATTGTATGTGATGCAAAGCTAAGTTAGCCCTCTCAGTAATCCACAGCAAAGAGCAGAGCGTTATGTCCTCCTCCACCTGACATCAGCCCTCAGGCCACTCCAAGAAACGGTTAACCTAGGTAAAATTAGTACTTTTGCCTTGAATGTAGCTTTCAGAACAGGCTCTTTAAGCCCTTTCCAACTGGATTACTTCCTAAACTTGTCATAAATAGAAATTCTGAAGCTACCAGGGCAGAAACTACCACGGCTCTGACAGAGGGGGTTCCTTACACAGAATCCCCCACATCATTCTGTTTCCTTGCTGTGGTTTTGTGCTCCCCAGGGAGGCTTCTGATTCACAACTCAGCTTCTTCTAAACACATTGCTATTGGAAAGATAACCTGGGTAGGGAGCAAACCTGGAACAGGAGTAACTGTACCCTCCATTTTTATTAGGAGATTCATATGTTGATTTATCGATCAACTTGATTAGAAAAAGATTATCACTTAGAAAATCCAGTATCTAGCTAGAGGCTCAGGCCTGTAATCCCAGCACTCTGGGAGGCTGAGGCAGGAGGATCACAAGTTTGAGGCCAGCCTGGGCAACTTAGTGACTCAGTGAGACCTTGTCTCAAAATAAAAATTTTAAAAAGGGCTACGACTGTAGCTCAGTGCAAAAGCCCTGAGTTCAGTCCCTAGTACAATAGCACACAAAACCAAAGCAACAACAAATGGAAAATCTGCTCTCTGATTTGTAAGGTTGAGGACCAGTCTCGAACCTGTTGTTTTGAGGTACTTGAGAAGCCCTTTTCTGTCCCACGCCAGACATCTTCATCGGTCTCCCCAAATTCCAGCATGTCCCCCATTGCTTTTCCCGCAAGGATGAGACCATCCATCAGACTGAATGCTAGTCTGGAGGTTTTAAAGATTTTATATCATTCTCCTCCTTCGAGCAGAATTTCCTAAAAGGAAGCCCAGTAGTGGGAGTTAGATCGTTCAATTAACATAATTATTAAGAAACAAAAGAAGAAACACAGGGCCTCTTAAATTGCAGCTGGGCAATTGCTCTGATTTGCCCATGTGGACGTGGGTAACACTTCTCCCACCAATGAGGCTCCCATAACGTTCCCTACGGAAGGGAAAAGAAGAAAGAAACTCACCCTTACCATCCACCAGCCTCCTCTCTGAAAAGCTCTGACAGGGATGAGGGAAAAACCCAGAAGGAAAAAAATCTGAAAAGTTTACTTCAGGTTGAGAATTTCTAATTCCAGCACTTTTGTGTGTATGTTGTTGTTTGACAGACATGACAGCATCTCCTCATTATTATGGAAAATATAGGGTTGGTGGTAATTACTATCTGAATATGAATGGGAGCAGAAGTGGGCATAGCCTGCACTGGCCTTTCTTTGACAAGGTATAACTTTCTTCTGAATTTCTGTGTTAATTAATGCTTATTTAAAAACCACTTTAATTGGTAGTAAACACCTCAACTTTTTGTACTCATTAAAATGCAGCCATTGATGTGTGATGGATTTTTTTAAAGCTTAATTAACTTTCCTTCCGTATATATAACCTATAATAATGACAAACATATTGGGAAAAAATTCCTCCTGCTTTTCCCCCCTTTCTCCCTACCCCCATTATAAAGACATTTTTAGCTGTGGACGCCTCTCTTGGTCAGGATCAGATGCTGTTAGTGTGGCAGTTTGGAGAGAAGGAGGTGGCAGATAATCAAAGCTTTTTGAGTCACTGGTCATTTCTAAACCAAACACTAACATGTCTGCCGAGGAAACAGGCTCATTTTTTTTTAAGTTAAGAAAAAGTTTAGAGAAACTAATACCCTGGATGACTCAGAACTCATTTCAAGTATCTTCCTGGAAGATATATATATGTGTATATATATACACATATATATGTGTGGATATATATACATATATATGTGTATATATACACATGTGTATATATATACATACACACATATATATGTGTATATATACACATGTGTATATATATACATATATATGTGTATATACACATATATATGTGTATATATATATGTGTGTATATATATATATATATATATATATATATATTTTAGTACTGGGGATCGAAATTGGGTCCTTGCGCTTGTGCAGCAGGCGGCGAAACCACTGAGCTAAATCCCCAGCCTTATATTGATATTTTAAAGATGTTGTTAGGAATCTCCTTTTGAAGTTGGTTATATTTGTGTATGAACTGAGAAATGCATCCCTCCCTTTTACATCAGGAGATGTAAATGCTACTAAGAAAATCTAACTACTTTAGAGAGACTTTGGAGAAGAGGAAGCAATCCTTAGTAATCACATTACTATAACACAAAGGCAGTTTTTAATTTTTAACAATCCTCTTGCATTCTTTGTCTATATTGGGCACAAAATTGCTACCCACTGAAGCCACAGCTGGTGTAGAAGGAAATCAACCAGAACACCAGTAAGCACATTTTACTCAGAATGCTAAAGCATGAGAAGACCCTGAGAGAGGGCTCTGCCTTGGGGAAGGGCAAAGTTTTTGTATACTTTTAGTGAGGTAAGTCAGCCAATGCTCAGCTAATTTTGGTAATAGTTGGCCAAGGATAGTTCTTGGAACAGCAGGGATTCTTCTAAGACCTACCATTCCTTAGAAGGGAAATCTGGGTTTTTATCTAGAGGTGTGGAAGAAACAGCTGCAGAAGCCAAGTTACACAAGGGTCATATTCAGTCCTTAAGGGTCTCTTACTTCTTGGTCAAGAGGGAGACCAAGTCTCATCATTTGATTGGATTTTGATTTGTTCACTCCAAATTACACAACTGATGTCAATTGCAGGCTCAGAGTCACTGGCAAGCACTTTCATGTGATTTTTGCCTTTGTAGTCGAATTTGAGTGAGTAGGTGACCATTTTAAGTGAGTAGCATTTACAACTCTGCAGAGAGCACAGTGAGTAATGGCAGAGACAGCACATATTAACAGAATTCTCTGAAGTCCATGGGACATGCCTCCTAGTCAAGATCCTGCCCCACCTAGGATCAGCCAGAAGATCCTCGACTTCAGCCTAGGGAGAAGAGAAGTTTGATAACAGTAGTTTTGCCTAACATTTTGTTCATTATCTTGATTTACCAAGGTTTAATTTCTGGCCTCCAGAATAACATGATTAGAGGAAGGAATTTTAAGAATCTCATTTTAACAAAGTGTCAAACCAACAGAGAAGGGAAAGGACAGTGATGAGAAAGAGACAACTGAGGATATGGCAGTCTGTGACCGGAGGCTAGGTCTAGAGGTCATGGGCAACAGCAGCTGTCCTGGTCTAATTATCTGCTGCCTGATTTGACATTTTCAGAAAAGCCGTCTCCAGTGTGATCCGTTTGCTTTAGAAGATCCAGTTATAGATCTCTTGCCAATGTGGAGGCCCAGGGTGTGAATGGGAATCATGAATCCAATAGGGTGAATCCTTGAAATTGCATTGCAGCGTTTGGATTTAATGGTACCAGATATTGGCACCCTGATATAAGACCACAGACAGTAGTTAAGGCAATTGTGATATTGTCACGTGGAGATCAGAGTAATTCTAGAAGGTGAGATGGCAAATGTCTATTAGATTGAGATGGCTTCATTTTTTCCCAATTTATAGGATTGGATTTTCAGCCAATCAATTGTGACACGTAAGATTTTAGGGAGAGCTTCTAGAAGATCTTTTTTCATGCTTATACTTTTTTCATATCCATTCATGGTCAAATTTTTATCCAGAGGTTTGTCATCATTTTGATAATCAAATGAACTGATAGAGACTAAGGAGTCCAGTCCTAGAATCCATGTTCCAAGGACAATTCTTAATTTTGGGTGAATGTTTGTCTTCCCTTGCTAGAGTTTGAGAGGTCCTTAGCTGGTATATGCAAATCTGATCTTGACCAAGGATTGTGTTTGTAAAGCCATTGACCTTGAAGTGATCTTCATACTTAAAACGCCTTGTAAGGACCTATTGTCCAGTGAGAGAAGAGTTTGGGAAGAGACCATGGAGGAAAGGAAAGAGGGTCTGGTGAAGATGTAGGAAGAGGAGGAGCTGAGCAAGAGGGAGGAGGAAATTGGACTCAGGGGGCCCAAGTGTGACCAGTCTGCCATTAACTGTGGGGGGAGTGAGGAGGGTTCTAGGTTTGGATTTTAGATCTTCTAGGTTTTTATTAGATTTCCTTAAGGAGTTCTTAAAGGAAACAATTTCAGAATTTTCTTGTCTTTCAAAAGCTGCTTTATTACCAGTAAAAAATCCTGATCATTGAATATTTGGATTTTTGGAACTATTTGGTTCTACAGTGGATTAACTTACTCAGACCCTTAGGTTAGCCAGAGTAGCAATGGATGTGCTAAATTGTTCTTGGCAAAATTGCATCAGAGCCTAAAATATTTGGTGTTCCTGGCACCATGTTTGTACATGTAAGGAGTCAAAGACTTGGAGTCCATTGAATGACTGGTGATCGCCCTCAGAATCGCAGCATTCCATGTACATCTATCTTGTTGAAAGCCTGAAGTTGTGAAGCCAATCCAGTGAAAGATTTGTTTCAGGGATCATTATGGAGGAAGAGCAAGGCTTAGGTGGTACCTCAGTGAAGAGAGGCAACCATGAGTTAGGGGTCGGGATGACTTATTGTCTAGTCCTTGGGATTTCCAGACAAGATTCAAGGAGTTCTGAGCCTTCTCTCTCCTCATCAGAGTGGCCTGCTGAGCAGCAGAGAAGCAGGAAATGTTTAGTCTTGGCATCAAGAACCATTAACATGAGACTTTCTTGGGGCTGTTGCAGCCTGAGGACACAGCAGGATGTTCTGCCTGGGGAAAAGAGGGATATTTCCATAGACTGAGTAAGAAGAAGGAGCTGAAGCTCCCCCTGAGGACAGTTGGTTTGAGAGAGTTCCTAGAAGTGGGAGGTGTCATCCTGGTGTTTACCAGTTATTGAGCAGGCAATTTGGGCTTATCAAAAGGGACAGGAAAAGAGTTTCAGGCTCAGCTCAAGAGGCTCACAGTGAAAATCGTTCAGTGCTATAGGGTCTCTATGTAAGAGTCCTTAACACAGAGACAAAAAAGAGGCTGTAGTCTGATGGTTGAGGAGTGAGGGTGCTCTGATTCTTCGGGGAAGGACCTTCCAGGTGGCCCTGGCCCACAGAGGGGGCTCTGATTCTTCCTCCCTGACCCCTTACCTCCATTCCTCATCCTGCCTGTCCTGCAAAGCTGCCAAGGCACGGTTTCTTGCTATGTTTCATCTCGACTTTTACTCTGTTTTGGAAATTCTTCCACTTAATCTTCTAGTTGTTCTACTGACTTTTCCTTCAGCCATCATCTTTTTACTTTTAAAAAATTTTCTTCTGTGACAGTATCTGTTTCATAGCACCTTATTCATGCCTCATGAATGAAATATATATTTCTACCTCCTGAAGGGAGGGGAATTCTAGTTTTAGTCTTTAGCTTTTGTTTTTGTTTCCCGTTTTTGCCATGATCCCCACTGTTCTGGTTATTTAGGGCTGTGTCACAAATTTCTTCTCCTTTCTCCCACATTTAATGGCATATCATATCGTATCATTTATTTTGCTCATGAACTTTGAACCTGAGCTGGCTGCGGCAGGTTCAGCTCATCTTTGGTCCATTCCATGCCAGCAGGGCCTGGAATCATTTGAAAGTTTGCCCACTTTCATGTCTGGTGTATGAGTTGGAAAAGCTGAAGTAGCTGGGGCAACATGTGGTCTTTCCAGAATGGAGCTTCAGGACCATCAAACTTCTGCATGATGACTTGAGACTCATAAGGTGCACGTCCAAGAGAGCAAGAGCTGAGTGAACCGCATCCTTCCCATCACCTCATGTCAGAAGTCACATGCTGTCACTTCCACATTTGCCCTATTGGATATTGCCCAATTAGAAGAGAAAGCAAGCCACACATGTGATTTCAGGCTTCCTGGCCATGTTAAAAATATAAAAAAGAAATATGTGGGGTTAATTTTAATAATATATTTTATTTAACCTAATGTATTCAAAATGCCATTTTAATATGTAATCAATAGAAAATGATTAATGGCATAGCTTACATCCCTTTTTCCTATTATCTTTGAAGTCCAGTGTATGTTTTTTAATTAGAGTACATCTCAATTCAGGTGTTAAATTCTTTTTTTTTTTAGGATGCTAAATTTTCAATAGTGAATGTGAATTTTTGTCCCATCAAAGCAATAAAGTTAGAGGAAAATATTTTATACTGCTTCAGTTTTTAAATTGAAATTAGTAGAATGATATAAAATTATGGTTTCAGGTCTCCAGTTGCAGTTGTCACATTTCAAGGGCTCAATAGCCACATGTGCATCTTAGTGGAAGCCCCACCTGGATCAAGGCATGAGAACATAAACACCGCCTCTCGATGGGAGAAGGGCCAAGCTGGTAAAGAGAATGTGGGAGCAGAAATATGGTTGTGGTTGTGGTTGTGCTACACTTCTGACTCTCTTTTTCCTCTCTGGCTTATTTGCTTTGGTCTCTATATTTCATGGTAGAGACTTCCCTCTAAAATGCTCTCCCGCTCAGTGTGGAGCTCCGAGAGGCTAGCTGGAGTCTGTGTGCGACCTGGAAGGTTTGGGTAAGTGTCCTTCAAAGGTCTATGTGCTAAAGGTTTGGACTAAGACATGTCTTTCAGTTCTACGGGGACAAAGCCTCTCAGAGAATACTGGACTCTGGCTCTGAATTTCTCTCCTTTGTTTCCAAAAGAAGTGAGCAGCTTTCTCTACCATGTGTTCCCAACATAGTGTACAAGGGGTGATCAAAAATACAGAGAATGTTTAAATTGTAAAAACTTACTGCAGTAAAAGATACATTGTCAGTAATCCCCTTAAAATATTCTCTACTCTCTTCACAAGTACTTGTCCCATCATTTCTGCCACTTTCTGAAGCAGTTCTGGAAGTCCTCTTTCATGTCTCTACAAGGTATAATTAAAAAATAAAGAGGGCCAGGGATTTAGCTCAGTGGTTTCACTGCCTGCTGTGCAAGCACAAGGACCCAAGTTCGATCCCTGGTACCAAAAACAAACAAACGAACGAGAAAATAAAGTGAATGCTGTTGCCAAGTGCCATCCAACAGAAAGGTAAGCTCATAAAAAGCATGGTGGTGTGTTCTCATCCATGTTATTCACCCAGATTTGGCACTGTGCAACTTTTGGCTCTTCTCCAAAGTCAAAGTGACCATGAAAGGTCAAAATTTTGAATCAATATCAAAGGAATATCAAGGTAGCCATAACAGAGCAAATACAGCCTTGAAAGAGGACTTCCAGAACTGCTTCAGAAAGCAACAAGAACAATGGAAAGGAAGGGGAAGTACTTTGAGGGGGAATTAATGACAATGTGTCTCTTACTGTAATGTTTTTAAAAAATTTAAACACACTGTATTTTTTGATCATACTGCATATAGCCTTGCCATGGACCCAAAGCAACAGGGCCAAGGGACCATGAATTGATGAGCCTTTGAAATGATGAGTTAAAATAGGCCTTTCTTCTTTTTAAGTTCATTATCTCAGGTGTTTGTAATAGTAAGGGAAAGGTGACTAACACATAGTGTAAGTCTGTCTATTAGACTTTCCTGAAGGGTGATTGGTAGGGGCCAGGTCACACTGCTGGGCATGCACCACAGGTCAGCATTTTTTTTTTTTTTTTGTACCAGGGATTGAACTCGGGACCTTGCGCTTGCAAGGCAGGCGACAGAACCACTGAGCTAAATCCCCGGCTAGGTCAGCATTTTTAGTTGTCTCTTTTTGGTCAGATTCTTGAAAAGCATCAGTTGGTCTCCTTAAGCCTGGATGTCAGTATCGTGGAGGAGGCAGGAGGCATCCTACCTCTACCTTCCTTTGTGTCTGGTACCTCTACCAGAGTCTCTCTGATCTATTTGTACAAGGAATAAACCTCTTGGGGCTTGCTGGGTTGGGGAGAGGTGTCTCCTGGCTGCCGAAGGTAGTAGGGGGACCAGCAGACACTTCTCTTCCAGTTCCATCCTCAGCTGCCTCCCCAGGACGGTGCTGAGCCTCTCTGGGGCTCTCTATAGGAAGCAATCCTAGCACAGGGTGACCTCTTACTGGCTCTTAGGCTTCCTGGTTTGTTCCATTCTCAGAGCCGTTTATTACTCATGAACCAATTTCTGTCTTCAAAATGTTTGCAGAAATTGTGGTCTGCTGCTTCTCTTCATTTTTATTTGCCTTTTGTATATTCCTTCACTTATTATTTTAGTGAGTTTTAGGAGGAAACAGGGATTCCTTAAAAGAAGGAGCTATCTGTTCCCATGTCTTGCTAATATAACATTGTTCAACTGAATAAATGCTGAGGGCAACCATTGCACTGCTTTTAAAATTGAAATTTGGTATGTAATTATATTATAATTTACAAGCTACTCATAGACAGCAGTCGACAGTCAACCGGTCCATAAATATTTACTGAGCAGTGTGCCAAGAATTGCTATGGCTCTGAAGATGCAGAGGTAAGCAAGGCAGAGAAGGCAGGTTGTCCGGCACCTCTTAGAATTTGTGTATGCGCTTCCCCTGGAATTTGTGAACTGCGTGAATTCTGTTTCCGTGTGCTTCCCCAAGGGAATCCTCATCTTCATCCTGAGATTCCAGAGGCAGGGCAGACTTGTAGCAGGACAGTAAGTAATGTGTCTGCTGGTCTACCTGACCCAACCACACGTGGGCACAGGTCTGACCATAAGCATCAACTATCTGTCCAAGTGGCTTTTGTGTCCTTCCAGACACCTGTTGCTAAGATCAAATCTAGGAGAAACTTAGGGACAAAACTCATGGACTACGCTTCTTGTGGTGCTTGACATTCAATAACAGTAGCTTATTTTTCACAATTATTTTGTCCCCTGGCTCTTTGACACTTCAAATATTGTCCATGTACCAGAAATATCAATATCACCAGAAAGCTTGGCAGTCTCAGGCCCGATCCAGACCTACTGAATTAGGATTTGAACTTTTAACAAGATCTCCAGGATTGAGAAACACTGGACCACATGCCTCTTTGGCTTTGTCAGTGCCATGACAGGGCTTGGCATAGGCTGGTTTCTCAGTAAATACTTGCTGACTGCTAAGGGAAAGCCTTAAGTGTTCAGCAAACCAGGCCACAGTCAGCTAGAGGGGTCTCTGAGTAGTGAGCCCCTAACCACTTCCATGATGGCGGATACGGAGATGGTGGGGAGGAGAAGGTGAATCCTTGCTTTGTGCCTGGGAGCTTTAATGTATTTGAAAACCATTAGCAATATCCAGTGTTCCTGTCAAGATGCATTTTAGGATTTTCCAGGCTGAAATCGACATTTGAGACCTCCCCGTTCCTTAAGCAAGCCTAGAGACTTGACACCTCCCCAGCTCCTTCAGCTCTGAGGTGACCTGAACATTAGAATAAATTTCATGCTTGTGTAGATGCCTGGACCCCAGGGCCCACTGTGCCAGCCTGTTCTCTCTGGTGGTACCAGGGGCATCTCTGAGGCTGGAATGTGGGACGTGGCTCTTCCTAGGCACGGCCCACACCCTGACGAAAGTGTGTTTCCCCTGATGAAGGTGAGTGGAGAATGTGCCCAAACCCTGCAAATCCAGAACCTTCTTCCTAGCCACACTGATTATTTTAAGAATCTCTGAAGCCTTCTTAGGGTTTTGGATGAGCTAATGGGGATAGCTTCGTATTACCAAGAAGTTCAATAAGTAATTTTTTAATTAATTGTATTGGTACATTTTAGGTATACAATAGAATGACATTCATCATTGGAAATGTGCACCTTTACATAATCTCTCCTGGTTCTTATTTGTCCCCCTTCCCCTGCCCTCCCTTCAACCCCTCCATCCCTCCCTATTTATAAAGTCTTTGCTACCATTTTTTCCTTTTCTCATATTAATTCCATTCCCTTCTTTCCTTTCCCCTACGCCTCCCACTTCCCCTTCCCCTTTGCCCCTTTTCTTCTTATTTCACATTGTCTATTATACCTTTTAGTCCTCATTTACACATTCAATTTCTCACACTAGAGAAACTATTTGGTATTTACATGTGTGTCCTATTTATTTCACTTAAGAGTATCTCCTCAATGTGGATCCCTTTACCTATGAATGTCTCTAACTTCTCACTTTTTATGGCTGAGTAGTACTCCGTTTTATAAAAAAAAAAAAACACCCACATTTTCTTTATCCAGTCTCCAGTAGATGGACAACTTGGGCTGTTTTCAAGCTTTAGCTATTACAAATTGTGCTGCTATGAACATGGGTTCACATATATCACTGTGGTATGATTCTTTTAATTCTTTGGGAAAGATCCCCAGCAGGGGAATAGCTGGATCAAATGGGACTTCCAGTCCTAGTTCTTTGAGGTATCTCCATATTGATTTCCACAGTGGTTGCATCAGTCTGCACTCCCACCAGCAGTGGAGCAGGGTTCCTCTTTCCCCTCAACCCACTCAGCATTTGTTATTGGTTGATTTCATGATAGCAGCCATTCTTTCTGGGGTGAGGTGGAATCTCAGCAGTATTTTCATTTGCATCTCCTGAGTGACCAGTGATGTTGAACATTTTTTCATATGTTTCTTTGCTATTTCTACTTCTTTGTCTGAGAAATGTCTGTTTACTTCAGATACACGTTTTTGGATTGGGTCTTTAAATTTGGGAGGTCTGATTTTTTTTTAAGTTCTTTATAGATTCGAGATAGTAGACCTTTGTCTGAGGAACAGCAGGTGGAAATTTTTTCCCACATTGTGGGTTGTCTCTTCACACTCTTGGTAGTTTCTCTCGCTGTGCAGAAGCTTTTTAATATGAAGAGATCCCACTTGTTGTTTGTGCTAGTTCACAAACAACTGAGTTTTTGTTCATAAAATCTTTTCCTACACCAATGTCTTCCAAAGTTCTACCTAACCTCTCTTCTAGCTAGTTCAGCATTTCTGTTTTAATATTTAGATCTTTAATCCAGTTCAATTTTAGTTTAGTGCATGGTGAGTGATACAGGTCTAGTTTTAATCTTTGGCAAGTTGAAACCCAATTTTTCCAGCACCATTTATTAAAGAGGCTATCTTTCCTCCAGTGAGGGTGTTTGGCTCCTTTGTCAAAGATGAGGTGGCTGAGTATGTCTGGGGTTATTTCTTCATCTTCTAATCTGTTCCACTGGTCCTCAGGTCTGTTTCTTTGCCAGTACCATGCTGTTTTTATCACAGTAGCTTTGTAGTATAGTTTCAAATTGGGGTTGTGATACCCCCTGCCATGTCTCTGTTAGCTAGAATTGCTTTTGCTATTTTCTAGGTCTCTTCTTGTTCCAAATGAATTTTTGGATTGTTTTCTCAAGGTCCATGAAGTATGCTGCTGGGATTTCAATTGGGATTGCATTGAATCTATATAGCAGTTTTGGAAGTATGGCCATTTTCACTATGTTGATTCTTCCTACCCAGGAGCAAGGGATGTCTTTCCATTTTCTGATATCATCTTCAATCTCTCTTTTCAGAGTGCTGTAGTTTTCAGAGAAGAGGTCTTTGATTTCTTTTGTTAGGTTGACTCCTAGGTATTTCAGGGTTTTTTTGATATTATTGTGAAAGAAATTGTTTGCCCTATTTCTCTCTAGTGAGTCTGTTGTTTGTGTAGAGGAAAGCTATTGATTTTTGTGTGTTGAGCTTGTATCTAGCTACTTTACTGAATTTGGTTATTAAGTCTAAAAGACTTTTAGTGGAGTTCTTGGGGTCTTCTATATAGAGTATCATGTCATCTGCAAATGACAATTGGACTTCTTCATTTCCTATCTTTATTCCTTTTCTTTATCTTGTCTAATTGCTGTGGCTAATGTTTCCAAAACTATGTTGAATAGGAGTGGTGATAGTGGACATCCTTATCTTTTTCCTGATTTTAGTGTGAAGGATTTCAGTTTTTGACCATTTAGTATGGCTGTTGGTTTTTCATAGATGGCTTTTATCAGATTGAGGTAGAGACTGTCTATTCCAATTTTTTGTAGGGTTTTTATCATAAAACCATGTTGGATTTTGTCAAATGGTTTTTCTGCATCTATTGGGATGATCATATGGTTTTTGTCCTTGGCTCTATTGATATAGTGTATTACATTGATTGATTTGTGTATGTTGAACCATCCCTGCATCCCTGGGATGAATCCCACTTGGTCAGAGTGTATGATCTTCTGCATTCTATTTGTCAGTATCTTATTAAGGATTTTCACATCTATGTTCATTAGTGAGATTGGCCTATAGTTCTCTCTCTCAGTTGGGGATTAAGGTGATGCTTGCTTCCAGGAATGAATTTAGGAATATTGCTTCCCTTTCAATTTCATTGAAGAGTTAAAACAGTAATGGCAGTATTTCCTCTCTAAATGTCTTGGAGAATTGAGCAGTGAAGCCATCAGGACCCGGCATTTTCTTAGTTGGTAAGTTTTTAATTACATTTTCAATTTCATTGATTCATATTGGGTTGTTTAGAATTTTTAGGTCTTCTTCGTTCAACTTTGGTAATTCACGTGTATCTAGGAATCTGTCCATTTCTTCTGTGTTTTCCACTTTATTGGCGTATAGCTTCTCAAAGTAGGTATTAATAATCCTCTCGATTTCTGCTGGGTCCGTTGTAATTTCATTCTTTTCATTCCTAATTGTGTGGATTTGGGCCTTTTCTTTCCTTTTTTCTGATAAGCTTGGCTAAGGGTTTGTCAATTTTGTTTATTCTTTCAAAGAACCAATTCTTGGCTTCACTGATTTTTTTGTATTGTTCTCTTAGTCTCCATTGCATTGATTTCTGCTCTGATCTTTATAATTTCTTCCCTTGTATGAACTTTGGGTTTGTCCTGCTCTTCTTTTTCTAGAAGCTTGAGGCTCAGCATCAGTTTGTTTAATTGAACTCGTTCTGTTTTCCTAACATGAGTATTCATTGCTATGTATTTCCCTCATAAGACTGCTTTCATTGTGTCCCATAGATTCTGATCTGTTGTATTATCATTGTCACTGTCTGATTTCTTCTTTAATTTCCTCTGTGACCCAGTGGTTAATTAGAAGTGTGTTGTTCAGTTTCCATGTGTTTATGAAATTTTTGTGGTTTCTGTTGCTATTGATCTCCAATTTCATTGCACTATGGTCTGATAATATACAGGGGATAACTTCAATTCCTTTGCACTTACTTAAACATGTTCTATGAGTGAGTATGTGGTCTATGTTGGAGAATGAACCATGTGCAGATGAAAAGATTGTGTATTCTGATTTTGTGGGGTGTAAATACCTGTTAAGTTCATTTGTTCAAAAGTTTGAGTTCTAGTATTTCATTGCTTATTTTTTGTCTAGTTAACCTATTTGTGACAGTGGGGTATTGAGGTTCCCCCATTACTATTGTATTAGTGCTTATTTGATTTTTCAAGTCCATTAGTATTTGTTTTATATAGTTGGGTGCACTAGTGTTTGATGCATATGTCTTTATGATTGTCATCTCTTCTTCTTGGATTGTTCCCTTTATGAGGATGTAGTGTCCTTCTTTGTCTCTCTCTTTTTTTCTTTTTCTTTGTTTTTTTTGTTTGTCTCTCTTAATCAGTGTTGGTTTGAAATACACTTGATCTGCAAAGAGGATAGCTACTCCTGCTTTTTTTCGGGTTCCTGTCACATGGAGTATTGTTTTCCACCCTTTAACTTTCAGTCCATGAGTTTCTTTTTGAATTAAGTGTGTTTCTTGTATGCAGCATATTGTTGGATCTTGCTTCTTGACCCATTCCGCCAGTCTATTTCTTTTGACTGGTGAATTGAAACCATTAAAATTGATGGTTATAACTGATACATATTGACTTACTATTGTCATGACTTTTTCTTCTTGTTGGATTCTCCCCCTCTGCATTTAATTTCTTGTTGTGCCCGATGGATTCATTCTGCTGGGCTTACTGGGGTTATGATCCTCATTGTCTTTTCCTAGGATATTGTCTAAAGTTTTTTTGAGCTCTGGTTTGGTTTCATGCAGCTCTTAAGGTGCTCTTTGTCATGAAAGTATCTTATTTCTCCATCAATTTTGAAAGATAGTTTTGCAGGGTACATTACTCTGGGTTGGAGGCTGTTTTCCTTTAGGCCTTGCAATAAGTCACTCTAAGCTCTTCTTGCCTTGAGGGTTTGTGTTGAGAAGTCTACTGTGATTCTGATGGGCTTTCCTTTGTTTCCTTTGATTTGTTTCTTTTCTCTAACTACTTGTAGAATTTTTTTCTTCTGTTGGGTTTCTGGATTCTTAACTATTATATGCCTATGTGTAGATTTTTTTTTGATCAAGGCTAGTTGGTGTCCTATATGCCTCATTTATCTGTATGTCAATTTCTTTCCCCCTGATTGGGAAGTTTTCTGCTATCACTTCTGTGAACAGTTTTTTTATGTCATCTGAACTCTCTTCTGTTTCTTCATTGACTCCAATCAGTCTTATGTTATTCTTCTTTGCATCATCTTGCAGCTGCTGGGTTGATTTCTCATGGTCCCTTACTATTTTAAAGAAATTTTTCTTTTCCTGGTCACTAATTGCAATCTTATTTTCTGTATCTGAAATTCTGTCCTAACATTGGCTCATTCTGCTGTGTAAACTTTCAGTGGAATTTTTAATCTCTTGGAAATCTGTTTGTATCTGTTTTATGGATTCCATTTGTTTCCTATGTTGTGATTCCCTCATGTTCCTCAGCTCCTCTATTTTTTTTTAATCTGTGTCCTCTCTAGATTTATTAATTATGTCTTGCACTGTGGGCACAATCTCTGCTGTTACCTGAGAAATTATTTCTTATTTCGTTTTTTCCAGATCCTCTTTCATTGCCTGTTCAAGGAGTCCAGGTGGTTGAGTATCAGATGGTTCCATCTTGTTTCCCTTGGGGGTTGCTTTAGGTGATCTGGAAGTCTGGTTTTGAGACTTCTTTATGTGTCTTCTCATTTCAACAGGGGTCGGGGGTGGTGTGCTGCTTGTGCCATCGTGGCTCACCTCCTCGGTGTTGGGCAGAGCTCTGCTCCTCTGCACTGGGGGTGGTGGTACGGCAGCCGGAAAGGCTCAGCTGCTCAACACTGGGGGCCTCTGCTCCTCTTCAGTAAATAATTTAACAAGATTCTGAATAGGGTTATAATACTATTTTATTTAATTAATAATATATCAACTGAGAAATTAAAAAAATCCCCTCAACAGAGCCATTATCAAAGCATGAATGACCTTTACTTGGGAATATGTTTAGAGGGTACAGATGGTTGAGGAAAAGGATAATTAAAATCACTGAAGCCCTTATGTAAATTTATTTTTCTTAAAACAAAAAAAAAATTTCCCTAATTTCAAGTAATATATATTCCTTAAAAAGAATTTGAAAAATGTAGAAACTTTCAAAGAAGAAATAAAACTTGCTATAACCCACCATTCACAGATAATCTTGACATTTTGAGGCACATTTTCTTTTAGTCCTTTTTAAAATCAATATTATGAAATTAAGATTCTTATGTACAGAAAATTTTGCATCGTTTTGTTCATCTAACCTTATGATGTAACCATAGCCACGTGCCAATCAACATTCTTTGAAAGTACCATCTTGCTCTACAAATACTATTCTATTATATACGCATGTCCCCTGTTTGGGGTGTTATTGTTTACTTGTTTTTTAAAAATGATTCCTCTTTTGCTGACCACTCAGACCATTTCCAATTTCTGCTGTTCCAGATGATGTTAATGTCACAATCACTTTTCTGGAACCTTTCCCTTGTCTGAAATCCATGTAAAATCAAGTTGAAATTTCAGATGAAGACTCTTACTATATATTTCCAAACTCTCATCTCAAATAAGTTTCCACTTTGCTCTGGTTTTTGAGGACCAGTTAGTTCTTTGAGAAATGCAGGGTTTAAGTTCACTATTCAGTTGAGTGTTCTGCCAAAGCTCATTTTAACTCAGTGGAAAGTTGGTGGTGGCAATGGCTGAGCAGGAAGGAGGCACCCGAACTGGGGGCAGGAAGTGGGGAATAGCTGGGAGTGAGGGATAGGACTCAGTTAGATGGCATTGGGGCTTCTGGTGTTTTAGATCCCAGAAATGATAGATTCCGCCAGCCAAATGTATACTGTAAATTTCTAATAACTGATTTCCCTGTCAATCTTTCTTTGTCCTTACCAGCTCCTCTCTCCTGAGTGCCTGCCTTCTCAATTCCCACCTGCTCTGTAGCAGCTAACTTGCTCTTCCATCAACTGTCTTGACCTTGTGTTTTGGAAACCAGGTCTCCACTAATGAATTACACTGAGCTAAGATTGGGGACAGGTATCCATCCCGACTAACAGACTCAGTTCATTTCACTATTAATAAGGATGGGCTAGGTACTGCTGTGATAAGAAACAGCACTAACATTTTGGTTCCTTCACAAAATCAAGAGTATTTCACATGTGGGTAGCTGTCCTCTACTAAAGGATGGTTCAGCAATCCAGTCTGCTTGGATTTTTGTGGCACTTTAATCTTAAAATAGGATTTTGGGATTGCCAGGTGTGTTATCTTTGTATTGCTGGGACAACCTACCTGAGGTAATTCACCTTTTAGGGAGGAAAGGTTTATCTTGGTTCATGGTTTCAGAGGTTTAATCCATGGTTCTTTGGTCCCATTGCTTTGGCCCTGTGGTGGCACAGTGCTCCACAGCAGGGGGACATGGCAGGGGAGGCTGCTTATCTCACAGTGACTGGCAACTGAAAGAAAGAGGAAGGGGCTAGTGTGTGTATATTCAGGGCCACACGCCCAAAGACCAAACTTCTTCTACTGGGTCCCCCTCCTGAGGCTTCCACCACCTCCTGATAGTGTCAAGATGAAGATAGAGCCATCACCCTTTGGGGGACAGAGCCAAATTATAGCACCATGCTAGGTGCATTGCCTTTTAAGTGCTTCAATCCAGAAGTGACCCACAGTTACCAGCCTCATCCTCAAGACTGTGTCCTTTGTCCTGACTAATTGTCAAAGGTCAGGAAAGTGTGATCTCTATACTTCCAGAAAGGAAAGACGTGTGAATGTATTGGTAAACATTTTGATTACCTGAATTATTAAAAATAAGAACAAATTAAAATATATTTTAAACAGTAATTAGAGAGAAAGCATAATTATTAAATATGCACACACAGTATTGATAAAGTGAGAATTAGAAGAGCATCCATTCTATAGGCTTTATGCCTCAGTCAGAATCTGTTGTTTACAACTCTGTGAAGTTGTCTGCCTCCTCCTGAAAACAACTGTGTCAGATTAACCTGGATGTCATGGTGGAGCTCAAAGGGCCAAGGGATTGATCTCCTACATTTCTAGACACAAATTGCATCACGTAAAGGGAGAGAGTTCTGGTTTAGCTGTTGTGAGGGAGTGGTGGGTGGGTTTCCAGTTATGTCCACTTCCAAGTAATCATAGTGGATTGCTTGGGAGTAACTCCACTGCGGAGCCGAGGACTCTTCCATTAGCCTTTGGGCTGAATGAGGAAGAGTGCAGTGATTCATTCATTCAACAAATGTTTACAAGCACTGACTATAGAGTGGGAGCTGTACCAACTGCTGATGCTTCTATCCCACGTGGCACTCCTGGTGTCAAGGTAGTATAGCAGCACCTTCCGTGAGGTGTGTGTATAGTTGTGCATGTGTACGTGCATGTTTCAGGTGAGGGATATGCAGGCACATGGTGCCTCTTCCTTCCGTCCCTGAGTAGACATGACCATGCATTGGCCAATCAGTCCCAGACCTAAGCAGTGGAAGTCGTAGCTGCCCTGTATCAATCCTGTGTGCTCCCTGAGGCAGCAAATGGATTCTGAAATGTTTTCCTCTTGTTGCAGTGGATCCTGCAGAACTAACCACATGCTTTTCCCCCTTGGCTGTGCTTTCAAGGGAACTGAAGGTGCAGTAAGGGCCACATCCATTTATTTTTCTTCCTCCCTAGCTCATTCCTCTGGTGTCCACATTAAACTCTGTTCATTCTTAATTGCTCGCTCCCAGATTCTATTTCCTTCCCCAGAATTTTCTTTTTTCTCTTATGGTAGCAAATGAGGATGATATCAGTTTCTCCCCTCTATTCTTCTAAGTATGATTAAAATGTTTAACCCACCCAGGACAGGAGCAAAAGGAATGCAACCTGGCTTCTGCTCCAGGCAGAGTGATACAAGTCAAGGGGATCTTCAAAGGGCTCATTCTCAGTCTGGGCCTGGGGCTGGCTTTTGAATGGTGGAATCTGTGCTGTGCAACCCTCGGCAGCACTGCATGGAGAGCTCATCATCTCCTCATGCTCACCTGGGCGTCTCCAGACTCTTAACATTCCACAGAGCTCAGAAAACATCTCATGGTCTGCAGTGGGCTGTAAATCAAGGACTGTGGCAGCTCTGAGTGTGAACGGGGGTGGATAATGATGTTGGGTCATTGTCAAAGTTAAAAAGAAAGAAGAAAAATGAACTTATCCCTAAAGAAAAATAAGAAATAAATTTTGCACATCTTTCTTCCTATTTATTCCTGGTATCTGTACAATTAATATGCTAAGTCTAGGAACAGGCTGTACAAAATAGTTTCTCTGTGGGGACCCAGAGAATATCTACTATTCATAATTATAATAATAAACACAGTCAGGTTTGGCACTAGATGTTACACATCATGCCTATCTGCTAAAAGACATTTCAGGCCGATCATGAGAAACTGTGAGGCTGACTGTTCCATTGGTTTGAGGATCCTTTTGTTCTCAAAGTATTCATTATGTGAGTCTTCAGTTGTACATGGAAGGAACTCAGCAACCATGCAACTACTTATGAAAATCAGCCTCTGCTCAAACATCCCTCCCTGCCTTACACTGCCTACCCCTGCCCATTGGGCCAATGTCTTTGACACCTTTTGCTCTCAGTTTATTGTTTAGATCATTTTTAGGGAACAGGAAACATTTGAAAACTTTAAGGCAAAGTAAAGTATAAATGGATTGCAAAATGTTATAGTTTGTATAAAAAATATGTCATGAGTTCAGAGGTGGGGCTTTTGGGAAGTGATTAGATCATGGGTACACTACTTATCAATAGATTAACCCATTGATTAGTTCCTAGCTGAATGCACTGTTAGGAGGTGGGGCCTCGTTGGAAGAGGTGGGCCGTTGGAGGTGTGCCTTTGAAAGATTTATCTCTGGCTCTGACTCTCTTCCTTGCTCTCTGCTTCTGGAAGCCATGAGGTGAGCAGTTTTCCTCCACCAGGCCCTTCCCTCCACCATGGTGTTTCTGCGTTTGAGTCAACTAACCATGGACTGAAACCTCTGAAACCATGAGCCAAAATAAACCTCTCCTCCTTTAAACTGCAGGTGTCATGTATTTTGTCCCAGCAGCAGAACGCTGATCAATACACAAAATAAAGTCACAAATCCTGTAGAAGACCCAGATTTTCATTAAATTATTTGTAGTGATAATGGCTCCTTTATTGGCAAAGATTTGACAACTGGAGATCTGGCAGAAGCTGGTTAATTAAAAATCAAAGAAGAGAAAGAAATGGATGATGGTCTCATAGGTAGAATTTGCTTTCTAAGACTGCTAAGGTAGTAGCTGAGTATTTAAAGAATGGTCGGCTTTATAATCTTACTTCATGTAAAGAATAACAGGAAAGATGTCTGAGTTCATAGGAGCTTTAGAAATCTTTACTCTGGCCGTCTCACTTTGGAGATGAGGACCCAGAAGGGACAGAAATGCTGCACGAGCTCACACTGCCTTTGTCAATTCTTGTGGTCATTCCGGCCATGGTTGTGACTGAGTCCTGTCTTCTCACACCCACCTTCCCGATCAGGGAGTCCGGGTGGCTCCTCTTCTGCAGCATCCTGGGAATCTGACCACTTCTCACCTCTGCCTTCCCCAAAGCCCATCCTCCCTCCTCCCACCGCTGGGTCATAGCCATGATTTTCCAACTGGCTGTCCTCCATCTGGGGTCATTTACAAAGGTCCCACCCATTCCCCCTCTGCTCGGACCTCCCCTGGCTCCTCCTGTCCCCCAGAGTAGCATCCCAAGTCCCCACTGTGGTTAGAAGGCCGAGGTAAGTCCTGCCTGGCTCTTTGATGTCATCCCCGTGACCTCACTGGTGTCCAGGCTTGGGGCTCTGTGCTGTCCTGCCCTGCCCTCAGCCTGCTCCCTTTGCAGCCTCCTCCCTCATGAACCTCACCTTCTTTGGTTTTTGTCACAGGGCCCCAAGCACCTACTTCTGAGCACCCCATCTTGTCACTCTTTCATACTGAACTTCTCTGCATAAGAAAGATGATGTGTTTGTGTGTTCATCTGCCTCCTTCCTGTTCTTCAGTCATCTGCATCTCTTTTGTTCAAACACTGACACAGTGAAGACTCCAAACTAATGCCTGAATCAACAAAGAAATAAATAACATTAATACAGAAGTGAACAAATGATAGGACCTATATTGATGTTTCCTGTAAGAATTTGTTTTAAAAATCAGAGTGCTTTGCCAGGTGGGCCGATCCCTGGCTGCAGTTCCCGGAACCTCCCCTAGCAGCAGCCTGCGCCGTGTGAACCCGGGCTGTTTCCAAGCCTCACTCAGTGGCCAGAGGCTCTGCTCTCAGGCCCTTGGGACCCAAGGGGTAAAGGGGCTCATGGGAACCACAGGGGCCCAAGATTCCAGGGATGCTGGGCATCTGGCTCCCCTGGAGCCTTCAGGCAGGGAAGATGCAGCTTACAAGGACGGGATGATTTTACTTTTATTCTAAGTTTAGAGTTTAGGGAATGATGTTCTGGTCAGTGTTTACTGATGCCACTTCTGGGCTTCTAGCTCCTCTATTTTTACTCCCACATTGTGGCCGGGAAGGAAGAGAGAAATTCCACCAAAGACTGGCATTGGGAAAAGAGGATGCAGTTCCTGGTCACTCAGCTTTCTTGGAACTTTGGTGCCAGTGCGTGCTGATGTGGGGGATATGTACAATGCAGGGCGTGTATATGAGATATAAAGAGACCCGGGCAGAGGAGAGATGCACATATGCAGTGCTATTTGCAGACATTTGTTTTGAAAATTTGGAATACATCGAAGGACTGAAGATTTTTAAATTCATATCAACTAGCATTGGGGTGGGGGGCTTGATTTGACTTGAAGGGAGTCAGCCCAGAGCGGAAGCAGTGGTTACAGCTGAAGGAGGCCAAGCCATGCCTCAGAAAAGCTGGTCTTGTGCCCCAAGAGAGGCTGGTTGGGGTGGTCCCAGAGCAGGGTAAGACTGCAGCCCAGGGACCAGGCCGAGTCTCTCTTCTCAAGGGAGCACAGGTGTTGGGGTGTGAAAGATGCCTCCAGCTTGATGTTTGATTCTGTTTGCTCCCTTTAATTTCAGAGCCAGCATGATTTAACTCATTTGGTGGCAGCTGACCGGAGACTCTGGGGCCTAGCAGGAGATGTTCAGGGTAAAGAGAGGCTGTCCTGGCCCAGCCTCCTGCCCCTGAAGAGCAGCTTGGGAAGTCAGTGCTGAAATTCGCCTCCTGCCCTCCGCTCTGCCCCATAAACATTTGCTTATTCTATTGTGCAGGGTGGACTTGCCGTGCCACGGAATGAAAGCAAGCCTGGCCCCCTTCTCACTGATTGAAAGACGGAGCCACTGACAGCCATCTCCAGCAGCTTCCTTGCTGGCGGGGTAATAATGTCCAATTTTGCACACTTCAGATCCATTAGTTGCAATTACCTTTCCCGAGGTGTTTGGAGTTAGTTTTAACATAGCATTCTTACAGTTGGTGGATAATGACAGTAATAATGTACACAACATTTTCAAGTCGTGGTTTTTAGCTGCAATAACACCATTAGTAGGTCTATTTAACAGATGGATTTCATGCTAAAAGTTAAGGTGCTCCTGATTCCTTTCCCTTCCCCCACCTAAACCCTTAACTGCTCTTACAGTCAATGGGGATTTTTTACTCCAAAGTTTCAGGAATAATTTTCTCATTCTGAGTCTTCCTATTGAAACAGGGCTATATGGAGTAATTGGTTTGATTTAGAATTATTAATTGTTTAGCTGTTGTTTTTTTAGAGGTTCTTATGACATGCAAACTGACCCTGGAAATTCAAAGCTCACAAAAATGGAAATAATGTGTATTTTCCAAAACTCATTTGGAGTGTCTCTGAAGGACTGTTAGGTTACTGATGCCTTCTGGGCAGAGACATGGGCCTGCAGATGGGCTCTGGAAAGGTGTGCCAGTCTCTTCTGGTCACTCAGTTGAGTTGTCTCTGTGTGTTTAACACTCCTTGTAATATTTACTCTTGTCTCCCTGCTTTCTTCTTGAGCCTTCTCGGACCACCACCCTGAAGGCCTGTGAGCTCATCCCTCAGGCTGCCCTGCTCTTTAGACATTTTTGTACGTCCCACCCTCCTCCCCCTTGCTTGCAGCTTTTGCTGTTTGGGGCACACCCGTGATATGCAGTGCAGTTCGGCATCACACTTCTCATTCCCTGTGGGAGATCATGAATGTTATCCTCACCAAGTACTACCTGGTGAGTGGCTTTAAATAATAGAAATTAACTGGAATATGGGCACATAGAAATTGTACATATTAATGCGATAACATGATGCTTCAATATGTGTATACATTGTGTAATGTTTGTATCAGATGAATGTATCTGTCTCCCCATCTGTCATTTCTTTATGATGAAAACTTTCAAAATCTTTTCTCATAGCTTTTTGAAATGTGCATCACATTGTCATTGTTGCCATAGTTTGCATCTAAAATGTCTCTAAAAGGCCATGTGCTAAAGGCATGTTTCCCAGCCCGAGGCACTATTGGGAGGTGGCGGGACCTTTAAGAGGCGGGGCCTGGTGGGAGGAAGTTAGGGTGCTGGGGGCGTGGCCTTGAAGGGACTATTAGGACCCTGGCCCCTTCCCTTCTTTCTCTGCTTCCTGGCCACCATGAGGTAAGCAGCTTGGCTTCACTGTGTGCTCCCTACACTGACTTTCTGCCTCTCTGCAGGGCCAGAACAACAACAGAGCCCTGCAATCAAGCGTAGTTTAAACCTTTGAAATAAAAATAAATGTTTCTCCTTTTAGGTCAGTTATCTTAAGTATTTTCTTACCCAAGTGAATGGAAAGCTAACAGTTATCTATAGTCACCCTCCTGCATGATAAGATGCAGTAACTTGCTCCTAATTTAGTGTTTATGATCATCCTTTTCCCACTTCTCCCTCCTTTCTTCTAGAACAATAATGAAAACATTGTAGAGCTTTCAATGATAACAAACAACTGGCTGCAGCCTGCATGCCATTGGTTCACCACCACTGTTCTAGGCTGTTAGAAGCCTGAGAAATGCTGCTGCAGAGACATTTGATTAAGTCAAACTTATTTTTTTACTACCTTTTTTTTGACCACAGGAACTTTTCTTTCTTTCTTTTATTCCAGGGTTCCTCCATTAACAGCAATGAAAATAATTTGGGAGAACATAAGCCCATCGAATGCTGTTGCTGTCCTATGCATTGCACCAAATGAGGTAAGCAGAATAATACGACATTCAGTTAACTTTTATTTTGTATAGCATGAAACCGGTGCTGAAGAAAATAGGGATTTTTAAATGCCACAATTCTGAGTGATACTCACATTCAGTGGAGAGGTGGGCAGAAGGGCCGTGGGCCATGCTGAGCCCACTGCTGGCCCCCGGCTGGTGTGACTCCTCTTTTGAAATGGGACGAGCATATATCTTACAAACATGCAGTGCATAATTACTCTTTGAGTCCCGCAAGTCAGCCAGGAGCCTCAGTGCCATCCGGAAGCCCTTGTGCTATTCTGTGCTTTCAATCACAAGGATTCTAAGTGATGCAATAAAATGTTTGACTGCCTGGGCAAAACTGGACTGTGTGCTTATTTTTAAAGAAGCAGAATGATGATAATTTCCAACCACAGCGAAAGTCTTCACGTTGACCCTTTCAACACCACATGAGGTCTTTGTGTCTTCTTTTGGCAAAGGTTCAATCCCAGTTACGGTGTTTAGCGAGTGTTCCTGTTTAGTGAGCAGGTAAAGGCCGTCCTGTTCCCTCTCTGCCCACTGGTGTGACTGGGTGGGCCCAAGTCCATTTCGGTGCCAGCCGGAGCAGAATCTACTTAGGGAGGTCAGTTTCCTGGTAAAAATGTCACACGTTTTATCAGAAAGGTAAATGAAAATGGTCTTTGAATCATGGTGTGTCTTGGTCTAAAATGAAGCTGATGTACTGATTACAGTAGATACTTTAGAGGGCTATCTAATGAAGAGTATTATTTGTTTCCTAGAATATACAACTTGGGATTCATCTGAGTAGGAAATACTCCTAGTATCTGTCAAATTGGTATCAGTTCACACATATAGAAAGTGGTTAAGAGCATGGGTTGAATTGGGCTGACCTATGTTCAAATCCTGTTGGCTCCACTCCCTGCTATCCCTGTGGGCTAGGGCAGACGACGTGCTCTTTGAGCCTCAGCTTTCCTACCTGCAAAATGGGAATAAAAATACCTACCCCAAGTGATTCTTGTCTCTTTTCTTGGTGTGTGAAGCATTCAGCTTAAGACCCAGCATATGTACAGATAATGGATAGAAAAAGGCTAGACCTTCACTCAACAGGTGTTGCTCCTAATATTGCTGGCTACCATCTAGCCGTATGTTTTCAATCATTTAAGAAGTAATTATTGAAGATCTGTTATGAGCCAGGCACTATTGAAATTGCTGCAATATAAGGAGAGCAATGATGTTCTTGTCTTTGTGAAGCTTTTGTTTTAGGGAGAAGCAGAGCGTGAACAAACTGATAAGAAAATAGCCTGGCAGGAACTGAGAATGGCTATGGAGAAAAGCGAAGTGGAAGTAAGATAGATAGGGCATTCAGAGAGGAGAGAGGGAGGGAGAGAGAGGAGAGAGAGAGAGAGAGCGAGCGAGCTGGAAGGAGGGTTTGAGGGACGCTGCTGCAGAAAGACTAGGGAAGGCTGCCTAGGAAGTAACAGTGGAGTGGAGACAGATAGGAAATGAGGGATAAGGAGTCTGAGGTATAAGTAGCAGTGATGGTAGGCGTGTGTTTGGTGACATCTGAGAAGCATGGCTGGGGTAAAGGACGCTAAGGGGAGGATAATGGGGCGGTGAGGTCGGAGAGGGTGCTGGGCCAGATTATGGGGGCTTTGTAGGACCTTGTGTGCCCTTGGAGTTTTATTCAGAGGGGGATAGAGCTGCTGGCAAATGGTGAGCAAAGGGTTGATGGAATCTGTGTTTCCAGAGGACCAACCTGGCTGCGGGGTGGAGAATGTATTAGGTTGAAATGTGAATGTAGCTCGGGGCATACGTGCCTTTAAGATCCTCGCTGCTTAGCTTCCTTCTCCTTCCCCGAGCCCTGTGATGCGCTCTCCTGCAGCTTCCAGGGGCCCAGGGTCGCTGAGAGGCCCTGCTGTCATGGCAGTGCTTTGGCTCTCTTGCCTGCCCGCAGCCTAGGCTGGTTCTGCAGGCTGGAAGTCACAAGCGAGGTGCTCCACCCGCGCTGGGGCCTCTCGCGTTAGTGTAGATGGCCACCTTCTTGCTGTGTCCCTCAAGGCAGAGAGAGACACAGGATGTCCTCTCATGTCTCTTGTTACAAAGAGACTGGTCCCAGTGGATCAGGACCCCACCCATCTTACTTAACTCCAGTTATTTCCCCGAAGCCCCAGTTCCCTAGTAGTTACATTGGAGGTTGGGCTTTAACATATGGTTTCAGCTCCTATCAGGTAGGAAGTGACATAATAAAAGAGATTCTGTTTTCACCAGGATGGAGAGTATACTCCTTTACCTAAAACAAAGTCTGTCATCCTTTTCATAGGAGAAGCCCGGTGAGCTCCATCGTTTGTCACACGGAAGCATAACACAGTAGCGGGGTTGCCGGCATCTGGAGTTGGTGGCAGTAGACGGTGTGGCAGCAACCAGGGCACTGAGACCTGGGACCAGGGCGCACATTTCACGGGTCTCTGTGCAGGTGATTTGGCTGGGTTTTCCTTTAGCTTGAGGGCTTCGGGAGGGAGCAGCTGCGTGCATCTTCTCCACAGGGAACCCCGGGGACCTGTGCTTGGCACAGGTAACCTGCCTAAGGCTGACTGAGGAGGACCTAACTCCGGCCCTGTGACCTCCTGGGGTGGCAGCAGCTCGGAGGCGGCTCCTCCCTAATTCACAGGGAAGTGCTGCAGGCCGAGGTTGCTTCCGGACTGCGGACTGCGCTTGAGAGGCTGGACGTGGAACAGTGTCCTCTCTGTCCTCCTGAGTGTTAGAAATCCTTCGAGGCCCTAGTTTGATTTATCTGACAGCTGCACTCTGTCTTCACATGGACTGTCAGGAGGCTTAGAATTGGGTCGGAGCCACAAGTTTCCTGGCCTCTTTGAGTATGGTTGTGACACCTTGCGAACTGATGAATTTGAGGACACAGCGCTGCCTCGACTGAGTCCGCCTACTTTGGGGGTTTTAGAAGTTCAGATTCATTCCACAAATTTGACTGAAGATGCTGCTGTGTGCCAGGCACATGGCCAGGGTGACAGGCGGGGCTCCCATGCTGATTAGGGAGCAGGCACAGGCATCTCTAGGTGAACAACTAAGCAAGGTGACTGCAGCTGGGACAAGTGCCAGACAAGAAGGAAGCACGATGCTGGCCTGGAGTTGGGGTGTGTTGGGGGAGGGGGTTCTTCAGGCAGAGAGAGCAGGGAAGTCAGCGAACAGAGTTAATTCACACGGTGCAAATTAAGCCTTCATCTTGGTGCCTGACACACAGTAAAGCCCTAACTCGCTATCACTGCTACGGCTGTTATTGGTGTCGTCATCTCTCCGTTATGTGTGCTTCTGCTGGGCGAAGGCAAGGGGAATACATTGCCGGAATTCCAGGAAACGATGAAGACTTTGCAAAGGTCCCAGCAGTGGAGGGGTGGAGAACTCCATGCCCTAAGGTGTCTCCTCTCTTCCTTCTCTGGCGGTACCGAGGGGCTTGGTGGTCCATCGTACGTGGGCACTCTCTGTCCAAACCAGCATCTCCAAGCCTTAATTTGCTGCAACGGCCCAAGATTTAAACGTCTACATTTTCCTGGTTGGTATTGTAGTGCAAATATCGATTCCTTTCTGTGCAAGTCCTGACTTCACGTGGGGGCAGTGACTAGTGAACGGCCCGTCCTCGCGGAGTAAATATGCCGTGTACAGCAGTCGTTGAACGATTACCGTGCAGCCCAGCTGTCTTAACGCTAAGAGTGCCCGCTTTGCTTCTGGTACAGTCTGCCTGTGTGGCGGAAGAGGGGGGAAGGCTTTGTGCAGGGGCTGGGGCTTTGGGAGAAGGTGATGGGCTCACTTCGTGTCTTCCAGGAGCCCTGTGAGGCAGGTAAGAAGAGTATCTGAGCTCACCTGGTCGAAGACGGCGAAAGAGCAGCAGGCTTGGTCCTCCCCACAACTCCAGCCTTGGATACCTAAGGGAATCCACTTGTGACGCTATTACCCAGTAAATTAGGAGAGCGGTTCAGTCAGGTAGATTGATCATGAAGAGAACTAAAGACAATTAACACACTGCGTTGAGTGCAAAGTGCACCCGCAGCACTTAGCTCATTTCCAATTAGCACAAATGTCACAGCGCCGCGGGCTGGTTATGGGTTTACCATGGGCTGGGTAATTAATTTCTGTGAGCCACGTATCGGGCACCTGGTAATGCCGTTTGTTAATAAACGTCACCCCAGGTATCGGTTTGTTAGAAGACGTAAATAAATGGAATGTGCACTTGTCTGCCCTGTGCAAATCTATTTTTACACCTCGCTGAATCTTTTCTCTTGTTTGTTTATTGACTAGAGCAACTACTGAGATTACAATTGCAAACAAAGGAAATCCCCACCCGCAATGTGGCCTCCAAGGGGATTCCATTTTGTCCCCTCAGGGATGGTCACGTGTGTGAGTGGAGTGGCTTCAGAAACAGGGGCTTCTCCTGGGAAGTCAACCCGGTGACTGCAGGCTCGTGGAGTGCACTTCTCCATCTGTGAGTCTCCGGGGAGGAAGGGGCTGTGCACCCCCATATTGGTGGCCCACACTCCATCTCCTCCTCTGTGTCCCTTCCTGCTCTGATTCTTAGTCACACTCTCACTCTTAAACCAAGCACTTGGGTCTCTACCAGAAGGTGGGTGGGGCCCTAAGGCTCTAACAAGGTGGGCTTTGAGCAGACGTGTCAGACTTTTGTGAGTTTTTCCACATTCTCAAACATGTGTCCCCTCTCTCTCTTCATGGTAGCAGGTGGGGTTGGATTAAACAAATGTTAAAAATGTTTCTGGCTGCCTCCTTTTTCAGAGGCTTGCGGAGGGTGATGGGATCCGAGCTTTGGAGGTGACACTGCTTTTGTCTGGTAAACATTTCCTTCTTTTCGCCCTCAACAAGCTGGGAGTTTAATAAGAAAACAGAAGTTCCCACCCTGTGAGGTGGTGAAATACAGGGTGGTGAAAAAACCCAGTGAAAGACACATTGCCATCGGTCCCCTCAAAATCTTCCCCTCTGCCGCAAACACACAAATCCCATCTTCTTGCCACTTTCTGAAGCAGTCCTGGAAGTCATCTTTCATGTTTTTATGAGGCATGATAAAAAATAAGGTGAATCCTGCTGCCCAGAGTCAGTCAAGGGAAACACAGGCTCATAAAAGCATTACACTGAGTCCTCATTCTCCTTACTCACCAGATCTGGCACCATGAAACTTCTATCTCTGTCTCAAAGTCAAAATGATCCTGAAAGGTGGACGTTTTGAATAGATTCAGGACATCAAGGCAGCCACAACCGTGGAACTACAGACACTCAGGAAAGAGGACTTCCAGAGCTGCTTCAGAAAGTGACCAGAACAGTGGGATAAGTTTGTTCAAAGTGGTTGGGAGTATTTTGAGGGAGATTAATGGCCATATGTCTTTTACTGTAATAATTTTTTTAAAAAGAAATTTAAACACACCATATTTTTTGACCATGCTTCATAGGATTTAAAGTTTGTTAATCTTCGAGGAGGTCCTTTGAGGATCAGATGTGAGGAGTGCTGCGACCGTCATGGCTTGTATCTAGATGTTCCCCACAGCCTCATGTGCTCATAGGTGGGGCTTTTTGGAGGTGGCTGGATCTGGGGTATATGAATGTGGATTAAGGGTGTGATAACTAAATTAATCCAGTGAGTGGATTATCTAATCTAGCATAGATTTGCATGTGGGTAATGGGAAGGCCAGTCATGGGGTGGCATCACCCAGAAGGCTTGTTAACCTCGAAGGAATAAAGGGAAAAGCAGGCTGGCTGCTGCTGCTTGCTGCCCACTGCCTTCTCCCTACCCTACCGTGAACTGCTTCTCCTCTATGATGTTCCTCTGTCATGCCTCCTGCCTTGGAGGAGGCATGACTATGGACTGAAACCGCTAAAAAATGTGAGCTAAAATAAACTTTTCCTACTTTAATTTGTGGCTGTCAGGTATTTGTCTCAGCAATGAGAAAAGTAACTAAGACACTGAGTTAATACATGTAATGCACTTACCACTATGCTTGCCACTTAGTAAGTACCCTGTTAGCTTCCATGTGTATGACTGAGGTTGCTAATCAGGATCTCATGTGAGACAGGAGAACATCAATGTTGACCCTATGGGGAAAAGCTGGCAGAGAGCAACTATCATTTAGCAGATATTTATTGAGCACCTGTTATGTGCTAAACAGTGTTTTGGTGCTACAGAAAAAAACCAGAGAAAATCCTGGTGCTATTGAAGTGAGCATTCTGTTGGAGATAGGAAATAAACAAGGAGATAAGTAGGATATAGAGCATGTCAGAGGGGTGGGGTACCATAGATATATCGGGTGGGGATTGGGAAAGGCTTTTGGTTTTATTCTTATTTATTTTGCAGTACTGGAGATTGACCTCATGGCCTTCACACTGAACTACACCCTCAGCCCATTTTAATTTATTTTTTTTGAGCTAGGTTTTCACTAATTTGCTAAGTTGTCCAGGCTGGGCTTGAATTTGTGCTCCTCTTGTCTCAGTCTCCCAGAGTGCTGGGGTTACAGATATGTAGCACCACACCTGGCCATGGATTCAGTCTTAAATAGGGTTCTCCAGGCTACCCACACCAAGGAGCGGCTGCCACCTGAGCGCAGACACAAAGAGATAAGGAAACCAGGTCTTGGCTGTCTGAGGGAAAGAGCCTTCCAAATACAGGGCACAGCAAGTGCAAAGGCCCTGAGGCAGGGGAATGCCCAGAGCTGCAAGAGGCCATAAGGCCATAGTAGACCATGTGGAACCACAGCAGGAGAGGAAGCCACAGGAGATGTGAGGACTAGGATAGGGAGGATCTTGTGGATGATTCCAAGAACTTTGTAGTTTATAGTGCATCATGTATAGATGCTATAGAAAGGCTTTGAGCTGAAAAGGGGCTGATTTGACTTAGGTTTTGAAAAGATCACTCCTATCTTTTAGAAATAGCCTGTGGAAGACAAGGGCAGAAGCAGGGAGACTGGTGCGGAGGGTGTATTAGTTTCTTAGTATTGCTATAACAAATTACCAAAGCTCAGTGGCTTAAAAACAGGCCAAGTGCATTATTTTACTGGAAATCAGAGCCCTACAATCCAGGAATCAGCAGGGCTGTGTTTCTTCGGGAGGTGGAGAATCTATTTCCCTTTTCCAGCTCCAAGACCCCTGATTTCCTCTATCTGTGCTTCTTCCTTCATCATCAAAACCAACAGCAGGCCATCCTCAAACCTCAGACCCCTGCTTCTCTGGCCCCGAGCCTCCTGTTTTCCACATGAGGACCCTGTTGTCATCTGCTAGCGTGGGTCCTTACTTCAGTGATAATGGAAATTAAAACTGAGGCATTCAGCATGAATTTACAGGAAAAAGCTTTAATTGGAAAGTGAGAGAAATTGCAGAGGGGGGACGGCTTTGACAAAGATCAAATGGGCTCCTACAAAGGAAAGGCAGAGGAGACAGGGCAGACGCCTCAGTCTGAGGAACTGATGGGATCCCACTGGCCCGTTGTGGGGTGCTGAGAAGGGCCGGGTCTGCTGTCCCCCATCAGGCCTGGTTTTGTAGCTGTGGAGGGCTCCTTATGGCTCAAGGGCAGTTCCATTCCCATGACCTGATTGTCCGTGCTGCTGGGGGCGAGGGTGCCTTCATCACGGTTGTCTGTGGGGCTCTGCTTTTCTTGGAAAGTGAGGTGATTACAGGTTTGGAGATTTTTAGGCATTGCTCTAGGGGGTCTGGAACTGAATGATGTAAAAGCTGATAGTGGGATGTCCCTGCAGATCCTGAAAATCTCTGTAGTCATTCTTATCTTGGTGTCCTCAGTCTTGAAGGGGGATGGAACAGGGGAGGTAAGGTTAGGGCTCATCAGGCTTGAAACTCAGACAGTGCCCCAGTGGTAACAGACCTGTGTGCGCAGCTGAGCAGGACATCCACAGTTTTAAGGGAATGAAGGAGAGTATAAAATGAAGGTAGAGAGGCCAACCTTTACCCTGTTTTTAGTTACTCACTGGGCATCTGATGGTTCCACCTCTAGGTCCCCAACTGCCTCAGAAGACAGCATCAGTGATGCTTTTAATGAGTAACAAAGGAGTTTGTCCTGTGTCCTTATGGCTCTCTAACCGTGTCACTGTCACTGTCCTGGATGATTTGCCTGTCTCAAGACCCTTAGCCACTTCTACAGAGTCCCTTTCACCTTATAGGGTGACACATTCACCAGTTTTGGGGGCTAGGCTGTGCACATCTCTGGAAGGCCGCTGTCCTGTCTACCCCGAGGTCAGTGTATGAAGTTCAGTGAAAGACAGTGATGAGAAGTGGTTGGATTCTGCCGATGTATCCAGAGGCCTCATGTTCTGGACGGATTCCTCAGGGAAGCTTCCAGAAGCCTCCGGCCAGTGGCAAACGCATTGTCCTTTTCACTATCACCTCAGCCATGCAAGGGTCTATTCCTTATCCCAATGAACTACCAAGTCCCCACCATCCCTTTATGAATTCCTATGTTTTCCTGGGCCTATTGAAGATTTGTTGGTCATAAAAATTTTTAAAAAGACTTTGTTTTCCTTTTACAGAGCAGTTTTAGGTTCACAGCAACATTAAGAGGAAGGTACAGAGATTTCCCATATACTCTCTTCCCAACCCATACACAGCCTCTCCTAGCACTATCACCCCCACCACAGTATACACTGTGAAAACTGTGAACATACCGTGACATGTCATGATCACCCAGAGCCCACATTTGCCCCAGAGTCTGCTCTTGGTGCTGGCTGTCTATGCAGTTGGGCAGATGTATAATGACATCTATCCACTGTGATAGTATCACACAGAATATTTCTCCCACCCTAAGAAACGCCTGTTGGATAGTTTTATCACCCATATCTGTTTAATTCTTCTAGTCCTTCATTCAGCATTCACTGGGTATCTGATGAGTGTGCTGCTCTGTTCTGTGTGAAAGTAGCAACAGAAGATGGAAGTCATGCTATTGGGCCTGCTGTGTAGCTCAGTGGTAGGACACTTCCCTAGTGTGCCTGAGGTCCTGGGTTCAATTCCCAGCTCTGGAAAAAAAACCTGATTCTTTTCCCTGTGAGTTTGCAGTGTATTTGAAAAGAACCAGAGGACAATTATGGGGCTAAAAATAAGTGAGAGAAAAATCAAATGTAAGATTTCTGCATCAGTATCAGAGGAGTGGGAAATGTGGAGGAGGTTCTTGAAAGGAAATTGGTAAAGGGTTTTTATTTTTCAATTGGGGTCACTAGCTTCTTGTTTTGCTAAGAATGCACGCTAGAGAAATTCTTTCCATTTCTATTGCCATTGTTTCAGTCAAAGTAGGACAGGTAAGTGTTCAAGACAGGAAAAGGAGCTGATTTAGAGCGAAGAGGAGGCCTTGACCTCAGGCCTCTAGCTGCCAGATCTGTGAGAAAATTAACAGCTCCTGTTCAAGTCATGCAGGTTATGGTACTTTGTCCTGATGACCCTAGCAAACTGGGATGGACACCATGAAACCCAGGATAATGCCTGATGACTTAAAAAAAACTTAGCCAACACGGTGCATGATGCAAGATTGAGACTAAGATGGATTTTTCTAAGATGGCGGATTTCCAGAAGGCTGCATCCTACCTGTACCTGTTGTTACCACGGCTCTGTCCCTGTTCCTCCAACGGTGCCCACTTGGAATGGGCAGGACTGGGAGGAGCTAGGGACCCAAAGAGACCTTGCGCCTGGGTGAATGGTGAGTGCACCACGTGGCGAGGTCTCTTGAGGACCGGGCTCCGTGGATGTGTGTCCACTTGGGAGCAGACAGGCGAGCGGTGGGCTGGGGCCGCTGGGGTGGGTGCAGCACCAGCCCCATTTTCCTGCTCCTGGTCTCATTGTCCCTCTCCCAGGACCTGGTCTCACCCAGGCCGGCCCTGCCCCCTTTCTGCACCCAGTAAACATCACCGGCCTGCTCACTCATGAATATGGATCTCCATCATCCCTCACTGTAGGGATGGATGTTGGGGGCAGAGCTGTTGATTACATTCCCAGCCAATCATTGCCCATTAGCAGGGAAGAGCGGTGGGCATTATGCCTCTTCAGTGAGGAGCCATTTGCATTTGGTTGGGCCCTGCTTTCTTTCCGAGCATGTATGGACTCTCAGCACTCAATTACTCCTGCATCCGGCTCTTCCTCTGTGGTGCTCTTTCCCTTGCTAAGTGTCTTGATTGAATTCGCCAAATAGCTTTGTGCTCACTACAGCTGCTTAGCATGTCCCGGGGTGGAGGGTGTAAGGACATCGGGCAGGCTGGCTGGCGGTGGCTGTAACCAGCAGGAAACAAATACCTTGCCTTTCCCTTTTTCGCTCACACCTGCCCTGTGGATGCCATCCTGCACCCCAAGAAAGAATTCTCAGTAGTTTGGGAGGAAATAGCCCCAACAGATAGTAGGAGGCCTGCTGTGGGAGAAAAGACACTCCTGTCTTTTCAGGAAGTCCTTTCTGTTTTTCCTTTCCCTCCTTCCCTCCCTCCCTCCCTGCCTCCCTCCTTCCTTGCCTCCCTCCTTCCTTCCTGTGCCTCTGCCCCGGGGATGCTGGCTTCTTGATGCTTTTGGGAAAGGGGTTTCTGGGGTCTGGCGGGTCCCTCACCCCTTCTGCTTCTAGAAGGAGGGGCTAAGTGAGTCTGAGGAGCCCCTTGGGAAGCAGCTTGCCCTTCTTGCCCAGATTTCCAGCAGAGCCACTGGACCGTATGGGAGCTTTGGAGGCCTGGGCGGGGAGACAGGCATGTGGGTACCCTGTCGACAAACCCTCAGCATCAGTAGCGCGCCACAACTGGGAATGACAAGAGGGGCTCCTTTTTCACGGGATCATGCCGTTTTTAACCCCCTTCTGCTGCTCGTGTTCCCCTAGAAAACCCTTCCGCAGAGTCACAACAGTTTGTTTACTCTTGTTAAGGCTGGAGCGCGCTGTCCCGTGCAACCCCCCCGCCTTCTCGCTTTCCCCGGATGCTGTCTTGTTTCCTGTCCTACTTTTATTTTGCCTCTTCAAGGGGGTGCAAGTGCGCACCTGAGGAGGGCGGCAGACAGGGGTGAGCACGAGCACCGAATGCTCCGAGCGTGAGAAACGAGGGTTACCTGTGTGTTTGTCAACAAGATGAAATAAATAAGAGCAAAAAAAGAAGAAAAAAGAGGAAAAAAAAGGACAGCAGGCAAAGGCAATCAAATATGTATTTAATTAAAGCAAACATAAAAATAAAAGTTACATGTTGAATCAATAAACAGCACTTTTTTCTACATGCATTTTGAACAAGACAGATCAGAATCTTGCATGATGAAGACATAATGTGTCATAATAATTAGGAACACAGACAAAAGAACAGCTAATCAGCATGCAAATGTATGCAGTTCTGGCGATTCAGATGAGGCAGATTTCTACCTCTTTTTTGCTTGATTCATCTTCATTGCTAATCATCTGAAGGCTGCCAAATGTTCACTGACACTAATGTATTATAGGTCAAGAGAGGCAGGTCTTCACCTATTACCCCCCCAAACAATATGCTTCCCTTCCCTGTTTCCTCTTCAGGATTTCCAGCAATCACTGCCAGATGTAATCAGACTCCTTGAATAGGAGCAACTGAGGCTTGTTTGTGGCTCGGATTCATTAGAATCAGGAGGCTGAAGAAAGGAATAAATTACTTAATTGCACAAAAAAGTTGCAGCCAAAGTGATAGTGAGAGAAACTGATTGTGTAGCTACGCATTAGGCCACTCTTGGAATGGGGCGTCTTAGAATAGCTGGTAGTTTGGCCTCACAGATTCAGACAGATTTGGGTGTCCTCCAAAACAGATGGCTCCACATACCATCTATTCTTCTCTTTGTCAGGTTTTACCATTTATTTGATCTTGGTCCCTCTCTGCGCTGGTTGTATTAGTTGTAACACAAATATGCATTCAGATCATATCCATTTAGTCTGGCCTCTCCCAACTTTTGTTCTTCCTCCTTTATTTTTCTTCCTTTAATTTTTTTTTCTTTTTCAGAAGATGATCAAGTTGAATTAAAGCCGTTTTGTCCAACATTTGAATGCTCCTTCGCACAAAACACAGGCAAAGGGAAGATGGCATGGAACTCCGGGCAGGGCTGTGTGCCCTAGACTGGAGGAGGGGAAGGAGTCCTTCAAAGGGGGAAAGAAAGAAAGAAAAAGTTGCTCTGATTTCCAACCACCAGAATACCTTTCTTGCCTCAGACTAACTCTTAGTCTATTGAAACACACACACACACACACACACACACACACACACACACACAATCTTAAGTAGTGTTGCTCATATAGGACCAAAGAGGAGGAAACAAAACCAGGTCCCACAGTCCCACAAATGCTTCCTTCTCTTTCCATCCGGCCTTGGGGCCTCGGAATCACACATTCTGCTCAGGTTTTTGGTCATGTGCCTGACTTGTGGGTGGTCTCAAAGTCTAGAAGCAGGAACTTCTTTTTCTCCTTGGAGCCCCCGTGTTGCTGGTACTTGTGCCTGTGTGTGTTGGGAGTGGAGAGGGAGGGGCAGGAAAAGGTCAGTACAGAGCAAGAGGCCCTGGCCAGGAAGAAATTGGCAAAGGAATTATTATGACAGATTCAGATCTGGAGGGGAAAAAAAAGCATTTGGAGGACAGGGGACTGCTGTGACTGTTGGTCAGTCATCGCCTAAGTGGACTTTCCAGTTAGTCCGGACATGTCCCCCCTCAAACTTCCTGCATTCTTGTTTTACCCTTTGCCTATGATCCCTTCCCTGCGTCTTTCCAAGCCTTTTCCCTCCATCAGTCGAGTCTCAGCACCAGTCCCAGGCCCCCAGAGGGGTCAGCTTCGCCTCTGAAGGTCAGAGACTGGTTCCCTTCCACTCCATCTTCACCTTGTCACCCTATCGTTATTGCCTTTAGAGCTTTTACCATTGTCTGCCATGTATTTCCGTGTTATTTGTCTGGTTTTTCTTACATGTGCACCAGTCAGTGTCCCTGTTGGAAAGGTAGGGTCATGAGGGCAAGGCAGAGATGTCTGCATCTGCCCTTCATCCCCAGTGTCTAGACCTGCATCTGGCCTTCCGTAGTTATGCAACAAATATTTCTTGTTTAAATAAGTTAGTTTTGAAGCTACGGCTGTCTAGAAGCCGAGTCACATTAATGGTTAACTCTGGGAAATTGCTCAACTTCTTTTACAGAGCTGTGAAGCCACAGCAGCATTTGCTGGAAGCTACAGTTGATAAGCACTAGGTACAGAGACACTGTGCCCTGTTCACCTTTTTAAGTTTGGGGATCGCTGGGTGAGTCAGAAGGGTAGGGACTTCTTAGAAAGAAGAGACATTTTTTCCTCTCAAAGTCATTGTGTTGTGTCACCTCAGGGCGAGTGGGGAGTCAGTGGTCTTTACAGTTCTGTGCAGCCCCCCCCCCCCCAGTGAGGGTGGGTGAGTGTGGGGCCCCTGGGAGGTCTCAGCAGTGTGTGAAAATTGGGGAGCAGGCAGGAGAGGAGGGTAGAAGGGGACAGGAGAAAGAGAAGACATTCTAGCCAGGGAGGTCAGATGGCACCTGTGTCCTGTGGTGTCTGTGGTCACCGTTGGAGATGCTGAGGGTGGACCCCACAGTGGCTGAAATGGAGATGGCAGATCGGCCCCCACTCAACAAAGGTCCTTGGGTCAGTTGCTTATTTCAGGAGTTGGGCAAACCTAGAGGGCCACACCGATCGATGTCCCTCGCTCTGCTTTGATCAGGCCCCATCAAGCTAGCATAGGGACATAGAGCAAGGATCCAGCTGTCCCAAGCCCCTTCTCCCATTGCTGGGTCCCCAGCCAGGGCTCTGTGTGAGTGACTCGAACCTTTCTTCAGGGAAGAGAAGACATCTTCTCTCTGCCAGCCAGAGTATCACTTGGACCATTATAAGCAAAAGAAGCTCTTCCTTTTCTGGAACTTGCCATAAGCAAAATAATTGGAAACCAAGTTTGTCTTGGGGCTTATTTTTCCCCCTGCTCTTCGGGGTGTTTTCTCCCAGGAGCCGGGTCTCCATGGCCTCGATCTCATTTCCAACTCTGGGAGCCCCCTGGAATCACAGACTTACTGGGGGGTGGCATGGGGACAGGGCCGCAGTGGGCAGCTCGGCTCTGGGCATTTTAATTCCATGGAGAGCTGGCAGGGGGAAGGCCACGCAGGCCCCGGACCACCTAATCCCTTCTCGTGAGGGCCCCGCTCCATGCCAAGAGCCCGACTTCAGGAGAAAGGCAGCCGTCTTGGGGAGCCTCTCATCTCCGCAGGGAGCAGGCGGGCAGAATGGACTGCACCAGATAGAGCCTTCTGTAGCCAGTCCAGAGGCATCTGATTATTCAGTTGATGTTTTGTTTTTTCTTTTCTGGTCCAAATAAGCCTCCTATCCCTTCATCAGAACAAAGCTCAGCTTTCCCACTCCCGGCTGGCGGAGATGGCTGTCTTAGGCTCCTTGGAAAAAGCTCCATGGTTACCTTTCTTTCCCTGTTCCTTAGATCTTTTTGTTTGTTTGTTTGTTTTCTTTCTCCTCAAGTAAGAAAGACATGCTTCTGTGCCTTGGCAGACAGCTGTCCAAGGTCCTTCCTCTATTGGGGTCTCACCGTTGGACCCTGGCCCCTCCCAGCCGCCCAAGCAACAAAATCTCCTCCTGTCTTGCCTTTCTCACAGGAAGGAGCTGCTCTCCGAGCCAGCCAGCGAAGCCCTGGCGCCCTCTCAAAGAAGCCCAAAGTGAGAAGGGTTCAAGAGGGAGGTTGCTTTGTGCTGAAAGCTCCCGAGACAGACCTGTCCGCCAGCTGGGCTGGGGGCCTCCTGTGGGCACCAAGAGGTGGGAGCCCTGCACACTGGGCATTGTGTCCACGCTGCTCCTTGGACCTTGCTGGGACAGCCTGCTGGGAAAGATTCCCATGGGATGCAGGGGAACCTCTTCCTGGCCCCACTTCATCCCTTCCAGCTTTAGATTTGGGATTTTAGTCTCAAAAATGCGCCACTTCCCCTAGCCTCCCGGTTAGCTCACTGCTATCTGTGTGATGTCACAGTAAGCTGGCTGCTCTGCTCGTGCCCAGCTTAATGTTTCTTTAGCACAAATATGTACTTATTGCTGCACAGTTGGAAAAAGCAGAAAATCAAATCATTGTCCAGTTGGGATCCAGTAGGGAAGAGAGACATAGAGACAGTGAACTCACAGTGCGTGGTGTCCGGTGACCCACACGGGTGACTGGATGTCTGGGATTTACACTGAGTTCCCAGAAGGAAGCTGCCCTCATAGAAGGGCCAGTCTGCACCATGGGCAATTGGAGTTGTTCAGGGGTTGACGATCCACGTGACTAACGATCAGCAATGAACCCTTCCTGGGTTCAAAGGTAGGGGTATTGGTGCTAAAGCCAAGTTGGTGCAACCCTTGAGCCATGGAGGATCACCCAAGCCCCTTCTCAGTTTACTCAGTCAGGGTGGTGACCAGCTGGAAGGCTGAAAAGGAAATTTCCATGGATTTGTGGGAACGGCGCTGTCTGCGTCCCCCTCCAACTAGCCCTGCTTGTCCCGAGAAAGTGACAATGCGGATGGGATGGTGTTCTCACTGTGTCCTAGGAGGACAACATGTCATGGCATTAGTGGCTGCTCTCGGAGGAGGTGATGGCCCAATCAAAGGAGATCAGATCTTTGCCGAGCAGTTAGTTCTCAGGAAACTGCTGGAAAAGCAGAATAAGAAGGTGGTATTTTATTCTGGCATGTGGAAGAAGGGGGAAGAAGAGGAGGTGGTGGTGGTGGCATTTTATTGTTTAAAGAAAAATAAAAAATAAAGAGACAGATAAGCCTTGGGCCACGGTGTTATCCATAGTAGGAGGTGAACAAGTACCCCTTTCCAGCTGCTGCTGTTCTGGCACTGGGGACTCGTGCACTGAAGCTTCTCTGTTACCTTAATGAGGAATGAAGGATTCACATCTAGGAAGAAGGTGGAATTGAACGTTAGGTCCCCACCCAACCCCGAAAGCTCAGCTTGTCAGTGAGCTAACTGACACTGTCTGCTGCCCATGCCATGCAGGAGAAGCCCTAGGGCGGCCCCTCTGAACACTGGAGAGGCACTTTTTTCTTGTCGGACCTAAAAACCTGGGCTATGAAATGAGATTAGTGTGGCAAGAGCAATAAGTAGCAAGGTCAAATGTATTTTTAGTTTAGATTGCTCAGTTATTAATTGAGCACCTATGTACCCAGGCCTCGCCCAGTCAGGATGCAGGGATGTAGGGGTGCAGGAGATGAACAGGAGCATCTGGAGGCCTCTGTGATGAAGCTGGGTGCAGGCGGGACAAGGTCCCTGCAACTCTCCCCTCTCCAGGCCTGCTCATGTCTGGGGCTGGTGGCCCGGACAGAAAGTTGGTGGTGGTGCCACAGTATTATTGGCTTTTTGAATAAAACAGAGGTGAAAAGTCTGAATAGACAGGCATGGGGCCGTGCCAGCAGGCAATTCTCTGCAGACTGCTGAGGAACTGAACCTGCGGCCTCTCTCGCTGGCCCCCTCGCTTGTTGCCTGTCCACACTGCCTTTGTTCTGAAATCTTTTTACTCTCCTCTCCGTGTTTCCTGTTTTCATGGATCTTCCCCTTCTGCTGTATTTTTCCTGTGTCTGTTTGGGTTCCCAGATGTTGCAGCCAGTGCTTATTTTGGTGACTATCTGGGCATCACAAGATCTTAAAAAAAAAAAAAAAGACAATGGAAAAAAACTATATTGGAAAAAAAATTCCATACACATATCCCAGGCTGGGCACTGCTTCAGAGGGGTCAGGTAGGTGCTGTCACAAGGACCTCATCTGCAATGTGGTCAGTCCCTCCTCTAGTACCAGATTGTGTGGCACACCCGTGCCTCCCTGGCTCTTAGTAGATGTCAGTTGCATGTAATGTCTTGAGCACCCGATCCTCCCTGTAGGTCAGTTTTAGGTGTGAGGGTTGACAGCCCTTTTTTCTTTTTCTTTAGCAGATGTTTGCCATGCAAAATGTCTCCGTCCCCTGTGTGGAGTCGGCACATGTACAGAACACATTTTCATTCCCTTTCCCTTCCTTCTGCCCCTGTCCCTGCATCACCTGACCCCCTTCCCATTTGAGAACAGTCTATCTCCCTACTCCTTATTATCTATCTTTCATTTTGCTTTTTATTTATAGTTTGGGTTTCTCATAGAAGTGAAGCCATGTGTCATTTCAGCTTGGGTCTGATTTATTTCATTTAACATTATGGTCTCAAGGTGCATCCATTTACCTGTGAAGGCCTCAAGTTTATCCTTCATTACAGTAAGACAGAGAACTAGAGAGTAGTTCTGTATTGTGTGTAAATACCACATTCATCTGTTGATGGACATATTATAGGCTGCTTCCAAGATTTAGTTATAATGAATTGTGCTGCTCTAAACATGGGTACGCATGGATCACTGTAATTTGATGTCTTTAACTCTTTCAGGAAGATACATAGAAGGGGAGTAGCTGGGTCAAATGTCATGTCTAGTTTTAATTTTTTGCGGACTCTCCATACTGATTTCTGTGGTGGGTGTACTAGTTTACACCCCCCCGACAATACAGAAGGTTTCTTTTCCCTCACAGCCTTGACGGCATCTGTTATTGTTTGATTTCTTCCTGACGGCCATTCTTTCCGGAGTAAGATGGAATCTCAGTGTTGTTTTAATTCGCATCTCTCACACTTCTTCTCTACTAGCTGTCATTTTGAAAACAGCAGAAACAACAACAACAACAACAAAACCCCAATGCAGTAATCTCACCAAATGGCAGCAGAAGCCCTGCCTGTCTGTATGAGCAAAAGAAGACATATGCTGCTCCGATGGGACTCTAATACATCGCTGGCACCAGGATGGCCAGCAGTGCCTGGGAATCTGGCCTGAGCAGAGCTATAGGAAGAGCCTCATTAGCTACTTCGGTGTGGGCCAGATCCTGCAGGTAGGGAAACATTTTCCTTCGACACCATTTAGTCACGTCTCTGCTGGTGGCCATGGCGGTGGCAGAGCTGGGCTGTGTGCAGGGAGTGCTTCTCTCTGCCCTGACACCAGGCCACCTCCTATCAGAATTCCGATCTCTGGACAACTGACTCTTACACTGCTGTGTGGTACACACACCATGGTGAGGACCCAGGTGACACTGCTGATAGATAACAATTGACAAAAAAGAGACCAGCTCTGGGTGGTGCTGCTCTGTGATTGGGTGCAGGAGATACCATGATCAGGCAAAGGAGATAGTGCACGGTTAGAAGGAAACTTGGGGCTGCTGGGCCAAGCGGCTCGGCTAGAGGAGCAGTGTTGTGGGGACCTAAAAATCAGGTTGTGGGCACCTAGGCAGGGCTCATCCCCAACCATTCAAGTGACTGAATCCACTTCCCCAGCCATTCTCAGATCCACTTCCTTCCACTCCACAGTGGGAAGTGACTCTCAAGCCAACAGTTACATACTTATGGAGAAATCGTGGTCTCGGCCCTTCCCTTGTGCCTGGATGGAGACCACCTAGAAGAGGAAGGCAGCAGCTAACCATTCCTGCACACTTCTTGTCATGGCTGTGACCCCAGTTCCTTGTGTCTCTCACTCCACAGACATCTACAGTTTTAAAAAGGAGACCTGAATTTGATGAGACGTTCTGTGAATGAGGGGAAACCAGTGGGTGTCCACTGTATTGGTGCCCAAAATTTCTCAGCATGGTGATTGTTTTGTTCCTAGTGGATGGATCCATGTCCATTACTGTCCACAAACACAGGAGGCCTGGGTGATCTGCAAGATGATTGGGCCCAGCAGTGGATACAGCTCTGTTGAGCTGTGTTCCACTCAGAGTGATAGTTAGGGGTTGTGTGTGTGTTTGGGTGTTGCTTGCTTTTCTGCAGTGTGGCTGTGAGACTGATCTGAGTCCCTTCCTATGTCCCTCCTTGCAGGTCAAGGACAACTGGACTTTTTTTTCTCTTTCTTTCTTTCTTTCTTTCTTTCTTTCTTTCTTTCTTTCTTTCTTTCTTTCTTTCTTTCTTTCTCTCTCTCTCTCTCTCTCTCTCTCTCTCTCTCTCTCTCTTTCTTTCTCCTTTAGTACACATTTGCAGTACATAGTGATTACCTTCATCCTGGGGAGTTGGCATATGTACATAACACATCTTAATTCTTTTTAAGTTCCCTTCCCCTCCATTCCTGCACCCTTTGTTTCTTGGTCCCCTTCCCATACTCAGAAGATCCATCTTTTTGTAGTAGCTTGGAGGTACTCATAGAGAACACCAGGAGTTGGTTTGGCTCCTCATGGGGAAGCTGCTAGAAAGCTCTTCCAGTTTCAGGATGATAAGAGTAGCCGTGGTGGCATTTACTAAGGTCAGGCTTCCGTCAACATGCTTCATATGATTAACTCTTTTTCACGTGTGATACTAGGGATTGATTCCAGAGCCTTCACATTGAGCTACCCCCTACTTTCCCATTTTTTATCACTTATTTTGAGTCATCAGGATCTCACTAAGTTGTTAAGTTGCTCAGGCTGGGCTTGAAATTATGATCCTCCTGTCTCAGCCTGCCAGAGTGCTAGAATTACAGGCGTTGTGCCACCCCCTCTGGCTGAATTGACTGTTAATCTTCACAACCACCTGATGAGGTAGACTATGATCTTCATTTTATGGATAAGGAAACCAAGACATAGAGAAGTTGATTAGCTTGTCGAAGGACGCGCAGGTGGTTCTAAATTTTGTCAAAATTGGAAACACCTCCATTAAGTTTTCCTCATATATGATTCTTAAATTCTCTGTGAATTGGGGGCACTGGGAGCCCTGCTGGCAGTCACTATGAATTAGGGCCATCAATAGCAAATGTACATGGGCCTGTGGGCCACCCACATATGTGCTATGAAACCCAAACTGAATGTGCCTTAGCTGAATCTGCAAATACCTATAGCCCCTCCTGCACCAGAACAGCGAGAGGAGGAGTCGATGTCAGAGACAGAGGACAGAGATCTTAATTAGCTCAGGCCAAATAGCTCATGTTTGCAACTTTTGCAAAACATGCTCATGTGAACATGTGGTGAAGGCCTCTTTCAGGGCCTTAGGAGTCTGTTCATAAGGAGTGGGCAGATGCTTATGTGCCTTAGCTTCACAATGAATTCGCTCCTGGTCATAGGCATTTACATATATATAGATGTCTCTCTCTCTCTCTCTCTCTCTCTCTCTCTCTCTCTCTCAATATGTATATTTGAGGTTTAGATCTGAAATGTCCTCCAAAAACTCATATGTCATTGGATCCTGAGAGTTCTGACCTCATGAATGGATTAATCCATCCATTTGTGGATTCATGGCTTGATGGGTTTGGGGAAGAGCTTTGTTATAAAATTCAGCCCTCTTTTGCTTCTTGGCCACCATAAGGTGAGCAGCTTTCACATACTCCCTACCCTGATGTTTCTGCTTCATCAGAGTCCTAAAAGCCATAGAGCTAGCTTACCATGGACTAAAACCTCTGAAACCATGAGCCAAAGTCAGTTTTTCCTCCTTTAAGTTGATTTTCTCAGGCAATTTGCTACAGCTCTGGAAAGCTAACACACACACACACACAATACATCAATTGTGACAGGACAGCTTCCCCATTCCACCCCTCCCTACAGTAATCCTATTAGACAGGGAAACTGAGTCTCAAAAATATGCATGGGGGAGGAACCAGCTTTGATGGTCACTTATCATTTATGTGGACTGATGACAGTCTGGGAGCATCACGTTTCATGACAATATGAGGGCAAGATGTCAGAAAGCTTGTAGCTCCTTAGGGAAGGTAAGTACATAATGATAGGCTGTTGTACTAATTAGGATTAGTTTTCCTGTGAGTGGAAGAAATCCATGAATAACAGTGATTTAAATCAGGTGGCTATTTATTTCTGACTTGTGTGGAAGTCCAGGGAGGTTGCCCACCATGATCAGGGTGAAATTCCTCTATTTTATTGCTCTGCTAACCTGTAACTTCTAACTCACAGTCCAAAGCAGCTACTATAGCTCCAACTATGAGGTATACATTCTAGCCAGTGGAAAGTGAATAATAAAGGAAAACAGATTTCTTTTTAAGTAAACTTACTGGGAATTCTTTGTGAGTATGTGAGTATGTGAGTATGTGGGTGCATGTATATATGCATACACACAAATTTTACTGCATGTATAATCTCATTTGGCCCGAACTCAAACATGTGGCCATATCAAGATACCAGGGGGGTTGGTGGGAAATATAGGCAACCATGTATGCAGGTGATACTGAAAAAAAGGGGCAGTAATGATATCAAGGGATAGGTAGCACAATTGTGCTGTATTTCATCACGATTTGCCTTTTATCTTCTCAGAAAGTTTACATTCTCTTTGAAAGCAGGATTCTGTTCATCCACATAATTAAAGACATTTCAGAGGCTGTAGGGGCCACAGGCATCATCCAGTTTAGTGACTTTCAAAGTTCTTTTTATTAATATATTTCATTTCTCAAAAGAAATATGTAAGACATAAAAGTAACATAATATTAAAATTAATTTCTTAAGTTTAGAGTTACTGTACAGCACTTTCTTGAGATCACCAAGAACTCAAGTTCAACCATTGAAGGTATGTAATTACTAATATTTGATATATTTAAAGCTATATTTAAGTGTGTGTTTCCCATTGATTCGTAAGTCACTTTTAATCCTGAAATTCAACATAAAATTTTCAGAATCTCTTCAAATTTGGATTGGAAAATGACTGACATAGCCCCAACTTCTCATTGTACAGCAAGACTCCTGAGGCTGAATCTACCACCTAAAGTGGTGAGTTGATTTAGTCAACAACCTGGAGCTAAGCAGTGGTAAAAGGAGACTAAAATTAACCTTAAGAGTTAACAGATATGGGCTACAGTTTCCAACATTTGCCAGATGCAAAGTCCTTCTCTGTTCACTTCCTAGGAGACTTTGGGCATTGAGGTGTGCTCAACATTTATTTGTGGCAAGAGAAAGACCCTTGATAATGAGGGGTGTCTAATTCAGGAGAATACAGACCCTGAGAGAGCCCATCTTTTGTTGTAGATGAATAACAACACCCAAAATTTGCTTGGATGTTTATGTGTTTACAAAGGGCTTTCACATACCTTATCTAATTTAATCCTCCCAACACCTTTTCAACAGTTATGGCAGATATTCTTATTGCCAGTTTAGAGATGAAGAGATTGAGGTCCAGGAAACTGAGGGACTTGCTCAAGAACACAGGCAAGTGAATGATGGAGCCAGAAGTTAAGTTCAGGGTTTTTTGGTCTCCAAATCCATATTGCTATTCTTTGTTATCATTTTGCCTGTTGAGTTTTTGTTACACTTACTAGTATTTTCTTGTCTTTGCAATTCTGGAAGCTCCCATCTGCACTACAGTCTGTGGAATTATTTTCCAATCTTTTAACATAAACTACAACGTGAATCATGTGCTTGGGATTGTACAAAGGGGTGGTGGCCTCTCTGTCATTGGAAATTCTTTGAGGGAAGTGTATTTTAATTTATTTATCTCTGTACCTTGGGCACCTATGCTAATAGGTGTGTGTATCTGACTCTGTGTCTCTGGATAGCATGGACTACATGCTCCACATACCTGGTCCATCAGCTTCTGGAGGACATGGGTATAGGTCAGCAGGCTGTCTAGACTGGCTGGTCTGGCCTCCATGTTAATGTACTCCAGGAGTGGTTGGCAGATACAATGGCAGTTCTTCCAGTAGTTTTTGATCACTCTGGATATTGATTTTGATGCTTTTCTTGTGGTTGCCTGGTCCAAGCTGCTTGTCTCCTGGCATATGGTTCACAGGTACTCACCCATCCATTCAGCAGACATTTATTGAAAGTCTGCTGTGTGCCAGAGACATTCAAGGGATTGGGGATGATACAGCTCCACACAACGTGGATCATGTCCTTGCCGCCATGCAGCTTGCCATCCTATGGGGAAAAGGCAGCCAGAAAACAAGAAGCAAGGAAACACAAAAGTATGCAGTGCTGTATGTGCTCATGACAGATTCTCTCAAGACAGTGAAGCTGAATAAGGGGCTGGTGATGGGTGAGGCTGTGTGTACGTATGAGTGTGCATGTGTGTGCATGTGTGTGATGTGTGTGAGCATGGATGGGATCACTGGGAAGGCCTCGCTAAATTCTTGTGTTCTTGGGAAATTTCTCCTTAATGTTGATGAAGTAATTATTAATGGATCTTGGGCCTGGTCTGTTCAAACCCCGCCTTGTCCTTCCACTGACCCCTACATCGAATCAAGATATCTCCCAGGGCCTTTGTAGCATGGTACCTGCTCTGGGTGTGATGATCTCACTGCTTTCTACACCTCATGCCCGTTCTTACCACACTGCAGCAGTCTGGCCCATGGTGCCTCCTCCTCTCTACATCTCCAGTCCTGCTGGCTCCATGAAGTCTTCTCTGCTTACTGCACTGAGCTCTCCTTTCTGGGCATTTGCATGAGACTTATAGCTTGCACCTCATAGTTTGCACATACTTTATTTTTCCTTCACATTTGTTGGTTTTGCCTCTTCAACTAAGGCTTAGTAGTTTTGAAACAAGCTATGTTCCAACTTCTGGATTCCTCAGTGGGTCTATCAGAAAGCTAAGTCTCCATAGCAGGTGCTTCATAAAGCCTTGGTTATTGAGTAATGGAAGGGTTATTTCCTTCTCTAAAACAATGGATTGGAGATCAGCCTTGTGTGGCAAAGTGAAAATAATGCCACAAACTCCTCCCATGGTTGGGTTTGTGAGGTGTTCTAACCAATGGAGATTGATGAAAGATTCTGTGTGCACATTGTAATCTAGAGGCCACATGGCGGTTTTGGTTGGCAATGCTTCCCATGCTGGACACAGCTAGGCTAATGTGGTAGAAGTTCAGTGGCTGTGTGGAGAATGATCTCGGTCATTTCAGTTGTGGCCCCAGACTTGGGAGAAAGCCCAGCAAGAATAGTTGAGCCTGAATCACACCAGAAAGATCACCTAGCTGAGCCTGGTCCTAGTCCTTAGTTCACCGACACCATGGTAACCTAAATAACATGGGGAGTTTTTTAAGTCGCTGAATTTGGGATGGTTTGCTTGGCAGCTCTGAATGTTCAATACACACCAGAAGACCATGCTGGTAGAAAGGCAAAAGCATTTCTAGAACTAATCTCTTGTACTTCTTCATTGCATTCATTATGTACTTCAAGTCTCTTTCATGTCTGGCACCTCCTTTAATTTGTGTAGGGTTTTCTTGGGGAGACAGGCAATTGTCACCATACCCATTTCACATATTAGAAAACTAAGGCTCAGGGAGGTCATCCTAGATGTACTAGTTGGAAGAGGATGGGGATTCAGCTCACTGCCATATAGAGGTCCCAGGACATATGGTGACCTTTCCTGTTAAGCTGGGAGAAGTTTAACCGAGAGGGTAGTAGGCAGAGTTGGGCAGGAAAGTTGAGACCGAGGCCTCCCTCTGAGGCTGCCTGTGCTAATGAGCCCTGCCACCGTGGGCCTCGGTCACCTCTGCAGGAAGGTTGGATATGGAGAAACTCATAATGAGGCTTAGCAAGTCCCTGTTTTTTTTCTGAGTAGCTCTGAGCCTCTGCTTTGCTGCAGGATTAGGCTGCTTGTGAAGGTTTCTAATTCGAGGTCTTAATTTTTGTAAAGCGTGAATTACAAGAAGTCAGAAGAATGATGCAAAGAGCATTTAATAATGCACATTCACAAAAGAAGTGGTGTAACTACATTAATTAGGCAAGTCTTGCGTAAAGATGCAATGTAATTATATATTTGAGACAGTTAATTAGGGAGCTACTTGGAAATTTCAGTGAATATTAAGGTAATTATACATAAATACTATAACCATTAAGACTGCACCCATAATGAAAGCAATAACTAATTACATAAATAACAGCATACTTATGTTTTTACATTACCAACACCTAACAATGCTTCCTCTCCCCCGCCTCCCTTCACCATGCAAATGACAAATCTTCCATTTTTAACTCAGATATTCTTGCAAATGCTTGGGAACAATGACCTTTCCTCTATTTTGACAAATCCGGGCCTAATGCAGGAGCTTGCAGTGAATGGACAGAGGTGTAGGGCATGAGGCCGCGGGCCCTGCCTAGCTGCATCTGTGTGGGTGTGGGCAGGAGAAAACCAGGGCCAAACCCTGCCAGGCTAGGGAGGGGCAAGTAGCACCATGGGCACAGCAAGGTTGGGCTTGCGAGACCTGGACTCCAGTCTTGGACTTGTCCGTTACCAGCTGACCCACCTCACAGAAGCCTCTTAGGAACTCTGAGCCTCAGGTTCCTCAAGGCATCAAAAAGGGATGGTGGCAATCCCTGCTCCCTGGAGCTAGGATGAGTGACAGTATGGAAACATCAAGTGCCATCCCGTGTCTCTGGCCAAAGTTTGTCTTTAAAGTGCCAAATTCTGGATCTCGATGCCTTCGCTCCTTTCAGCTTGCCCTCTCTGACTTCACCTCCTTCAGATGCGCATCAAGCTGCCCCACCACTGTGGGGGGCCTTGCCCCCCGCCCCCCCCCCCCGCTAGAACTCTTGAGTGCCTTTTACGGGCATGTCTGGGCCTGCTGCAAGTCTACCCGGCAACAAGGAAATAGCCCCAGTACCCTCCCCTTGTTCCTCCCCTCTAGCCCTACGGTATATATGCTGTAGCAGCTTCCACAATAAACGAGACTTGATCAGAAACCTGTCTTGTCTCCATCTCTCGTGTCTCTTGTCCCTTGTCATTCTCACTCCCCCTCTAGGGTCTCCGTTGACTTACCCGCGGGCCGGGACACACTACCTTCCCAGTTCAGAGTGGTTTTTATGCAAAGATCTGGAGCTCACTCATACTCAAATATGGCTGACTGATGACTTCATGTGTGGGGAGAAGTTAAATAAGGGAGAGTATTTATATTTTAATAGGAAGTAAAGTTTTCATTGACCACCCTACCTATAAAATATCCAGTCAGTGGGTTGTTAATGGAATGCTGGGCCTCCAGGACCATTTCTGGGCCCTCTTGGTACCTTACCATGTAGCCATCTGTACAGACAGGGGGACAGGAGCATGGAACAGGAGTCTTAGACACTTGCAGTTAACCTCTTAGCCCTACTACTTAACTCTTCGAACAATAAAAGTGTATTTATCGACCAGCTACTATGTCAGAGACACTGTTTTAAAGATGGATTGTATTAATTTAATCTTTGGACAGTTTCACAAGGTATATGCTCTTATTGTCTTGTCTTATGCATGGGAACATTAGGGGACAGAGGTATTAAATAACTTGTCCCAAGTCACGTAGCAGTTGGCTCTGAGGCCTGAATGTCACTAGGATAAATGCTTTCTCTTTAAATGCAAGATGGGGTAATCAGGGTAGCCACCTCATGGGGTGGCTGTAGGTATTATGTGAGATAGTGTGAGCAGAGTGATTTGCTCAGTACTGACACAATGTAAGGACTCTCTTCTGTCAATGTTTGTCTCTTGCCTCCAATGTTGGTGCATGCTCCTTTCTCTGTTGGATTCTTGTGCTTGTGCTCCTCACTTCTGCTCCTTCTCAGTGTCTACAGTGTGCTCAGTTTGCACCAGGTGGCCTTCTCTGCAAGTTGAGAGTGGGTGGAAGGGATGAGTCTGATTCCACCCAATCCACAGTCACATGATGCCTCTATAGAGAATTCTAGAGGGAAGCCACCCGACGGAGCTGGTTGTGCTGCTGTTGGCCAAAGGCTGACTTTTCCTGCCATGGTCTGTTGCATCCTTGGAATTCAGCTACCAATGATTATTGGAGAAGTTTCTCATCTCATATGTTACCAGGTTTGTATATGAATTGTTTTAGTAAAACAATTCTTTTAATAAATTTAAGTGCATATTCTCCAGAGTGATGAGCAGCAGTAGTACTGGATCCATGGATACCGGTTCTCTTCGACTTGTGAATGATCTGGCTGGAATGTGGAAAGGCTCTTATGTGGCTCTTGGTGTCTCAGAACACAGCTTTTGTCACTTTGGCCTGTGTTGGGAGCTGGTCTGTTTCTATGCTCCCAACTCGTGTACTACAGCAAAGTCAACCGATTGTCAGACTTCCCATATATTCACGATGTCTTCATCTAGGTGGAGCATCTTGGGAAAGAGACTCACTCAAAATCATAAGGAAAGCATACCATTCACTTATGTTACTCAAAAGTATAAATAAATCCTTCAGTCATGAGTCTAACAGTTACCGTGTTAGTCAACACTCTCGTAATAAAACACCTGAGACATTCAACTTAAAAAAAAGAAAGGTTTGTTTTGGCTCAGTTTTGGAGGATTCGGTCCATGGTTGCTTGGCCCTTTTGTGTTCAGGCCTGCGGTGAGGTAGCTGTCATGGTGGAATCACATAGCAAAGGAATCCCACTCACTTCATGACCAGGATGCAATTGTGAAAGAGGAGACTATGGCCCCATGGTGTTCTCTGAGAACAGGGCCCATGACCCAGAAGACCCCACTAGGCCTGACTTCGTAAAGATGCCACCTTCCCAGCAGTACCACAGGCTGGTGACCAAGCCTTTGACAGGCAGACCTTTGGGGACACTCCAGTTCCAAATGCAGCAGACATTAAAGTTAATATTGGATATTTGACATCATAAGGGTAACCAGTAGAACAATAAAAATATAACCAGTGAAACTCCAGGAATAGATGTGAGGTAGGAAGTAGTATTAGGGAGTTAAATTCTCCCTTTTTTTAAGAATAGAGGTATCAATCAATACTGTCAAGTTCAAAGCAAGGTACAGCAATATGAGAAGCATAGAATTCATCCTCTGATGAAACTGATCAGAGAAAGAATAGAGAGAGTGAACAGTAGTCATCACTGATTAAGAGCTAGAAGGTGGTGAGGGTATCAGAAATGTTACTTTTTAAATTAAAGCTGATTTACTTAGTTTTTAAAACACCACATGAAATAGAATCTATGTATACGAACATAGTATAATGTCTGTAATACATGTGAATGAGAAAAGGGGTCACACCAAATGTATCACATGATATTATTTACATGAAAATCTATGTACGTACATAAATATGCAGTGTGATTTTGCAAACATAATTGAGCTCTTGTGTTTCTTTAACTTCTGTGAAGAGAATGCCCATCGTTTTTGAGGTTTGCCTCTTGTCTGGAGAAGAGGAGGAGAGACACGCTGCAGAGCTGCCCTGCAAACTTCTTTCAGGATGCTGGGTCTGAACCGGAAGCACCTAGTCCCCCCATAGGGGAAGTGGAAGTCAGGAGCGACAGATACAGTGATGATATAGTTCTTGTAACCCTAAATACCAGAAAACAAAGGAGTATGTTCAGTGCTGGGTGACAGTAGTCATTAACTCCGGTTCTATAGCCAAAAGTCTCATTGTATTTGAGCTTGAGATGATACACAGGCCTTTTCACATGTACGAAATCCAAGAGGATTAGCATTCCCAAACCTTTCTAGAATAAATTAGTAAGTGTACTTCAGGAGAAGAAAAGTGATCTTTTCAGTGTGGAGAGAAGGAATTGAATGGAAAACAGATGGTGGAAAATGAAATTAATATTGACTTGTAATAAGATTAATTATTGTAAAACCTTTAAAAATATTTCACAGGAGATGTGACAGGAAAAATTATCTATATTCAAAAGATAAACAGCTCACCAAAATATAAATAATTTGTTTGTTTTTTGTTTTTGGTACTGGGAATCAAACTCGGGTCCTTGAGCTTGCGAGGCAGGCGGTGGAACCACCGAACTAAATCCCCGGCCCTAAAATATAAATAATTTAAGGAGCAAAATAAAAGAGATGGTAAGAAACAGGGAAACAGACTCTGTGGAGATGGGAAGGGAATGTGGGGAAGGAGGGAGAGAGGCAGATAGGAGCGAGGAAGTGGAGTAAATGACAAAGACGTGACACATATATGTGCCGATTCTCCAAGATGTAATGTTATATAAGTAATTATTATGTAATTAGTATATATTGCAAACATATACTAATGAAAAAGGAGATAAACAGCTCATGGTTTATCTCGTAGGTGATTGGAAACCTTAAACAACTTTGGAATTAGGAAAATAATTTATTTATGTATATGAAAACATATGGATGATTAGAATAATAATAATATATATATATATATATATAAAATTCCAGCTTTCAAATCAATAGAAGAAAATGAAGGCATAAAGAAAACTCAGTCTTGTAGGGGATAGGAAATGGGAAAGAAATAAAAAAGGTAGATGTGGCTTAATCCCATTTCCAAAGTCCCCATCACCGTGAAAAGTCACAGTTATCGCTGATGGCTTAGGACATGGCCATCTTTGGGGAGCTGTTAGTCGGTGTAGCCAGGAGCATGAATGCAGAGGCTGCAGTGGTGACGTGGTTGGTGCGTTCTGGGATCAGTGTGACTGGAAGGAGGTGGCACCATGAAGAAGGAAGGTGGGAGCCACTCCTCAGGGCCTGGGAGGCCACACTAGGGACTTGAGTCCCCTCTTTATTGGATCTGAGGGTGTATTTCAGTATTCTTAGCTGAGCATGGTGGCGCACACCTGCAATCCCAGCACTCAAGCGACTGAGACAAGAGAATCATAGTGAGTTCCAGGCCACCATCAGCTGCATAGTGAGTTCAAGGCCAGCCTGAACTACACAGAGAGACCTTATCTCAAAAAAAAAAAAAAAAAGTAAAAATCTCAGCCATTGCACTTGAGAATGATTGTCGTGGGGCTTGTTGAAATGTTCATTTCTGGGTCCAAGAAATTTTGATTCGGTGTTTCTGAGGTTTTCTTAAGCTTCCCAGTTGATTTCCCTGACGGCTTCAGGGTCAGCCTCCAACCCATGCCTGCTAGTGTCTCTGGATGAAAGTGACACAGAGGGCTGTGATGATAAACACAGGAAGATGGCCCGACTCTTCTTTATCCTTTTTCGCATCAGTTTTGGCTAGGGCACGTGACCGAAGTTTGGCCAGTAAGACATGGGGGGGAACCTTCCAAGGGTGGCTCCATAAAAGTTGCCCTTGCTCTTAAAAATGAAAAGCCTGCCTGGATATGGCAGCTGTCACAACACTGACCTTAGGCGGGCAGAGAGGAAACAGGAAGACAGGGGCCTGGCGCCCACCCACCCTGAGCTCACCCATCTCTGCAGGGTCTGCGAGGGGAAGCGGAAAATTCCCGCACCGTTGAAGGTGATAGGGCTTGGTATTTCTGAAACTTGGACATGGCCCCAGTTTTCCAAGGCTGTTCACATTCTCCTGGGTGGGACAGGAGAGCTGTAGCTCTGTGCTTTTCTCTTCCCCACATACACTATGCCCAATGGAGCAGGCTTGTGAGAATGAAGGGCTCAGCTCAGAGTCTGGACAGAGCAAGCGCTTCCTGGATGGGACAGACAAGCAAATGCATAAATAAGTGATTGGATTTGTTGAAGGGCTGTGAGGCAACACTTACTGATCTTCATTCCCGGGTTCTTTTTCTCAAATTCGGATTGAAAATCTCTTCATCTTTTTTGGCATCTATCTGGCTGTTACTCATTACTCTTTTTTTTTTTTTTTTTATTAAACCAAATTTCTACTAACTCAGGAAAGGAGTACTTATTTATTTGTGCATCTTAAATGTCTTTTGTGTATGGTTTATTTCAGTGAATGTAGTGTTGCCATATGTGTGAGTGTTTTCTTTTTAATTTTTATTTTTATGGGTACATTTGCAGTACATGATGATTACATCATTATGGGGACTTGGTGCATGCACATAATACATCTTAATTCTTTTTAGGTCCTCCTTCCATCCCTTCCCCCTTCCTCCAATGCTTGGTCCCTTTTTGCAAGACCTATTTCTTTGTTTCCTATTATCTTTTATTTTGCTCTTTAATTTATTTACACTTTGGTTTTCTCATGTAAGAGAAACCAAATGATATTTAAGCTGTGTGTCTGATTTATTTTACCCAACATTATGGTTTCAAGGCATACACATTTTCCTACAAATGACTTAACTTTATTTTTCTTTATAGCAGAGTTGTACTCCACTGCGTGTAAATATCACAATTTTTATTTGACCCAGGTATTCTTCTTCTAGGTATCTGTCCAGAAGAGTTAAAGACATTATATTACAGTGATCCATGCACACCCACATTTATAGCAACACAATTCATAATAGCTAAATCTTGGAAGTGGCCTATATGTCCATCGACAGATGAATACATAAAGAAAATGTAGTCTTTATACATTTTTATTAACCAAATACAGGTCTTTTGGATATTTTCTTTCCTCAAATCAAGGGAAGAATCTATTATTTATCCTTTAAAAAAGACACTTCGAGAGCCGGGGATTTAGCTCAGTGGTTCCACCGCCTGCCTTGCAAGAGCAAGGTCCTGAGTTCGATCCCTGGTATCAAAAAAAAAAAAAAAAGACAAAAAAAAAAGACACTTTGTGCAGTTTGAACATAACCTAAAAAAATTCAGGCAGGCCATTGGAAAGTGGTTTCCTGCTCTCTGTCTGCTCACACCTTGTCCCACTGCCACTGCCAGAGCTGACCTGGATGCGGGTAACACATCACACCCTAGTGGCAGTGAGAGGAGGATGGATTCAGGCTCCATGTGGTTGGGGGTTGTCTTGATGCCTATGTGACATTCTTGTTTCTGGACGCTGTGCAGTGGACCCTGGCTGCAGCCTGTGTCATTGGCTGATGTGCCCTAGACCCTTGGAAAGGGCACAGATTGGCAAACCGGACCTGAGGAGCCGTGGGAAACCTCCCTGATGGTCTATTCTCATCTCTCCTTTGAGCCCAAATTGATAAAACCTGCAAACCTTCTCAAACACAGAAGTGTGGACCACATGGGAAACGAAGCAGTGCTGTATTTCAAAATAAAGTTGGAAAGCAGGCCAATTATAGCAAGGTTCCCTAGGGATGGCTGTCTTAGTGGCCAGGAAGCGATGGCCCAGAGTGGGTGGCAAAGGGTGAGGTCACTAACATTTCTGTTTCAGAGACAGAGAAGCTCATGATGCTGAATGCACAGGTCTATGCAGTCTACTGGGTGCTGTCAGACTGAAGGCTGTGGCTGGGTCCTGCCCTTCCCTCATCCCATCCTGCCCCTCCTGGGTGACCTCTGGGTGGTCTGAACACTCTCCATAAGTTCCCAGAGGGCTGGGCACCTGGGGAGGTGTGGATTGAGAACCCAGGGGAAAGGCTAAGGGATGGCATTTTACTTCCTTCTTCAGGCAGAGCCCTGATCCTGAATTCTCTTCCCTTGCAGAAGCATGGGGTGGCACTGTGACTTGCCAGTTCTCCCTGCTCTGCCTCTCATTTCTTTCACAACATCCTACACCTCGTCCCGGGGTCGCATGGGGATGAAGTTCCAGGCAGAGATGCATCTTGCAGCTGGGGATGGGAACTGACCTCCTTCTTCCTTTTCATCACAGGCAGATGCTGCCAGGTGGCGTTGGGACTTTGTGACCTGGGGCACATCTAGGAGCTTCGTCCCATAGAAGACCAGGTAGAGGCTCCAGCAAACAGGATCATGCTTTCGGGGCAGATGTGGCAGAGAGGGAGAGGGTACAGGCATGTGCACTGCTTCTGAGAGGGTAGAAATCAGATTTCCCCAGAGTGGACACCTGGAAGTCATGTACCACTCTGGCTACTGCTTCTTAAAGATGATACCAGGGAGCTGGAGAAGACCCAGGACAAGGCAGCTGAATTAATTAAAGCATTGGAGTGGGTTTAAAATATACATTTATGTTCAGATTTTAGAAGTAATAACATAACTTGCTACAGAAAATTTGGAAAATATTCAAGGGAAAAAATATATAAGCCTTATCCTACCACCCAGAAATACCAGTGTCTAACATTTTGTTGTGTTTCCTTTCAGTCTTTTTTCTGTGTACACAAACATATATAACAAAATTGTTGATAATATGTTCATATAATGTAGATATGTATTCATATATGTATGTAAATATACACAGATACATATATAACATTTTGCCTCCCGTTTGTTATATGTTTTGTATCTTGTTGGACATATATTTTCTTGTCATCAAATACTTTTGTAACATTTTAGTGACTATATAATGTAGCAGTTGCTGGGTCTACACAATGTATGTGAAGCTGAGGGCAGTGGTGTGCACTTGCAATCCCAGCACTCTGTGCAGCGGAGGCTGAAGTAGGAGGATTGTAAATCGGAACCCACCTTGGGCAAATTAGTGACTTAGCAAACCTTGTGCTGCAAACCAAACAATCCACCAAACCATCTGACTACTCCTCTATTATTTATATTTAGATTATAGTTAATTAAGTACATATTTACTTGTATAATTAATATTACAATGAAATACTTTCTACCCATATCTGTCTAGGGATCTCTAATTGTTTCTTTAAGATGAATTCTTAGAAGGAGAATGACAAGGCCAAGCTTTGGAATATTTTTTGATGTTCTTGCCAGATTGTGGCAGAGACGTATGAAAGGAATTTGGAGGTTGAGGATTTGTCAGGATAAAAGCTAAATGCTGAATGAAGGATGACTGAAAGCACAAAAGGTATCAATTGGTCAAGTGGAAATTCGTTAACCAAAATCTGAGATATTGCAAAAACACAGGAAGTTTTGGAATTCTGTGAGTGTGGCCTTGGAGCCAACACAAAGGTCTGACTTGTCCAGCAGAGAGGGGACTGGGCAGTTCTTTGCCTTGGGAGTGATCACTGGCTAAAAATGTAGGCTGTGTAGGATTTTAGACAATGCGTATGTGAATGAAGGGATGTTGTTTGGGTTTTGTCATTTTTAAAGTGGTCACCGAGTGTCTAGGATTAAGAGGCACAGTCAGGTACAAAGACGCATATGTCTATCAGGACTGCATAGTGTGGTGTTGACCAAGAAGACCACAGGATCTCGGGAGCCTGGATACCTGGAGACGGTGACAAGGGCTCTGCTAACCCAGAGCTGCTTTGAGGCCTCTGAGGACACTGATTTATTTCTCCTCCCTCCATTCCTCTCCCTTCTTTTTTCCCTGCAGGTGCAAGAACTTTCAGAGTAATGAAGAAGGGGCTCACTGAGGAGAAGCAACCTGCATGAAAGTGGTGAGAAGGGAACTTAGGTTTCCTTCAATGTTCTCTGTTATTATTTTGAACTGAGATGATTCTTTTTAAAAATAAAAATGCTATAAGAGCTGCATAATGGGTAATAAATACAAATTATTAGTTAAAATGTGCAAAGGATGTAAATTAAATGTATTCCTTTGAGAAATTTATTCTTCCAATTTTATATAATTGTGTTGAGTGTGGTGGTGGTGGTGGTAAGACTGAGTATCTCCAGGCCAAATGTCTAGGAGGCAAAGGAAGGGAAGGTATGGGGGTGATTCATGTATGTGACATGCATGTACGGATCTGCCAGGATGAAGCCCATTAATCCACATAGCCAATGTGCACTAATAAATATGTGAGAAAAAGAAATTGGACAGAGTAATCAACAGGAGCTAAAGGAAAGCCATCCCATGAAGACAGGCTCAGTTGGAAAGAGGCATGTAGAAATCTGCCTGACAGTGGGGAGTAACAGAGCCAGAAGGTGACTGTTACCCTGGTCTAGTCCAGTTGCGTTTGGCTGTCAGGTGTCCCCGTGATGAAATAAGTTCTCTGCTGCTCAAAGCCTCACCAAGCTTGAGACTCATCCTCACTTCCGTTCTTTGTGACACAGTCAGAAACAGAAAGCCTGCCTGAGGGATGATGTCATCATCACCATCACCACCACCACCATCATCACCGAAGAGGTCTTGGTGCCCAGAGGCAGTCGTGGACCTCTGCTGGTTCCCTCTAAGATTAGCACTGTGGCACTGACCCTTAAGGTGTGCAAGGTACATAGTGTTAGGAACTTAGCCATACTTAAAGTCAATCCACCAACTTCCACTTGCTGAGCATCCTCAGGACCCCAGGTGAATGCTTGGGAGGAAGTAAGAATAATGTGAGAGTGGAGAGCTGTCCTCAGGCACTCATAAGATGACAACTGTTGGGACTTCTACAGTAAATATGCTCTGTCACATCACAGGATTTACTAATTTATTGTGCTTACTGGCTGCCTCCCCTGCTACAGTGTAAGCTCAGGAGGCTGAGGATTGTGACCTTCTTATCCTGAGTGTCTCGAGCAATGCTTGGACAGAGTGATGATCGGGATCTCCACTGATTGACTGAATGCACACAGCGGCATGCTCCTCCATCGGTGCTCCTCCACCCGTTCCTGTAGAGATCACAACACAAATATCTCACTTAAAAAGCGCCAGCCCAAAACAATGCAGCTCATCTGACAAATCCTTTGTAATCCACGCACTCAGTCTTTGCTTCTAATTTTGTGGATGAGGCAACCGAGGCAGAGAGGAACGAGACTTACAGGGTCTCCCTGAGGCTGTCTGGCCCCTGCACCACTCACTGCCATTCCACCAAGGTGGCTTCCAAGGCCAAGGTGTCACGTCACCACGAAAGCTGCATGCGGTGGCTGCAGAAGTGAGGCAACTTGACCTTTCCTATCCAAGAGTTGCTTCGAGTGTTGCTTTCAGCCCACTGAATTATTAGCATTTCTCAGGGGTGAGCTTTCCAACTCTGGGGAAGATCAGGAAACAAACACAAGCAATTTCTTGTACTATTCAGATAGGGGAGTCATCATGTGAAAAAGGGACAGAAAGCAATGTCAAGGAAATTCAGGGGAGGTGCTGCTGCTTCCATAGCATAGAAAGGAGATGGAGAGGCATTCTGGGCAGAGGGGACAGCAGGCGCAGAGACTCAGCGGCAAATGAGAAGACCCATTACAATTGCTGTTCAAGGCCTCCTGCAGCCGTTACCCCCACAGGTGAACCAATATCCCATTGAGTTCTACCAGCTCTGCCTTTTCAGCAATCTAAAAATAGTCTACCACGTTGGTTTCAAAGACCCTTCCCTGTTGGTTCCATTTCTGTTGTGGGCCCATTGCTGAGTTACTTTGAAGCTCAGTTTCCTCATTTGTAAAACAGAAGCTAATGAGACTGTCTACAAGAGCTTGTTGAAGGATCTAAGGTGGTCATGGGTGTAAAGGTATTAGTTTCAGTGGCTCATGGTGTTCGGTGACCTTGTTGCTGTTATCTACCCTGGTTGGGTGGGTGCTGGTAAGAGATGACAGTGAGCACCCTCTAAACTTACGTAGGGCTTCATGTACACATGAAGGTCTTTAATGTATACAGATCACTGGGAACTCATGTCTGTCCACTTGCCCCTGTTGGGAAGTCACCTTGTCTCTTTTGGCCTAAGGGATATATTTATTTGATGAGTCATTGTTGGTCAGTTTTCCATCACTGTGACAAAATACTCAAGAAAACAACTTAAAGGAGGAACGATTTATTTTGACTCATGGTTTCAGAGGTTTCAGTCCATGGTTGGCTGGCCCCAGGCAGAGTATCATGGCGGGAAGGCATGGTGGAGCAAAGCTGTTCAGTTCATGGTGGCCCAGGAAGCAGAGAGAGTGGGCAAGAACCAGAGAGGTAGGTGTTGGGGATCCTATATGGTCCCCATCAAATTATGACATTGTCAGTGGTTTCATTCCCTCACGATTCAGTCACTTCCCCAAATCACTTCTCACAAATGTGGGTACAGACGTCCCTAAAGATGATGCTTGTGAAAGGATGTGATAAGATGATTTGCTGGACCCAGGGTTGACTCTGACGCTGGCAGCTTTGTTGGGAGGGAACTATCTTCTGTGGGGCTCACTGCCTGTCCCTCCCCAAGCCACTGGTCTGGTCAGGGATGACCCAGGGGGATCTGAGTTTCGAAGCTGGACCTGAAAGTCTAAGGGACGGCTGGGCCCCTGACAGTCACTGCACTGTCAGTGCCTGCTTCTATATTCTTACCTCCTTGGTACCGAGAGCAAAAGAATAACAGATGTGTGAGGCAGGAGTTGGAGAAAGCTTCTCTCATTTCCTAGCCTGACAGAATTTCAAATTTGTAGCTGGCTCCACCTTTGCTACAGTAGACCCAGCACTGAGACAGTATGCACTGTATAATCTCCTGTCAAACCTTTGTGTTTGTCATTAAAGATATGGCAACATCATTGCAGTTATAAACAGTTACCAAGGAAACCAGTTTATCATAATTAGAGTTCTTTCTCTCTCTGTCTCTCTCTCTCTCTTTCTCTTTTTCTCTCTCTATACCTGAGCTTTCTTTGGGCTGAAACACATGTTAAGCTGTTATCAGCCTGGGCTCAGTGGCTAATTAAATCCTAATATTTCTTCACAGAATTAAATTTCTCTTCTCCATAACTATGCTGTAACACATTGCCTGTGCTTATTAAAAACAGTCACAGGGTGGAACAATTGGTTTATTATATGTGTTTTAAATGGCCGTAATAGTTGTTCCCTAGAGCAAGGGGATATAAAAACCTAAGACACATAAGGTAAAAAGGTTTTGTTTAAGCCAGACATGGTAGTGCACGCCTGTAATCCCAGCACTGTGGGAGACTGAGGCTGAAGGGTTGCAAGTTTGAGCCAAGCCTGGGGAATTTAGAAACTTAGTGAGACCCTGTCTCAGAAAATAAAAATTGAAAAAGGGCTGGGGATACAGCTCAAGTATGAAGGCTCTGGGTTCAATTCCTAGTACGACAACCCCCCCGCCCCCCAAGACAAACAAACAACAAATCCCAACCACTTTTAGTTTATAAGAAACTTGGGTCCTTTCTCTTGCATTGGGAAATACTGTGAAAGGAACTTTGCTTCCTGGATTGTGTTCTAAGTCTTGTCAGACTTCTCTCATTTTTACCTTAAAAGCACGTGCTCGAATCCACACTCTACCCTGATGTCCTGGTGCAGAGGTCTGCTAACCTTTTCCGCAGAGGGCCAGAGAGTAGATACTTTAGGTTTTGCCAGCCATATGCCTCTGTTGCATATAGGACTCTGCCTGAAAAACAGGAAAATAGCCACAGACAACAGGTAATGAATGGCGAGGCTGTGTTCCAATAAAACTTTATTTGGTAATGCGTGGGTGAGGCTGTGTGCCAATAAAACTTTATTTATACAAACAGAGGCAGGTTAGATTTTCTCCCCTGCCTTTTCCAGTTTGCTAACATCTGTCAAGAGCCTTGGTCCTGACCTTGGAAAAGGACTTTGTGTTTGACTCTCTTAGAATGGGAGCCACACTTGGAGGGGCTGGATCAGTTGCCAGGTGCCAGTGGCCTCCTGCCTGGTGACCTCTGTGGGTCTCCCCTGGCCTGTCAGTCTCTCATTCAGAAAAGAGATGTCTCAAGGGATTCCCCTACAGAGGGGAACTGGGGAGCAGGGAGCCTAGGGTGGTCTTACTTGCCTAACCTTGATGACATTTTCTCCTCTGTAATCCACTCTGCCTACTCCAAGGAGCTGGAGATGGCAGGGACAACGAGAAGGAGAGGAATCTGTGAACTCTAAGCCCCAGCCATGCAACCATGTAAGTCCAGCTGCCTCCTGGGCCTTGAATCCACCCTACAGCACCCTCCCATGAAGATGTCCAGTCTGCATGTTAATCTCTGAGTTTGCAGCCTTCTGAGACAGCCTGCTCTGACTTCCTACAGTTCTGGTGGTCAGAAACTTCTTGCTGATCCTGAGGCACATCAGTCTTTCTGTGTCCTCCATTCACTGGGTCTGGTTCTATGCCTTAGCTTTTTCCACAGCAAGACTAATCTCTTCTTTACATGAAAGCTCTGTGGATATCCGAAGACACAGGTCATTCATGGTCTCCAAGTCCTCTTCTCGCCAGGATAAACACTAGCAGTTCTCTTAATTACTTCTGTGTGACATGGTTTTTGATCTTTTCACCATTCAGGTTGCTCTCTGGGTGTAAATTCCACTTCTTCAACACCCCTCCAGAATGGTACTTGTATACTCACAACTGGACACAATATTCCATGCATGCTTGACTAGCATAGAGAAAGTAGGACCTAAATTCAGTGCTCTTGTTAATGCAACCTCATGCCACTTGTGCTCTTTGGGTGATCATATCGCAGTGCTGGACCTCACTGAGCTGACATTGACTAAGATCTTTAAGTCTTCTCACATGAAGTCACAACTGTCCCATCCTGACTAGTGCAGATTAAGGATTACCTGGATTTCCAACACAAATGCTTGGGCTGGATTTGGCTCCTTTTTTTTTTTTTATAAGACCAAAGTCCTCCTGGGTTGTGATTAGGTATCTTCTGCAGTCTGTGGGCAGTGTTTATCTTAATGAGAAGGTTGACTGGTGTGAAGTCCCTGTGTCTTCACGAGGCCTGCCGGAGTGCTGCCATAGTCAGGACAGTCCCTAAATCAGGGCTGCTGTGACTGATTGGTGCCCATCTATGTGCGGGTAAGGAGCTTGATCCAGAATGCAAAGGAAAACACAGGTTTCTCCATTGAGAAAGTTTTGCTACTACCAATTCGTCAGCTGGACTGAACTTGGAGATGAGCAACACAGTTGATTTTGCAGTTTTCAGGTCACACTTGACTAGCGTGGCTCCTATCGGGCCACACTCCTAGGGGTGGGACAGAGCCGCTTCGGGTGGAAGCAGATCAATCTGGAAGAGAGGGGTATTACAGAGAAATGCAGCCCTGCTCTCAACTCTACTGATGGCCCATCCAGCCTGGGATGCTGGGGTCTTGGGATACGTTTGTTGATGAATTCCATTCTGGGGCTGAACCTGCATGAGGTGTCAATGAGGTAGAATTTGATCCACTTGATCTGGACATGTGTGGCCTGGATTATTTGCTTGGCTCTCTCCACTGATCACACTTAACCGGATAATTGACAAATTTCTTCTCAGATGTGTTCCCCTAGGCAGCTGATGTGGCCAGCAAGGTGGGGAGGGAACCTCCAGCGACAGGTCAGATTAAAGAATCCATACATTCCTGTGACCTGATCAATCTGGGAACTGTCCATTCAATTAGGGGTGCAAATGGAGGGTCTGGGTTGGTGACACATGTGCCTCAGCCCGCCTGGCTTGGCAGCAGAGAGATGCAGCAGTGATATACCTGGATCCTCACCAGACCCTCCAGACTGCCATGTAGGATGGTGTATGATCCTGTTCCTACTCACCATGGTGCCTGTGTCTCAGATTTTAAAGCATGGTCTTATTTCTAAGCATTTGTGTGCACAGAAATTTCTTACCTCTAGGGCTATCTTAGTCTATTTTCTGTGGCTATAAAAAATACCTGAGCCTGATAAATTTATAAACCAAAAGGTTTATTTGGCCGGGAGTCCAAGAGCAGGATGTAGCATCTAGTGAGGGCCCTCTAGCTGCAGAATAACATGGCAGAGGGCAGCAATGGAGAGACAGAGGAAGTGCGTGTCTGCTCAGGTCTCTCCTCTCCTTATAAAGCCACCAGTCCCATCTCAGGGTCCCACGTCAAAGACATTATTGTATCCCAGTCACCTCCCAAAGACCCCACCTCCAAATACCATCAACATATGGATTTGTGGTTTCAGTTTCAACATGGTTTCAGAGGGGACATTCAAACTATGGCCAAAAAAAGTTGAAAGAGGCTGGGAAAAGATGGGGAACAGGTCTTCCTTATGTTGTCCTCTTCTCAGGATGGCTGGGAACACAGGCTGTAGCTTTGAGCTAGGACACTTTGGACCTCACTTGTATCTCTGATTGTTTTGCAAAGATCTTGTCTCCCCAAGTAGGACACATCTTCTTTATGAACACAGTTCTTTTGTTGGTCCTGTGAGCGTCTGTACTCAATGAGCGGTGGGTTAGTTGCTTGACTTAATAATCATTATGGAGCACTTATATACCTGATCTTCTACTCTGGGGAGTAGAAAGGTGGCCCATTTCATGGGCCAACAAATGCTTACAGATCAGTATGGGAAGAGAAGGAATAATTTTGGATAGGAGAGCTATGGCACACTCTCATTGAGCCAGAGACCTGAAGGGGTGAGGGGTCAAGGGAGGCCTTGCAGCTGCTCAATAGATGGGAAAACTCAGGGACAGAGGAATTGAATGACTTCATCAAGGTCATACTTATAGCAAAACTCAGAGTGTGGATCAAACTCAGTTTGTGGGATTTACCTGGGGAGACACACCATGGAGCTATACCACTAGGCCTTCTTATTTTTTGAGACAGGGCCTTATAAGTTGCCCAGGCTGGCCTTAAATTTGAAGTCCTCCTGCCTCAGCCTTCTGAGTAGGTGGGATTATAGGTGTGTGCCACCACGCCAAGCCTGGCCTACTTTTGATAGATTGCATCTTGACGTTGGTGGTAGTGGTGGGAGGCATGTATACACCCCATGTGTACACACAATGGGCACGAAGTAAATGAATGTGACAGAAATGTCAGACTTGTACCCGAATCAGTTTGTAAAAGAGTTTGTTAGATGTGTATAATGATGTTGTTGCTTTCGATTTTTAATTGTGGCAAAATATATATAGCAAGAAATTTATGACTTTAATCACTTTAAAGGGTATAGTCCAAGAGTGTTAAATATGTTCATATTGGATGACGTCAATCTCCAGAAAATTTTCTTTTTATAAAACTGAAATTTTCCCCATTAAACAGCAACTTCCCATTCCCTCTGTACCCTCAGCTCCTGGCAACCAGCATTCCACTAGCCATCTCCACAAATTCCAGGACTGAAGCTACCACAGATGAGTGGAATTACACAGTGTCAGTCTTTTTATGCCTGGATTATGTCACCCAGCATAATGTCCTTCAGGTTGGTCCATACTGGAGTGTGTGTCAGAAAGTCCTTCCTTTGTAAGGATGAACGACAGTCCATTGTGTGTATATGCCACATTTTGTTTCTCCATTCATCCGCTGATGGACCTGTGATACTTCTTTCTTTTGGCTACTGTGAGTCATACTTCTATGAACATGGGAGTGCAAATACCTGCTCATCCTTGCTTTCCTTTTGGGGATGGACACAGAAGCAGAAGTGCTGACCATATGGCAATTCTATGCTGCATAGTTTAAGGAACCGCCATGTTGTTTTCCACGGTGGTGGCTGCACCATTTTACATTCCCAACACCAGTGTACAAGGGCTCCAGTTTCCCTACATCTTCTTGCTTTTTATGATTATTTTGGTAGTAGTTATTCTAGTGGTTGATAACCACATAGATATTTAAAAATCGGGACATTTTACAAAGAGATTCTGATCTCCGCTTCACTTGACCCTTCTGCATACTTCGATAGCTGGTTCCCAGAGGTAGTTTCCTGCCCTGAAATGAAGTTCGGCATCTATGCAGCAGGCTCGCCGCTCAGCTTACTCCTTTCCTGAATTCTTCAGGCACTGAACTTGGGAGCCTGGCGGAGGGGGATGGGAATGCCACCCCCCCTCCCTCTCCCTGATTGTCTAAATGGTCAGGTTCTGGCAGACACAGCACTGGACCGGGAGTCAGGAGTTTGGAGCTATCCCTCCAGCTCTGTGACCGTGGGAAAATCACTTTCTCTCTCCTTCACCCACCGCCAGTATAAAGTGTTATCTCTGTGAACAACAACAACAACAACAGCAACAACAACACAACACGAGATCTAATCTCTAAGGAAAAAAGGCTTGAAAACTTAACATTTGTTTGCCTTCACCAAAGTGGAGAAGAAGGAGCATCAGGCCCATTTTTCCAGAAGGAAAGGTCAAGTCTACACAGGCACTCAACAAGGGTAGCTGCGGGGCGGGCGCAGTGAGGAGTCGGTCCCCAGTTCTCAGTAGCCATGCAGTTATCTGCAGTAACTCTCCGGGTCAGCCAGGACAAGAGACTGAGACATTCGCAGCACTGTCTGCTTTTACAGTCATCTTTGGCCGCTCCTGGCGTCTCTGTGGCAGTAGAGGGAGACGATGCTTAGGCCAATTCCTCCTCCACTGGGGATGGATAACAAAGGACAGAGGGGAGCTGCCTCGGAGGAGGGGCGGGTGCTGCGGAGGAGAGAGGAATGGCTGCCTGCACCACCTGGGTGGGGGCCGAGGCTACATTCAAACAGGGCACCTGGCCGGGCACCCTGGTTAGGGTGACAAGCCTAAGCCCAGCTTCTGGCCAAGCGTTCCTCGCTTTGGGCTTTGGGCGCGTGGAGAAGCCACTGACCTGGCAGGCCCGGGCTGACTCCTTGGGCCTGCACGCCAGGCCCAGCCAGGGATCTGGGAGCCTCTGCGTGTGGCAGGGACGCAGCTGTGACCTCGCCTCTCGCTGTCTCTCTCTGCTCTTCTCGGCTCCACTTTGGCAGCGATTGCCCTCAAACCATTTCTGTTGGGCTCCCTCTCTTGGGAACTTCTGCTTTGTCATTTAAAATAGTTTGGGAACTTCAGATTTAGCTGAGTGTCAGAGCAGTTTATTTGGTCTGTAGGCGTTTTTGTTTTTAAAATTCATGACAAGTTCCTTGCAACATGTTTTATTATATTTTCACCACCTGTTCTACCTTGGGGGTGGTATTAAAATCTGGGACCATCTATCTATCTTTTTAAAAAGTTTCCTTTTTTGCCACTGATATGTGTCTTACAAACACACACAATATGAATTTAAATATGGATAGATGTGATGTGTATATATATCCATAGACACTTGTATATAAATGGATGGACACACACACACACACACACACACACATATGCTCCTCTTCCTGTGGCTTGATTGATTTTCAACTGTGGTTGTGATGTTAAAGGTGTATGTTTTTGCCAGGCTAATTATGGAGTTTTGAATGATAAATTCATAAAACACATAAATACGTGGAAAACCCACTGCCAGTATAAAGTGCTACCTCTGCGAACATTAACAACAACAACAGCAGCATCAACCACAACATCGCACTATCTAATCCTGCAAGGAAAAAAGCCTTTAAAAATTTAATTTTTTTTTGCCTTCATCAAAATAGAAAAGGAGGAGTATTGTGCCCATTTTTCCAGATGGAAAAATCAAGTCTCCACATAGGTATTCAACAAGGGTAGCTTCAGGCCCAGTGCGGTCAGGAGTCAGTTCGTAGTTCACAGTTCGCAGCATCGGTACAATTACTTGCAGTATCTCTCTGGGTCAACCAAGATAAAGGACCAGGACATTTACAGCACTGTATTCACTTTCCTTTCACTAAAAGTACAAGTACCGTGCATGCAGCTTTAATGGTGGTCTCACTAGAGCCCCTATAACCACTTGTGCCCAAAGGCTGGACTTCTCAGCTAACTGAGTCAATAAATTTCCTTCAACTTCTGATACTTAAAGTTGAGGGCACCACAACTCCCCCCAAATCTACAAAAAACAAAGCCATACCATCAGAGTTAAACTTTTAAGCATAACATATACTTAATCTTGACCAGATGATAAGACAGATATGCAAGCAGAATACACTGTTGCTCATAAAACCAGGGCAATAGGTGTGTAAGACTCAAGTGGAATCAAGCTTCTCTTAGAAAAAATAAAATGTAGCCCATTGTGTTTTCTGTGATACCGCTGAAGAGTGTGTATCTTAGGGTCCCTGACATGGCTTCCTGTCACGAGTCCTTTGCTGAGAATGGCAGGGAGGGGTTTGTGATACTGACATTGGCTCTCCCTTTCTCACCATGGAAACCAGAAGCTTCCAGAGGGCAGTGAGGGAGCCCTCCCTCGCTATCCTCTGTGGCTCCTACTGTTCCTCTTTTGTGAGTGGTGACTGGTGTACAGGGACAGAGAAGAGTGACACACAGGAGGAGAATTTGCACAGCACTCTTTTGGAACAAAAGCCAGGATCTCGTACATGTTAAGAACATGGACTTCCATGCCATATCAGCCTAGTGGAAGCAAGCTATTTGACCTCTTGAGGAGTCAGTTTCTACATCCATATGCCAGAATGCTATGATTAATGGTATGTGCTCAGCAAATGGTAGCCACCCCATTATTTCTGAAAAGTTTGATCGGGTAAACTTGAACTCCGCTGCATGCTAAACCCTTAGAGATTCACGGTGTTCATTAACATATTAAAGGGTGGGAGGAGCCCACTAATAAAGCAAATGGATTAATTACATTTATCCCAGCATTCTCAAACTTGACTGAAGCATAAAATACTTTTCTCCTTTGCTACTTTTTGTAGAACTAGGGTCCAATGGAACACACTTTGAGAAACTGGTGGGGGTTGTACCTTATAGTAATTGAGGGGATTCTTTAGGCCACCACTAGGGGGTGTGCCAGCCAAGTATTCCAACTGTCAGAGAGAAAAGAGTTTGCTGTGGGCTTCCCAACAACAGAGCTTTGATAGCACCATAGAGGAGAAAGGACAGGTCTCAGCGCAGGCCAGAGTGGCATTGGTTTTGAGGAGCAAGAGAAGAAAGGAGAAATGGTCACACCATGCAGAAAGATGGGAAGAGTCTCCCTGCCCTCTCTTTCTGTTAGCTGAGCAAGTGGCTGTGCTTTGGGTGATGAATTGGCAAAGACTCCAGGGTGGCTGGAATGGGAGTGGTGGTCCAAAGACCAGGCCACTGTGGGGCTGTGAACGGCAGGGGCAGGCTCTCCCTGGGGAGGGAGGACTCGGTCCTTGGCCCACTGGAAACCCCATGGTGGGGTTGGAACATTTACAAGACCACCACCAGGGTTTGTGATTTCTATGTCTACTATGAAGATTTACTACTATGCACAAATGTGTACACAGAATGTACACATGCATATGTACATATGCACATAGGTATGCACACAGATTTAATAAGTACATATTTTCTGATAGCTGGAGGTTTTCTTTTAACCTTGTACACAGTAGGTATATGTGTGTAAGTGAATTTCAGTGGTAGATCTGTAGATGGACACTGAATGCTAGATGATAAAAAAGCTCCTAATAGAAAATTCAGAAAGTTCGAAGAAGCAAAAGAAATCACTTGCAAACACACACCCTTCCTCCTGGAATACTTTGAGGTGGAGAGAGAGTGTGGAGGTGA